>NC_072385.2:43579230-43882260 GCF_028885625.2 Pongo pygmaeus | reverse complement strand
ATGTTGACCAGGCTGGTCTCGACCTCCTGCCCTCAGGTGATCCACTTGCCTCAGCCTCCCAAAGTGCTGGGATTACAGGTGTGAAACACCACACCTGGCCCCAATATCCCATTTTAAAAACAAATATTTAACTTCTACTTTTCCATCCTGAATTGAAATTCATCGATACAATTATCATCTCTATAATTTAAAATATCAAGATAATACTCTAAGTATAACAAAGGAGAAATAAAAAGAAAAGCATTTTATAATAAAATAATATGCATTTTTACATAAATAATGAGGAATGACTATGCTTGCAGACAAAAACAAGCCCACAAGCCCCCCCCACCAATTGCCTCATATGCCCTGGGGTTGATACAACCCCACTGGGAACCACTACTCTAGCCCATGGGACCCCAAGCCACGGAGCTCGTCGGCCACGGCCACTCACCCTCTGGCTGCAGGAGAGGAGGCAGGAGGCAGGGTCCAGACTGGCCTGTTCTTGCTCCACAACTGACTCGTGGCATCTGTAGGGATAAATGCAGGTGGAGGTGGAGCACTCCGTCCCGGGTACGGCCTTCCAGGATTCCTCAGCTATGCACAGGCTCCCCTGCCCACAGCTGCCAACTTCCTGCCCGACGATGTTGCTGCAGAGGAAGGAGCCTCGGAAGGTCAGCAGGGGCAGGAAGGTTCTGGCAGCTGGCTTCACTTCCTCAAAAATCCCAGGCCAAGGCCAGGCGTGGTGGCTCACGCCTGTAATCTCAGCACTTTGGGAGGCCGAGGCAGGTGGATTGCTTGAGCCCAGGGGTTCAAGACCAGCCTGGGCAACATGGTGAAACCCTGTCTCTATAAAAACATAAAAATTAGCTGGGCATGGTGGTGCACACCTGTAATCCCAGCTACTTGGGAGGCTGAGGCACAAGAATTGCTTGAACCCAGAAGGTGGAGGTTGCATTGAGCAGAGATTGCACCACTGCACTCCAGCCTGGGCAGCAGAGCTAGACTTGGCCAGAAAAAAAAAAAATCCCAAGCCAGGAAGATTGGCAAGGTCAAATTTCTTTAAGTGTTTCGCCTTGTCACTTTTGGGGAGGGGGGCTGGTGTGTTCTTCACCTGTCTGGTCTCTACTTTAACAATAA
The DNA here is from genome assembly GCF_028885625.2 of Pongo pygmaeus. Lineage (NCBI taxonomy): Eukaryota > Metazoa > Chordata > Mammalia > Primates > Hominidae > Pongo > Pongo pygmaeus. Next base: position 43,881,141 of record NC_072385.2, on the reverse strand, counting down.
TATCTACCAGCACAGATGGCTATGCCTGGACCCCCAGCTTCGCCCACAGGAGCTCTCTGGTCCAGCCCATCTAAGAGTCCAGAGATGAGATGAGGCCGCCCGGTGAAAGCCAGTTACCCCAAGTGTGTGGCAGCACAGTGCAGGGGACAGAGTGTGACCCCTGGAGCTTGACAGGCTCACATCCCAGCTGTGTGGTCCACTAGCTGTGTGACAGCAAGTCACTTAGATTCTCTGTGCTTCCTCATCAATGATAAAACGAGAAAGATAAAACCTACTTTGCTGAGTTATATTGAGCATTAAGCATAATCGATGAAAAGCACCCAGCCCAGTGCAGGAAACACAGCAGACGCTCAATAAATGGTTTTTCCCCTCTCAAACGTCTGGAAGGCAGCCAAGGGCAGCAGGGAAGGCAGGCGATAGCCTTAAAGGTCTAGCTTCAAGTCCAGATCCTAAACTGCAAGCTCTACGTCTTATCAAATGGAAATGATGATGCCAACTTGGGAGGACTGACACGTGCAGGTTCCAGGGAAGCCCTGAGCTGGCCAGTCCCATGACTCCTGCTAACCCTTGCCCAGTGCCATCATAGCCGCCTCTACCACCCTGTTCTTAACCCAGAAGCATCCTCCGGTCTCCCAGAGGAAAACCAGCCAGAGTGTTTACTGTATCATCTGCTGCCTCCTCCACCCCCTCGGAAGCCACTGTATGTTTACTGAGGGTAGGAGGACTGTGCCTTCCTCCTTGCAACTGGTATCCTTTCTACCAAGGAAATGATGAGATAGTGTGGTCTCAATCTAAAGCAGGAGTTAAGGTTGGGCATGAGGAAGAACATCCCTGCCGAGGCATCTTATCTGTATAAACCTAACTGCATCTGTTAAGATACGGACAGTTATCTGCAAGACTGTGACCCCACTGAGTCTGAAGGTGGGAGATTGGGGCTGGTGACCTTGCAAGCTCCTAGCAAGGCTGGGAACCAGTGGGTCCTTCTAGGATAAATGTTCATGAACAGCCGTGGAGATTCCGCAGGGACCCACCAACTCCAGGCCCGCCCGAAACAGTGAGCTGAGTGGGTAGTACAGGAAGTTGAGGCAGGTGGCAGTGTAGAGGTCAGCGTAGCGCATCAGCTGGCTGGAGAAGAGTGTCTGGTGGAAACTGCAGCGGAACAGGCTGCCCATGGTGCTGTAGCACAGGTCCAGCTCCTGGGTGACCGTCTGCCCAGAGGGGCAACACACTGAATTGAAATCCCAGCCCACTTAGGCCTGCCCTGGCCTACTCCCTTTCTGGGCAACCCTGGCCTCTCTGGGCCTCTCACCGGAGGACATTGAAACCTGTGCCCCTCTGTAGGGAAGGAGCAGCATGTTGTAGACCCACAGGCTGCACACTTGGCTTTTGGAGGTGGGGCAGCTCCGCACTTTGCCACAGGCCTCGCTGCAGCTTTCCATCACAGTTACCTGCCTGGCCCTGAAGATGGACCACCCAGGACTAAACCCACAGCTTCATTTACCATCTGAGTCCAACAGAGGACTTGGCAAGGTGACACCCACTGCCCCACTCCTACTATCCTGGCAGGCCCCACCCCGCCACCAGGCCCTGTTTCCTTGTCTGCTTTTAGAGCCTAGAGAATGTTTCCAACATTTACTCCCAGGATGACCTCTCTCTGAGCCTCAGTTTCCCCATCTGTAAAATAACGGTGACAATCCCTGCTCCATCCACCTCTTAAGGCTGTGGGGAAGATCAAACGGCTGTGCTTTGTAAAAGGCTCTGCAAAGACCCTTTGTGATCAGCCCCAGCTGGGCTTGGGATGACCAAGTGACCTGACTTCCTCCACCTGGCCGACCCATGGGCACCTCCAGCTTTTTGGTGGCCGGTCAGTAATGCCACAAGGGAACATTGTCTTTTCTTCTCTTTTCCCAGGACCCTGGGCTCACTGGCCCTAAATCACATTTCCTATCAGAACTGGCTAGTCCGTCAATAAGGGCCCAGCCAGCACGCAGGCACTTCCCGGGCAGGGTGATTGGCGAGGACTGTGGGACTGGAGGCAAAGCCTGCAAATCAGGCTCAACTCAGCCCTTCAAGAGGGCACCGCTGCCCTTTGGAATGTCGGCCAGCAGAGGGCACTGGCTGACAAGGCAGGTGGAGCCCAGGCGAGGTTGAGGAGAATCGGGTAACTGGGCCTTTGGCACCAAGGACAAAGCCGACAGGCAAGCAGTGGGGAAGCGAACCCGGCTCCGCCCCTGCTGGGCCTGTCCTTTCCTCCCTCGCCACCCAGCTCTCACCTGGATCTCTCTCTTTGTGAAGCTGATGACTCGCAGCTCACAACAGCTCCCATCCATGTGCCTGGTACAAAAATAACCAGGTGACCCAGGGGAGGCACAGAGCCTCCAAGTGCCAGGACAGTCTCCTTAGACCCCAGCAGGGGTCGCGTTGGGGGACACTGTGCGGGCATCCAGTGGGGGTGCCGGGCTGGGTGTGTGCACGCGTGCAAGGGCAGGTCCCTGAGTGCTGGACGGGTTCAGAGGAAGGGCCTAGAGGTCACAGAGTGTGAGCAGTCCCAAGGGGGTGAGACGGGTCCCCACATTCAGTTTGCTAGGGAAGCCCAGCCTGAAACAGATCTTGATGTTCTGACAACCTTGGCCGGGACCTCGCCGCCAGGCAAGGATGTGAGCCACTGCCCCTCCATACTTCTCCCTGCCCCATCCCACCCCCAGAAAGGCCAGGGTCTCACTGGCATAGGTCTGCCAGGTGCGTGTCCAGCCTCTTCAGCTCCTCCAACCGCTCTGAAAAGCCACCAGGGGTCAGTGGGGGTGAGTGACGGCCTGTGTCACCCACTGGCCCTGCCTACCTGTGTCTGCCCTGGCCCCTCGGAGGACTTGCACTCCCCGAGCTGTGTGCATAACACCCCTGGCCCCTTACATCAGGTGAGACTCTGCCCAGACTGAAGCAGGGACAGCATAGGCCCCGTAGGCCCTATGGGACAGGTGAGGGAGTCAGGTGACCTTCCTGAGGTCACATGGCAATGACTCAAATCTAAAGCCTCAGTTTTCAGGACAAAGCCCAAATTGTGTGGGCTCACACAACTCCCTGCCCTGGAGGATGACTTCAAGTCATTCCTGGATGGAAGGTGTGTACCTTCCACTCACTGAACATCCTTGGGGTGGGTGGGGAGGGTGGGGTCAGGTGCAGGAGGAAGGCGCCGCCTGCAGAAACACCACCGGATTCTTGGGTCAGGAGAAGTGGATTTGACTCTCAGCTTTCCCCCTGCTGGCTGTGTGACTTCGGGCAGGCCGCTTAGCCTCTCTGGGTCTCTGTTTCCTTGTCTGTTTCCTCCCTCAGAAACAACAGAGTGGCCAGGATTCCTGGTCACAACTACTAACCCGCAACGGGAAAAAGGAGAAGGCAGTGCTGGGGCCTCTGCACGGGAGGCCAGTACCCCTCTGACTGTTCCCGACCCCAACAGCTCACCCTTCTCCCGGGCCCAGATGTCCAGCTCCCAGGACAGCTCAGGAACCACCAGGCAAGTCCGCCAGCCCTGCCGCTTCTTGGACTTGAGAATGTCCCCAAAAATGTGGTCCCCAATGTGCAGGATGTCCTTCCCCCTAACCTCAAGCAGCTCGCACACCATGTCCGAAGAGCCTGCCCCACCAAAAGGAGGACAGACACTCGTTTGCCCTTCCTGCCTTGGGGTAGGTGACTCGGGGCAGGTGAGGGGCCTGGGCTCCTGGTCAAGGGAGGGAGGGTGCCCAAGGAGTGACGGGGCATGGTGGGAGCTGGTACCTCCAGAGTAGACAGCACAGTGCTGGTGGGGCCCTGTGTAGGTGCCCACGTGGAGCTTTCCTGAGTCCTGGAGGGGCAGAGGGGTGCCCTGGAGCCAGGAGAACCACATCTTTGGTCTCTAGCTAGGGAGGATCGCAGGGAGCTGGGAGTGGCAGAGGTAACCATGGGGATGTGGGAGGAAGGAGGCAGCAGAGGGCGCTGAAGGTGGCCTCAGGTTCCCTGCCTCCAGGGACAGACAGGCCAGCAGAGCTGCCAGCCATAAAGGCAGGTCAAGTCTAAGGGGCAGGCAGGCTGCCCTCCCCAACCATGGTCCATGGGTGCAGGTGGACTGACCTCTGCACCTGCCATTACCGTGTTGACCTGCCTCAGGACCACCTCTTCTGCAAAGAAGCGGGGCTTCTGCATGTCCACCACAATCAGATTGAAGTAGGACCTCCAGGGCCTGCCCGAGGCTTCAGCCTGTTGGGGGTGCACACGGGCCGCACACGCACAGCCTGGTAAATCTGACCTTGCCACAGCCGGTCACCCACCACAGCCTGCCTCTCCCCACCAACCTCCCAGCTGGATGAGACCTCTTCAGCCCCTGGGAACCAGGTCTCGCTGCCCAGCTTCCCCAGCCAAGCTGGGCACTAGGAAGTGCTCAAAAGGAACTTGTGGAGGTGGGTGTCGATCATCATGTGCAGCCTCAGGCCAGCCTCCAGAGCTCCTCACAGCACAGAGACCCGGGGACAGGTGGCACCAGCACGGCTATCAAGTTAGGGCCCTGCTGCCTGCCCAGTGACACCTGGTCACTCCCAGTGCCCAGGACCTGTCACTCCCAGCACCCTTCCCTTTGACATGCCATGCCCTCGTCTCACCCACTTTCTGCCGCCCCTCCCCACATACCTGACTGCCTCCTATCACCCCCAAAGGCTCCTCCCAGGGCCTGGCTGAGGTCCCCAGCATCCTACCCACTGGGGAGCTTCCACTCATGAGAAATGACCACTCACACACTCGGGTCTTCCTCAAAAGGAGGCTGGACATGGGAGAGGCCCTCAGCATCGTGGTGCAGCCTGGTACCCTAGCCCTTTGCACAGCCCTCCCCAGCCGTGCACGCAACACTCCAACACTCACCTCACTGATGCTGAACAGGTAGGTCGTGATAGCCTGGCAAGGACAAGGCAGGGTCAGGGCTCCAAGCTTGGGCCACCGCCTGCCTCTGCCCTCACCCACCATCCCCCCAGCACACTGGTGGCCACAGGAGCAAGATGGTGAGAAAGTTGCTCATTTCCCTGAGGCCTTGAAAGGCCAAGAAATGGAACCCAGGAGACCAGCCCAGTGGTGGGGGTAGGAGGGTCTTGGCTTCCCGCCCCACCCCTCCCTGTTGCTTGCAGTGCCTCTGTGATCCCTGGGGCCAGGAAGGAGGCCGAGGGTCCACCCCTCCATACACATACTCACATTGGTGTAGTTGTAGCTGCTGTTGGTGGCCAGAAACACTTTCACAACCTCCTTCATCTTCCCCAGCAGGATGGGGAGGCGTGGCTGGGGCAGAGATAGAGGGACTTGCAGGGGTGGGACTCCCAGAGCTGCCCGGGGATCCTCTCCTCAGGTTTCAGCCTTCTGGGAGCCCACCCCAGCCCAGGCAGGTAGGCACCAGGCCCCATAGAAAGACCCCCAGCCATCCGGGGAGCAGAGCTCAGCCTAAACCTCGAAGAAAGCCAGGGAAGGGTTGTGGGGGTAGCCCTGCTGCTTCGGGGGTGATGGCCATGGCCCTGGGTCTGTGGCCACTCACATCCTTCTCCACATATTTCTCCAAGTCCTCCAGGATCTTCTCCTTGAGACAGCCCTGCAGGAGGGAGCAAAGCACCTTGTGTGTGTGTGTGTGGGCGCGCGCGCGTGTGCGTGTGTAACCACCCACATGTCTGTATCCAAGATGAGGAAAGTGGGCGGCTCTGGGAAGCCCAGACTAGACCTCAGTCCTCAGTGAGAAGAGGATGGAAAGTCTATGGGGACTGGAGGCCTGAAGGCTGCCCAGGAGAACCAAGAGCAGACAGGTCAGGGGTCCGGGGGTTCTGGACCACTCACTCACCGACTGGTGGACATTATTCATGGCATCAGTCACATCCTGGAAGAAGCTTCGGAAGGACATGAAGAGGTTCCCATGCTGATAGCTGGTGTCACAACTGGGGCAGGCAAAGAGAAGATGCGGAGGCCAATAAGGGGGCCTGACATGACCTCCAACCCTAAGTCCCACACCAGAGCAACCCCACCAGCCACACTGGGACCTTCACTGGGCTTATGTCCCAGCCATCCTGGGAGGGGCGTCACCCAGAGCTAAGGGTCACCCCTTTGGGGCAGCACCAGTGGCAGGGTTGGGGGCTGCCCTGCAGTAGAGGCCTTCCCACTGAGCCTCCTGGAGCCCTTCCAGCCCCTTGGGGAACCCTTGGGGGGCCCCACTTTGGGGTTTGATCCCTGAGCAGCGGCAGTGTCCTACTGGTCGCCCCAGGGCTGGGCAGGGCACAAGACGCACTTAGTGTAACAGGAGCAGCCGGAGAAGAAGTCCACCAGGCAGGCATAGAGGTAGGTTTCTGGGGGCAGACAGGACGGTCAGTTGTCAGCCCAGGGAGCCAGGCAGTTCTCCACCAGGCCAGAGCTGGGACCCTCAGCTCCGGAATTCAGGACCACCTCCAGTGCCCCCAACCCTCCACCCACCGGGCAGGTTGAAGAGCGTGTTGAGTATGTAGAAGCGCTGCAGGTCGTCCCTCTGAATGAACTTCCTGGGGTAGAAGCTCCAGATCTCTGCCCTGGGGAGACGGTAGGCTGGGTGCAGCCAATGGCCCCTCCCCAGTGCCTCCTGAAGGCCTGTCCAGGCTCTGGCCATCCCTTCCAACCGCCACGCATCCCTTCTGTGCTGAGCCTCCACCGTGGGCCTGCATCCTTCCTCCCTCTGTCCTTCCCCACGGTGAGCAGTCCTCCCCTCCTGGCCTGTCACCCTCCCGGCACCTTTGTCCCTTACTCCGAGAGGAAGGTGAAGCCATGGGCACCCAGCAGCACATTCCCGTGGGTGTCCACCTTCAGCAGGTTCCCATAGAGCACATCGAACACCAGCCCCCTGCAGACGGGGGTTGGAGGGCACTGTGGGTGGGGGTACCAAGGCTGGGTGGCCTCCCACCTGTCCTTAGCCACACACCTGGTGGGGAAGGTGGGGTCGTAGGTGTAGCGCAGGATCTCATGCGGGTACCCGATGCACACCAGGTGCTCCAGCAGCAGCTCGAAGGTTAGGGCCTCATAAGCTGGGGACTTGTAGGCTGCAGAGGCCAGGACATAGTCAGGGGGTTGGTGCCCAGCTGCCCGCCCTTGCTCCCTCCAGCTCCCAATACGCTGTGTTCCAGCCCTTTCTACCAGCCAGAGTGTAGTCCATGTTGAAGCCAAAGCAATGAATCTTCCCCAGCGCCAGGCTGCGGTTGACAAAAATCCTGGGGAGAGAGAGGAGGATGTTGGCATCAGCCCACCAGCCCCCCAGAATCCAAGGCCCAAGGACAGAGGGGGTGGAAACCCAGCAGAGGAGGGCAGAGCACCCCCTGCAGCTGCAGAAAGGATAGGGGAAGCGGGTCGGGCCAAGCCAGGGCCCTGCCTGGATGCATGTGTGTCTGAAGGCAAGTGTGAGTATGCGTGTAAGTGTGTGTGAGCATGTGTGCAAGCATGCATCTGACCGTGTGCGGGCGATCAGCAGCTTGCTGTCCCGCCATGCAGGCGTGTTATAGGCATCCAACCCTGTAAGAAAGTATGTGCAGTTGTTGGTGTGAGGGTTGTCACCTTCTGAAATGGGACCCCAGTGTCCAAATTCAGAGATGATGTGTTTGTCACAGTTGGATAGCACATGTCACTGTGTCCGTGGTCAAGGGGAGAGATCTTTGTGGAGGGAAGGAAGTGAAGAGGACCTCCTGCCGGAGTGTGTGTGGTCTGTTCCCTGATGGGTTGCTGCAGCTATGGAAGTGCGTCCCTTGTGAGTGCAAGTGTTCGTCTGCATTTTGGGAGTCCCCATAGCTAGGTATTTAAAGGAGCCCCTGTGTGCTGCTGTGGCGTGTGGGGTGTTTATGAGCTGAGACTCCTGGCCCCCACCCCAGGTGCCCATCTCACCGCTGGTGCCAATCCTGCTTCGGGCCTTGAGGGGAGACCAGTCCCTCGGGCTCTCCCCAGTCTACACTGGCCATTGTCACCCAGAGTGAGGAGGAGGCAAGGGTCCCTTCCTCAGCCTCCTGCACACTATCAGTGGGGCCCAGCCACTCTCCTCTCTCTCAGAAGCTTCAGGCACCACTGACCCAGCTGGCTCCACCCGGTGCTCCCATCTCCCCTGAGCCCCTTTGAGGGAGGAGTCAGCCAGGACAGGCTCTGGTATCTCATCCTTTTCTCTAGAGCAAAAGCAGCAAGGATCTAGGAAGAGCAATTCATGTCCACTGCACCCTCCTCATTCCTAGGGCTTATGCATCCATGGACCTCAGCGGCCTGGAGAGTAGCGGAGAACCCAGAATGAGGCAAATGACGGGATACGAAAGCAGGAGACTCTGTACTGTACTCATGATAAAACAAATAACTCAGTACTCTTGCTTTATGCACAATTCTGACACATTTGGTTATCAAATTTCCCAGCTCAAGGCCATTTAGAGAAGACATTGCTAGAAGCATGCCAAGGGCTATAAGAATTGGGAAGATAACTGGGATCTCAGAATGGGGGGTGTGGCAGAAAGTACAAAAGGAAGTGTCAAAAAGCAGAGCCACTGGGGCCATTTAGTGTCGAGTTCTAAATACTCCCTGAGGGCTCATACCACTGGCTCCACAACGAAGCATGTGACTTCCATTTGGAGTGGTGACCTGGATCATCCAGAAAGACTTAACTGAAGTGCCAGGCCCCTCTTTTAAAAAGAAAGACAAGGCTGGGCACGGTGGCTCACACCTGTAATCCCAGCACTTTGGGAGGCCAAGGCGGGTGGATACGCAGTCAGGAGATCAAGACCAGCCTGGCCAAGATGGTGAAACCCTGTCTCTACTAAAAATACGAAAAAAAAAATTGCCCTCTTGGGAGCCTGAGGCAGGAGAAAAAAAAAAAAAATAGCCTCTTGGCAGCTTCTCGGGAGGCTGAGGTAGGAGAATTGCTTGAACCCAGGGGTCGGAGTTTGCAATGAGCTGAGATCGCTGCACTCCAGGCTGGGCAACAGAGTGAGATCCCATCAATAAAAAGGGAAAGAGGCAAGGCAAGGCAGGGCAGGGCAGGGCAGGGCAGGGCAGGGCAGGGCACAGTGGCTCACACCTGTAATCCCAGCACTTTGGGAGGCCAAGGTGGGCAGATCACTAGGTCGGGAGTTAGAGACCAGCCTGGCCAGCACGGTGAAACCCCATCTCTACTAACAATATAAAGATTAACCAGGCATGGTTGCACATGCCTGTAATCCCAGCTACTCAGGAGGCTGAGGTGGGAGAACCGCTTGAACCCAGAATGCAGAGGTTGCAGTGATCCAAGATCGTGCCACTGCACTCCAGCCTGGGCAACAGAGCAAGACTCCGTCTCAAAAAAAAAAAAAAAAAAAAGACAAGTTTGCAGTCGGTTTCAGCACTTTCTCTCTAAAATGGCTAAACTAAACTAAATGAAGGTGGCACTCTTAAAAGGATAAAAGTTATCTGGAACAACAACAGAAAAACATATCCACGGAAGAGCTCCTTCCTTGACAAAGCCAGATGAGCAAGCACAGTTGTGTGCTGCGGAAATGTTTTGCCCAACAGTGGACTGCATACGCCGCTTAGTCCCATAAGATGATAAGGACCTGAACAACTCCTATGGCCTAGTGACCTCATCACCATCATAATGCAAAGCATCACTCACATGTTTGTGGTGATGCTGGCTAGGAGAAATAGGCTGTACCCTGCAGCCGGTGTGTAGTAGGCTGTACCATCTAGGTTTGTGTAAGTGCACTCTATGACATCACACAGTGGTGAAATCGACTAATGACACGTTTTTCAGAACAGATCCCTGTGATCAAGCCCCACATGACTGTATTAAGATGGTGAGGCAAGGGTATGGAGGCTGTAGGATATGTGTTTCCTCATCGGATGGAGGGATGGAGGATGGATGGAGAAATGGGTGGATGCATGAATGAGTGAATGGACAGACAGTTGGATAGGTAGATTCATGGATAGACGGGCTGATGGTTAGCAGGCTATATACAGCAGCCTTCACGGAGGGTGTCAGGGGAGAACTGAGCTTCAGAAATCAGGAGGCTGTCTGGAGTCCCTTCCACCCATTATTCCATGCACTCTGCTCATCTCATGGGAGCCCTTTAAGCCCCTTTTCCACATTGCCTGGCTCCTCTCTAGGTCAGAAAAGAGAAGGAGGAGTAATACCTGATTAGGAGAAGTCTCTAGGGGTTGCTCAGCCCTTCCACTGGGAGGCATCATGGCAGCTGTACAAAACCTACCTTTCCTATAGAACTACCTTTCCTAAGATAGAACTTAGGCTCTATCTTGAAGTCTCTTTGCACCTGAGGCTGGTGAAGCCATCCAGCAACGTTCAGGTACGATAAATCACTTCAGTGGTTTCTCGGGTGCCTTCTCCAGGTACCTCTTCTAGGGTTGACTCAACAATGTGGGACTTATCCCCAGCCACACTGGTAATTGGGAAGGGCTTCACTTCCTGGAGGGTCCCAGGTCCTCACATTGCTGTCTGTTGAGGTAGCCACATCTCTGTTGAGTCTTTGGCTGGCATGGTCTCTGCTACCATCTTAGGATATGGCTGCTTGTCCAGACCAGAGTCCTTAGGCTAACCGCATGTACAATCAGGGAGGACTGCAGGCTTCCACAGGCCCCCCTTGGTCCTGATCCCTGAGCCAATGCTAAGGCACCCCTGTGAGGCTTGATGCACTGGGAGCCCCTTCAAGAAAAGACTTGCCACCATAACAATAAGAAAATGGTTGCCCATTTTTACGGTGTGCCAAGCCTCCTAACAGCCCCAACAGACAGGCTAACTGTTCACTGGATTCATGAATGATCAAACTGAGGCACAGAAGGGTTAAGCAACTCGCCCACACTTACCAGGCTGATAAATGGCAGAGTGGGACTGAGCCCAGGTAGCTGGGTGCCAGCATCTGTATTCTTAATCGGTAGGCAAAACCGCCTCTTCCCATGGCCCATCACAAAAGTCCCTTGACTTTTCAATGTCATTAAAGACAAAGAAAGGCAGAGGAAATGTTCCAGATTGCAGGAGGCTAAAGAGCCACGGTGAATGAACGCAATATTCAAGCCTACACAGAATCCTGTACTGCAGGCACATATAGTGCCAAGGACATGATGGGGTCAACAAATAAGATGGCAGTGTGGGTGGTGGGTTAGATGAAAGTTCTGTCTCAATGTAAACCTATGAACTATATTGTGGTAATGTAAGAAAATATCCCTATTCCTGGGAAATACTCACTAAAGAATTTAGGATAAAGCTCATGATAAGTGTAAATTACCTTCAAGTGGTTCAGGAAAAATAATTGTGTGTATACACATACATACATACAGACAGACACATACATGCATACATACACACACATACATACATACACATACATACATACATACCCATGTGTGTTCATATAGAGCAGGGGACAAACAACAAAGCAAACAGAGTAAAATGTTAGCAACAGGTACATCTTGGTAAAGCCTGTAAGGATAGTCTCTGTACTATTTTTTACTTTTACAACTTTTCATAAACTTGAAATTACTTCCAAATTTCAAAATTTCTTAAAAAGAAGGTCTATGTTGCAACCTACTCATCGACAAAGGGCTAATATCCACAATCTACAATGAACTCAAACAAATTTACAAGAAAAAAACAAACAACCCCATCAAAAAGTGGGCCAAGGATATGAACAGACACTTCTCAAAAGAAGACATTTATGCAGCCAAAAAACACATGAAAAAATGCTCATCATCACTGGCCATCAGAGAAATGCAAATCAAAACCACAATGAGATACCATCTCACACCAGTTAGAATGGCGATCATTAAAAAGTCAGGAAACAACAGGTGCTGGAGAGGATGTGGAGAAATAGGAACACTTTTACACTGTTGGTAGGACTGTAGACTAGTTCAACCATTGTGGAAATCAGTGTGGCGATTCCTCAGAGATCTAGAACTAGAAATATCATTTGACCCAGCCATCCCATTACTGGGTATATACCCAAAGGATTATAAATCATGCTGCTATAAAGACACACGCACAAGTATGTTTATTGCAGCACTATTCACAGTAGCAAAGACTTGGAACCAACCCAAATGTCCACCAATGATAGACTGGATTAAGAAAATGTGGCACATATATACCATGGAATACTATGCAGCCATAAAAAAATGATGAGTTCATGTCCTTTGTAGGGACATGGATGAAGCTGGAAACCATCATTCTCAGCAAACTATTGCAAGGACAAAAAACCAAACACCGCATGTTCTCACTCACAGGTGGGAATTGAACAATGAGAACACATGGACACAGGAAGGGGAACATCACACACTGGGGCCTGCTGTGGGGTGGGGGGAGGGGGGAGGGATAGCATTAGGAGATATACCTAATGTAAATGACGAGTTAATGGGTGCAGCACAACAGCATGGCACATGTATACATATGTAACAAACCTACACGTTGTGCACATGTACCCTAGAACTTAAAGTATAATAATAAAAAAAAAAAACAGAAAAAATGCTGACTCGCCTTTTTAACATGTTGGGATTGTCCTTGATTGTGAGTTTGGTACTTGACCTTCATCTATGCAAATTATATGGCTTAAATTAGATCACTGTTTTTGTAGAGTTGATTTTTGTCTACTTCTGCTGAAATCTTTGATTTACTTCTGGACTTATAACAACTTCAGCCATCCTTGATGTCCTGGCTTAATTTGAGTTACAGTTAAAACACTAACACTTTGATGCTAGTTTAAGACTCAGTTTTCCTGGTATAGTGCTATTTAAAAAAAAAAATCTAACTGCAGGGCAATCTGCATGCCCCTGTGTAGCCAAATATCATTACCACTAACTCTGCAATCAGCTCATGAGTTTTGCTTTCTGTCTACAGTCTAGCTGTTCTACCTTGGAGGAGTCTCTCAGAGGACCTAATGCCCTCCACACCAGAAATTAAAGGTTTATTTTTACTTTTCAAATAAATAGTGATTATGTATATAGTACATGATATTAAAGAATGTACAACGAAATGTTTATTTCCAGTGATTGGATTATGGATGATTTTTATATATTTGTCTTTCACATTTTATTTTCTAATCTTTTTGTATTAAGCACAAATTACTTTTGTAAAAATATATCACTTTTGGAGTAAAGTCAAAAAATGTGTAAAGCTAAAAAAAAAAAAAAAAAGAGAAGGTCTATGTTCCAAGACCCCTTTTCCGGCCTCCTTATTGCTATCCTGGAGTTCTTCCCCTCTTCCTCCCACCTTCTTCTGAGCCCCCAGCTTGGCAGCTCTCCTTATTACAGGGAGGTGGAAACAGGACCAACCCAGCCAGCGTTCCTCTTGATTCTTCTACCTAGACTGTATCCATTTAAAAAGTGTTGCCGGGCACGGTGACTCATGTCTATAATCCCAGTGAGTCAGGAGGCCAAGGCAGGAGAATCACTAGAGGCCAGAATCTCAAGACCAGCTTGGGCAACATAATAAGACCCATCTCTTTAAAAATTTCAAAAAATTAGCCATGGTGGCACACATCTGCAGTCTCAGCTACTCAGGAGGCTGAGTGGGGAGCATCTCTTGTGCCTAGGAGGTGGAGGCTGCAGTGAGCCATGATTGCACCACTGCACTCCAGTCAGGGCAACAGAGAGAGACCCATTCTCTTAAAAACAAAAAGTGTCAAGGCCAAGCAGGCTTTGTTCACCACTACTGCCTGCACTCAAAGAGGTCACCAGAACCGGGATGCATGGTGGGGCAGGAACCAAGTGCAGGGCGTGGCTGTCTCCCCTCACCTTCTGTAAGAGGCAAAATTCCGGATCCCCACATCGCATCTACCACAGCTTTAGCAGTGCGGAACCTGTGGCCTGAGGATGGGGCAACTTCCATTCTCCTGAGCTTGGAGAAACCATCTTGAGGTGACCAGAAACCTCCTTCCAGACAGGGCCTTCCTCGCACAGTTGCAGCTGGTACAGAGGGATTGAGGGGGGAACCTAACCAGTACACCAGGGAGTCTTTTTAACAGAGGAGAGTCTTGGATGAGGTATTAAAGAAAATGTAGGATTTTTATTAGTTACTTTAGAAGAGAAAGGAATTTCACATAGCCAGCAAGGAGCCCAGTGCTGGGAGGCAGAAAGAAAACGAACCACGGGGGACAGCAAAGGATGGCACCTGCCCTGAGGGCAACGGCCGTCCAGCCCTGCTATGGTCCCCAGCTGTCTGCTCCCCTCTGATGTGGCCACACTGCTAAAAGGCATGTTCTAGGCTGGCTGGGAAGGGACTCCGACCAGTCTGTGACCAAAGGGTGGTCTCTACTGGCCGGGAGGGTCAGATAATGAGTCAGGGACATGGGGCACCATGGCCCAGATTCAATTCTACCTTACCCAGGGCAAATGCTGGCCCCTTTTAGGGGCTCAGGGTCATGGAGGGAGAGATTTGGGGTAAGAGATTAGGAAATTTCCAAAAACCTGTCTTTCCTTCCATCAAAACAATGGACATTGCTACGAGTTTGTGGTGTGTGTGTAAGTCCGTCTGTGAGTGGGGGATATGTGTGAGTGTGGGTATATGTGCACATGTGAGCAGGATGCATGTGCATGAGTGTGGCTGTCAGCGTGTGTGATTGCCTGCATGCATGTGTGAGCGTGGGTGCGGGGGTGGGTAACGGGGTGCACCTATGTTACCTGGGTGGGCATGCTGGGACCAGGGCTGGGCAGAGGGCGTGCCAGACACTGACCCTGAGCTTGGGCTGGAGCCCTTGGAGCCTACAGTTTCAGGGAAAGGTGGAAGGGAGGTGGGGACAGGAATGTCATTACACAGCCCAGAGAAGGCAGGGAAGACCAGGAGCCAAGAGTTCCCCCAAGTGCCATCAGTGCAAGGCTCTTGGGACTCCTCTTTAATCCCTGAGGGGGCGAAGCCTTATTTACTCCTGAATTGGAACACCAAGGAGTCCCTCATCTCAGCAGCTGTGCAGTCCTGACAGGTCGTGTCTCCCCAGGGAAGCATCTGAGGATCACGGAGGTGGAGGGCACCGGAGTCTCAGGAGACAGCTGTGTCCTCTCCTGGAGGAACATGTCAGGGAGGGTGCTGGAGGCCTCCTAGTCCAGCAGCAGAGGGCAGGGAGCTGCAGGAGAGCACCGAGGCAAGATCTGGGGCGGAAGGAAGGGCATCCAAGGCCACGGCAAACCTGCTCAGCTCCCACGGAGGTTCAGCCAGGGGAGGCCAAGAGCCAAAGCTGGGGCACCCTCCCACAGACAGCCACGGGACCCCTCCCTGCAACCTTCAGAGTCGGAAGGGACGAGTATCTACACAGCAGGATGTGGGCGAGATGAGGAGGGGCCAGGGCAGAGTTCAGAGGCAAAGGAAGCTGTGGGAGTCCGAGATCTGTGTATTCCAGGCAGCTCCTATTCATAAACCATCCTAGTCAGACAACAAGCATTGATTACGCATCTGCCTCCCGCCACGCCCACGCTGGAAGCTGGGTTCAAAACTATGAGTAAGATGTGTCACTTGTCCTTTAGGGAGTTCACAGTATAGGAGGAGACAGACAACACATGTTACTAGGAAACAGTGAAAAGATGAGCCCATGTCCTTGAGCACCCAGGGGGATCAGGGAGTGCTTTCCGGAGAAGGAAGCTTTGAAGGATAAGCCGCCAGGCAAGGGCGGGTGGAGCCGCACTCACGCAAGGGTGTCCACGAATGGTGCTGAGCGACAGCCTGGCCAGTGGGCAGGAATCGCAGGCAGACAGGCCTGGCTGGAAGGGGGACACACGTGACTGGGAATGCAGCAGAAGGGCATGAGGGGTGAGCTGGGGCACGCTGCAGTGGCTCTCCAGGGACTTTATCTTGTAGGCGACAGACCATATGTGGAAAGTGGCAAGAGGGAGAGCGACCTGGTCCCCTGTGCAAGAAGGGTCGATCCCCCTGGCCCCATTACAGTCACGGGGCTTTGGGCATAAGATATAGAAGCAGGACATCAACAGGAGAATTGTATTTCACCAAAAACCTGGCCTTTGTAGGGGTCCGGGGTGAAGGCAGTTCCAGGAGAAGGTGATGCCCACTCTTTTTTGAAAACTGAACAGGAGCCCCCTGAGCAGACCACAAGAAGAATTCTTAGCAGAACAACAGTGGGTGTGAAAGGGAGAAGGGGTGTGACCCCCCACAACCAGTCCCAGGGACCCATGGGAGATGGGAGCAGGGAGCAAGGCCAGATTGGGAAGGCTCCTGTGTTCCACTAAAGAGCTTGACCTTGATCCTGTAGGTGGTGGGGAGCCAGGCAGCATCCTGAGCACGATGAGGATGTGCTCCACCATGTTTCTAAAGCTGCCCCTGGTGTCAGCTCAAGGAGGCATTGGAAGCTCAGATAAAGCAGAGCTGCTGAGAAGCCACTGCAGTAGCCCAGGAAGGCACTACCAAGAGCCTGAATTGATGGGAAATAGAGAAGGGAGGTCAGGCCAGAGACTCACTACACTACCTTAGTCAAGACTTGAGAACTGATGAGCCGTAGGGGATCTTGGTGAGGGAAGAGGCTTAGATTCTAAGGAGCCAGAAGAGTGTGGGGTCACCCACCCAGGGATGCCAGAAGGAAGGGGGCTTGTCAGGAGGGTGAACGGCCCCATTCATGAGCTGGGGAGGCCTGGGCTGAGGCACACTTGGGAGTTGCAGGTCTACAATTCCTAATCTGAACCCATTAGGGCCAGATATATTCAGATTCAATCTTTTCTTTTCTTTTTTTGAGACATGGTTTTGCTCTTGTTGCCCAGGCTGGAGTGCAATGGTGCGATCTCGGCTCACTGCAACCTCCGCCTCCCTGGTTCAAGTGATTCTCCTGCCTCAGCCTCCCAAGCAGCTGGGATTACAGGAGCCTGCCACCATGCCTGGCTAATTTTTTTGTATTTTTAATAGAAATAGGGTTTCACCATGTTGGCTAGGCTGGTCTCGAACTCCTGACCTCAGGTCATCTGCCTGCCTTGGCCTCCCAAAATGCTGTGATTACAGGCATGAACCACCGCACCCAGCCTCAATATTTTCCTTTTAAGAAAAATTTTTTTAGAGACGGGGGTCTCACTGTGTTGCTCAGACTGGTCTGGAACTTCTGGGCTCAAGCAATACACTGCTCTCAACCTCTAGCTGGGATTACAGGCACAAGCCACCATACCCAGCTAGATTTAATATTTTCTGGATGTAAGAAGGTAAAACATAATTTCCTCTATATATGCATGATCACACCCTTGCTGGGATCTGGGGCGGCAGCCCATAGTCAAACACATTGACATTCCTGCAGCCAACATATGAATATTCATTCACACGAAGTGGCTACATAGGGACAGCAAATAGCCTCCTGTCCAGGCCTATCAAGGTTTTCCAACAAATGAGTTTGGAAAATCCCCTAGATTTTTGGACCTAGGGATCAAGGATGAGAGATGTTGCATCAGCATCTATGGCAGCTAAAGATTGAGCACGAGGACCCTTGGAGAGGGACAGAAAGAGAGGCAAGAACAGAGCCGCGGGAACAACCAGGTAGGATGGAGACAGGAGAGGACCCAGCAGAGAAGGCCAAGAGGAAGCAGGCAGAGGAGTGGAAGAGAAGGAGGAGAAAGGCTGGCCCAAGCCCCTGGAGCAGGCACTGTGCTGCAGAAAGGCAGAGGGAGAGAAGGCCCAAATGCCCCCTACACTGGGCAATAGGTCAGAGGAGGCCTTGGCCCGCCGATGGGATGTCAGTGGTGAGATAGGGCAGGAGTCAGGAGGGAGAGGAGGGTGCAGACGTGGGAACAGCCTGTGAAAGACAACCCTTGCAGGAGTCTTAGCCAAGAAAGAAATGACTTCAGGGCAAGTAGCCAGACTGATGTGCAAGAAACCCGGCAGGGCTGAAGGACCGGAGTCTCAACGAGCAGCAAAGAGGCCACAGGAAGGAAAGTGGGTTAAAAGACAATGGTGTGGGACGGTTGCAGTGGCTTATACCTATAACCCCAGCACTTTGGGAGGCTAAGGCAGGCGGATCACTTGAGGTCAGGAGTTTGAGACCAGCCTGGACAATATGGTGAAAACCTGTCTCTACTAAAAATACAAAAATGAGATGGGCATGGTGGCAGGCGCCTGTAGTCCCACCTATTCAGGAAGCTGAGGCAGAAGAATCACTTGAACCCAGGCGGTGGAGTTTGCAGTGAGCTGAGATCCCGCCACTGCACTCCAACCTGGATGACAGAGTGAGACACCGTCCCAAAACAAGCAAACAAAAAAAGACAATGGTTTGTGTCCACCAAAAGACGTGTGCAAAATGCCATGTCATCTTTATCCATCATCGTCGCAAACTGAAAACAACCCAAATGTCCAACAGTTCCAGAATGGGTCAATAAATGGTGACGTGTCGACCCAGTGGAATCAGCAATGAAGAAAAACCAAACATGCTACCCACAATAACATGGGTGAATCTTACAGACCCAGCAGTGGGCATAAGAATTCACGTACATCACTGTATGTACCTCCTACCTGAATTTAAAACCATGAAAGATGATAAAATGTAAGGTTTCAGATGTGGAGCAGCATGGGAGATGACAAGGTCCAAGGTGTCACCAGCAGTTCACATGGGTTATTGTAAAACAGCTACAGAAGACTATTTTTGAAAGTGCATGGGGCTGTACTATTTTTTCACAGACCCTGTCCTATGAGGCTGCCAGTCCCAGCTGCCCCTTCTCCACTCGTCCCCAATTCTTCTCCCTGACTCCATTGCAGCTTACCCCGTGGACACCAGACCCTGGACTCTCACTCACTCGCTCACTCACACTCAGACATGCACACCACACCGCACAGCACCCCACACAGCACACTGCACACCCTCACAAGGGCCAGACCTGGATAAAGATGTGAGTGAAACAGCATGTGGGGAAGCAGACCAGTAAGTCTCTACTGAAGGCCTCGCTATTGGGTCAAGCTGGTTGTGCCAAGCTCCTTTTCCCCTTGGGATGAGCTCCTTCCCAGGCGGCTCTTCCAGCTGTCATGCCAGCTTGACTTCTGAGAATTCTGCCTCTCCCTCTGTCCACACACCAGTCACTCCAGAGCCTGAATGCATGTGACACGGGACATACGGGGAAGGTCATAGGAAACAATGAACAGTAGCTGCCTGGCACCGCAGCTGTTGTTCATTATTGAATTAATGAATTATCATCATCCCAAAATGGTTAAAAATGTTCCCAAGTCTTCATTTTCTCTTCAATAAGTTATGTCTGAATTGATTTTTTTTTCTTTTTTTTTTTTTTTTGAGTCAGAGTCTTGCTCTGTCACCCAGACTGGAGTGCAGTGGCATGATCTCGGCTCACCTCCACCTCTGCCTCCTGGGTTCAAGCAATTCTCCTACTTCAGCCTCCCGAGTAGCTGAGATTACAGGTGCATGCCACCACGCCCAGATAATTTTTGTATTTTTTAGTAGAGACGGGGTTTCACCATGTTGGCCAGGCTGGTCTTGAACTCCTTACCTCAAGTGACCCGCCCGCCCTGACCTTCCAAAGTGCTGGGATTATAGGCGGGAGCCACTGCACCCGGCCGTCTGAATTGATTTTTAAAGAAGATAGGTTGGAGAGACCTGAGAGTGGCAGCTCTGTAGGAGTGACAGTTCACAGAAGTCTCAAACTCACACTCAGCAGGCAGAAGCGGTGTCTGTCTGTGAGAAGCTAAGAGTTCCCTCAGAGGGCGGCTCCTGGGGGATTCTGGGCAGCACAAGCTAAGCCCTGTGCAGAGATTCTAGGTCGGCAGGAGAGTGACCTAATTAAACACACAGGCTTATTCTTAGACAAGGAGCCCCAGTTAAGGCCCCTGGGTAACCACAGCACAAAGGCACAGCCCTAGAGGTGACCGGAATAATTCTCATTTTTAAGTAGCAGCCACTTTTTTTTATTATAAAAGTAGTATACATTCATGGTAGAATGTTTAGAAAATATAGAAAGTACAGGAAAGGAAATGCTATCTACTGGAAATAACCGCTATTTTTGCTTATTTCCTTCCCGGTCTTCTTTTTATACATATTTACATGTTTGACGACTGAGGGGAAATGTTTATTCACAAGTATAAGTGAAAAAAATATATAAAATTATAAACGGCACAATCTTAAATTTGTTCTGCAAATTAGGACTGTTATACATATACAGTTCTGTGTCCTGTTTGTTTCATTCAATATTAAAAACCAACATCTCCTTTATGTCATTAAATATTCAGCAACTTGATTTTTAATGGCTTCCTAATGTCCATCGTATAGAATAGTGTACACACTGTTGCCCTTTAATGGGGCATTTAGGTGGCTTCCAATTTTTCAAATAACTCTATGATGAGCCTCCCTGTGTATTTTTAATTATTATCTTGAGCTAGATTTCTAGAAGTGAAAATTATTTAGAACTCTTGTTTTGCATTGCCAAATAACTTCCTGAAAATCCCCAGCCATTGGCACTTCCACATAATATAGAAAGTACAGAAAAGTCCCTAAGTGTGGGGACATCTTGGTTCCTGTAATAACAACCTGAGACCTGAGGTTCTTTTTTTTTTTTTTTTTTGAGACAGAGTTTCGCTCTCATTGCCCAGGCTGGAGTGGAATGGTGCGACCTCAGCTCACTGTAACCCCCACCTCCTAGGTTCAAGTAATTCTCCTGCCTCAGCCTCCCAGGTAGCTGGGATTACAGGCATGCACTGCCACGCCCAGCTAATTTTGTATTTTTAGCAGAGACGGGGCTTCACCATGTTGGTCAGGCTGGTCTCAAACTCCTGGCCTCAGGTGATCCGCCTGCTTTGGTCTCCGAAAGTGCTGTGATTACAGCTCAGCTTCTTTATCAACCGACAGCTGATCCAGATCAAACAGATGACACTGCGAGCAAGGAATCAGGTCCTCAGAGCCGTCTGGTGCTTTGTGACTGAGCACAGCCAACACTGTCTCCTAGGAGGAGTCACCTTTCACCAGGTTAGGCTGCTGTAACCAACAACTCCAGAATTTTAGGGAATTACAGCAAGCACGGTTTATTTCTCACGCACATCATTCAAAGATGTGGGTCAACTGTGGCTTTATTCCATGTCTTCTTAGTCTGAGACCCAAGCTGAAGGAACAGCCCAGCTTCTATCTCCATCCTCATGGTCACGGACAAAGACACAAAGCAGAAGTCCACAATGGTCTTTAAAGCTTTGACTTGGACTTGGCGTGTACAACTCCCACCCTCTTCCAAGCCTAAAGCCAAGGAAGCAAGGGAATACACTCCTCCCATGGGAAGGTGC
Source organism: Pongo pygmaeus (assembly GCF_028885625.2). Classification (NCBI taxonomy): domain Eukaryota; kingdom Metazoa; phylum Chordata; class Mammalia; order Primates; family Hominidae; genus Pongo; species Pongo pygmaeus. The sequence goes on along the minus strand of NC_072385.2, from coordinate 43,859,942 downwards.
TCCGGGTCCCGCGGCCTGGGGTGATACAGACAGATCCTGTTACAGAGTGGACAGAAGAGAACTGGGAACAAGGATACAATCTGCCACAGCTATGAGCAGTCGGAAATGATGCTTAGTGTTCATCATCACTAAATCTGACGTCAAGAATCTCTGGCACCCAGAATCCCACCTCATACTGGAAAATCCCATGCCCTAGAAGCCTTCTCCAATGGCTGATGAGAAGGATCACCTAGGTTTGACTTTTGTGCCAATAAAAGGAAAAAAATAAAATATACGTGTGTTGTGTGTGTTTATGAACATATATTTATAAGTAGCTCCATGTAAAATAGTGAACGTATGCTGTTAAATTTTTAAAAGGCAAAAGTAAAATTATATGTATGACAGGCTACCATTTATTTATTTATTGTTGTTTGTTTGTTTGTTTTTGTGAGACAGAGTCTTACTCTGTCGCCCAGGCTGGAGTGCAGTGACGCAATCTCAGCTCACTGCAACCTCCACGTCCCAGGTTCAAGCGATTCTACTGCCTCAGCCTCTCGAGTAGCTGGAATTATAGGCACCCGCCACCATGCACAGCTAATTTTTGTATTTTTAGTAGAGACAGGGTTTCACCATGTTGGCCAAGCTGGTCTCGAATTCCTGATCTCAAATGATCCACCCACCTCAGTCTCCCAAAGTGCTGGGATTATAGGCGTGAGCAACTGCGTCCAGCCTATCATTTATTTTTTTATTGGGGGAGAATACATATACATGTCTGTTTATATACACATAAAACATCTCCCAAAAGATCAGTAAGAAGCTGGTGACAGTGGCTATTTTAGGAACAAGAACTAAGGGACTGAAAGTGGGGAGGAAGGCTTGCTTTTCACTGTATACTCTTCTTATAACTTGGATTTTTTTTCCTTTTGTTTAGATTATCTTTCCCAAGAAATTTGTTCTCATTGCAAATTTTAAAAATTGTCCTTACGCACATCACATATCTCTCTGTCTATGCTGCTTCCATTGCTCCCACACTGGGACATGCCCTGAATTCCCATTCCTACAGCCTGAGAAAGCAGAGTTTCCAGAAAGCACTAGAAAATCCAAGAAGAACAAATACCAAGAGCCACAAAGCAAAAAAAGAGCTCATGTTCCAACAGGCCAACCCACTTTCTGTGGTTGTACAGACCACACTCCCTCACCACCGGCCTGATAAGCCCCTTTGAGTAAGGTGAGATCTACAGATAGGGCTGAACTCTTGCGTGAGTCAGGAGTCTTTGCAGCAAAGGGGGTGGAGAGGGGAAGGAAAGGAAGAGACAGAAAGAGAGCAGCAACACGTGCAAAGGAAGCCAGGACTGGATGAGATGGAGGCCAGTGGTGCCCCCAAGATCAGGGACTCTACAGATGGGGCTGCCTACTATACCATCGGCTGCCGAGACCTCTCCTCTGTCTTCTTCACATGCCCACTCCTGCTCCAAACCTCCCATACACCACATGCTCGCTGTGAAGAGTTCCCTTTGCAGAAATCTCAAGGGCTGACATTTTTACCGTCTGGAGGCGTGGAACCAGGACAGCACCCGTAGGAACAGGAGCTAAAGTCAGAGATAACATGAGGGCATGGTGTCTAGGGAAATGGTGGAAATTCTGAGGAGTACTTTGGATTTCTAGAAGGCATTGAATTTGGAGTGCAAGCCAAGCTTATGTCTAAATAAGCCTAGAGCCCACAGTGGTCACTGGGTTTCACAAGCAAATGTCATGAATATAGAATGTTCTTGCATGAGTGGTGGCGGCGAGGTTGGTCTGCATCACTGGTCATCTGCTGTGAATTTTTTCAGGGGAAGCTCACATCCTTGGAGGCCTTCGCCTCACCCTAGAAAGATACAAAATGCCCTGGAGAAATGCTGTATTCACAGCACATTTGCACAGGACAGTGTGTCAGTCACTGATCTGGAACACTTTGCTTGCTTGCCTGCTTGAGCTATTGGTGCAATAGCCATATGCAGATGGGCTAGCAGAGGCTCCCGGGCTCCCTGAGTCAGTTCCACAGAACCTGGGATCAACAAGGGGTTACGAGAGTTCCATGGAACAAATAGAAGACATGATTAAATACATTTAGGGAAGATGGGAATAAACAAGATTTGTGATTGCAGGACTTCTCAGAGCTTTGATGCTTTGATATGCATAATGAGCCCCCAAGAAGGGAATATAATAGAGAGTGTATCTCAAATTCCTTTGACCATGGAATCTTTCAGAACAGCATCCTGGCCAGGGTTCCAAAGATCACATTTTGGAAGCCTCAAGTACTTCCAAGGTCAGCAGGCAACAATCGGGCAAGCCTATCAAAAAGGGAACTTTTGGGAATGAAAATGGGGATACTCTGACTTGGTTTTTACATCCCAACCAGTGCCAATTTCCATCTGGAAATACTTTTGCCAGGTCTGCCACAACGTGAGACCTCCCCATCATGCAGATTCGGTTTAGCCAAAGGTACCATCGAAGTCTACACCCCAAGCCATTAACTGTAGAGACTACAGAGGAGTGGGATTAGGGTGACTGAGGGGAAACGTTCACATCCTACTTTATACACTTCTATTTTATTCTTTTTTAAAATAACAAGCATGTATTTCTTTTTACATTTCTATGTATATAGTAGATGTGACCCTTCAGGAAGACTCAAGAGAGCGTGGAGCTTGTCTTTCTTGTTCCATAGCATATCCACAGTATCGACAGGGATTGGCATATAGTAGGTGCACACTCAACATTTATTGAATGACTCAAGCTGTGAAAAAGGGTGAAGACAGTAGATATAAGAGGGAAGAAGGCAAAGACTGAGACTGAAAAGCGTACTCAAGGACAAGGAAAAAAATGAGTTCAAACTTTTAAAAATGAGACCGGGTGCAGAGGCTGAGACCTGTAATCCCAGCACTTTGGGACGCTGAGGAGTGCAGATCACCCGTGGCCAGGAGTTCAAGACCAGCCTGGTCAACATGGCAAAACCCCATCTCTACTAAAAATACAACAACAACAACAAAAATTAGCCAGGCGTGGTGGTGCATGCCTGTAATCCCAGCTACTTGGGAGGCCGAGGCAGGAGAATCACTTGAACCTAGGAGGCGGAGGCTGCAGTGAGTCAAGATCGCACCATTACACGCCAGCCTGGGCAACATGAGTGAAACTTCATCTCAAAAAAACAAAACAAACAAACAAAAAAAACAACTTTTAAAAATGAACTTAAAGGCTGGGAGCAGTGGCTCAAGCCTGTAATCCCAGCACTTTGGGAGGATGAGGGGGGTGGATCACCTGAGGTCAGGAGTTCGAGGCCAGCCTGGTCAACATGGTGAAACTCCATCTCTACTAAAACTACAAAAATTAGCTGGGCATGGTGGCACATGCCTGTAGTCCCAACTACTGGGGAGGCTGAGGCAGGAGAATCACTTGAACCCGGCAGGCAGAGGCTGCAGTGAGCTGAGATTGCACCACCGTACTCCAGCCTGGGCAACAGAGCAAGATTCCATCTCGAAAAAATAAATAAATAAAATGAACTTAAAAATTCCCTATAGAGTTTCAAAGTGATTAATTAAAAAGCAATAATATTGAAAAACAATGCCAAGAGAATGAGACCCTGTCTAAAAGAAAAAAAAAACCTGCACACCGAAGTTTACAGCACATTTAGTCATAATTGCCAAAACTTAGAGGCAACTAGGATATCCTACAATAGGTGAATGGATAAATAAACTGTGGTACATCAAGACAATGGAATATTACTGCTAAAAAGAAATTAGCTATCAAGCCATGGAAAGACAGGGAGGAAACTTCAATGCATATTACTACGTGAAACAAGCCAGCCAAAAAAGATACATGCAGTATGATTCCAACTACATGACATTCTCAAAAGGCAAAACTATGGAGACAGCAAAAAGGTCAGTGGTTACCAAGGGTTGGAGGAAGGGAAGGGATGAACAGGCAGAGCACAGAGGATTTTGAAGACAGTGAAACTATTCTGCATGATCCTATAATAGTGGATATATGTAATTATACATTTGTCAAAACCCATGGAATGTACAGCACCAAAAGCAAACTCTAATGTAAACTATGGACTGTGGGTGACAAGGACGAGTCAGTGCAGGTGCATCGATTGTTAATACTTTGGTGGGGGATGTCCACAGTGTGGGAGGTTGTGCATGGGTGGGGAGAGGTGGATGGGAACTCTCTGCACCTTCTGCTCAGTTTTGCTGTGAAACTAAAACTGCTTTAAAAGATAAAGTTTATTAATTTTAAAACAGCAATGATTGATGGGGCACAGTGGCTCAGGCCTGCAATCCCAGCATTTTGGGAGGCAGGGGGGGAGGATCATGAAGTCAGGAGTTAGAGACCAGCCTGGCCAACATGGTGAAACCCGTCTCTACCAAAAATACAAAAATTAGCTGGGCATGGTGGTGTGCACCTGTAATCACAGCTACTCAGGAGGCTGGGGCAGGAGAACCGCTTGAACTCGGGAAGTGGGGGTTACAGTGAGCTGAGACCGTACCATTGCACTCCAGCCTGGGTGACAGAGCAAGACTCCCTCTCAAAAAAGGAAAAAAAGAAAAAAAAAGCAATGATATTTGAAAAATTTGAGTGAAATAATATGATGAAATAAAATATGTTTGTAAGTATGGGTTACTATTTCCTAGCTCTGTTCACTAAGAGGGGCTAGAAATAGTGACACCCCAGTACCTATGAGCACACCTAGCATCCAAATCTTGGTTTCTAAATACCATTCTCCAATAATAAGAAGAATCAGGGATCCCTGGAGAAGTGGTTGATTCCAGGGTTAAGAAAGAGAAAATGCAAATGAACCTGGAGCATCTTGTGCTACCAGGAAGTAAAGAAGTACTAAAAGAAATAAAAAATAAAGGCTGGGCACGGTGGCTCACGTCTACAGGCGGATCACCTGAGGTCAGGAGTTTGAGACCAGCCTGGCCAACATGGCAAAACCCTGTCTCTACTAAAAATACAAAAATTAGCTGGGCCCAGTGGCGAGCACCTGTAATCCCAGCTACTTGGGAGGCTGAAGCAGGAGAATCACTTGAACCCAGGAGGCGAAGTTTGCACTGAGCTAAGATCTTGCCATTGCACTCCAGCCTGGATGACAGAGCGAAATTCCATCTCAAATAAATAAATAAATAAATAAGAAAAGATGGGGGCATATTAAAAGAACACAGGAACCACCTGTAAGAGCTCTCCAAGTTTTCAAAACTGAAACAATATGGGTAGCAAAAATGAATAACAATAGTATTGACTTATAACCCAAGGAATGAAATAAATATCTACAAATTCATATTGACATAAATAAATGACTTAATAAATTAATAGGGCAGAAGGGACAGCTCTTCCTTACAGAAGAACTCCAATTAATAAGTGTAGAAATAATGAGGAAAATGGTAAAATCATTAAAATTCCACAGCAATAATTAAAACCCCACACTTTGTTTAATTCTCTGCTGTCTCCATCTAGAAATTCCTAATACTTTATTTAAAAGGCATTCTGAATTTTCGCTTTGTGCTAAGACCTACAAAATATGTAGCTGGCCCAGTCTGTAACAAGATCCATATAAGAATGCTAAAATTAGTGGGTAGAAGTGAGGTAGGAGGCAGGACTTGACTCCAGATGAGATTGAAGACTGGCTGAAACAGAGAAGAGACACCAAAAATATCTCTCCATAAGACTCACCCACCAGTGCCATGACAGTTTACCATTGCCATGGCAACATCTGGAAGTTATGACTCCTTTTCTAGAAATTTCTGAATAACCCATCACTTAATTTGTATATAAAGTACAGGCCGGTCATGGTGGCACATGCCTGTAATCCCAGCACTTTGGGAGGCTGAGGCGGGTGGATCACTTGAGGTCAGGAGTTCAAGACCAGCCTGGCCAACATGGTGAAATCCCATCTCTTCTAAAAACATAAAAAATTAGCCGGGTGTTGTGGCACATGCCTGTAGTCCCAGTTACTCAGGAGGCTGAGGCAAGAGAATCGCTTGAACCAGGGAGGCAGAGATCGCTCCACCGCACTCCAGCCTGGGCGACAGAGTGAGACTCTGTCAAAAAAATAATAATAATAAATAAAGTATGTATAAGTATGACCGCAGAACTGCCCCTGAGCTGCTGCTCTGGGCACATTGCCTATGGGTAGCCGTGCTCCAGAAGAAGCAGTTCCTCTGCTGCTGCTCTTCACTACCGCATCAATAAAAGTTGCTGTCTCACACCACTGGCTCACTCTTGAATTCTTTCCTGAGCAAAGCCAAAAACCCCCTCTGGCTAATCTCCAATTTGGAGGCTCACTTGCCTTGCATCAGAAGCTTAAGAAAAATCAGGATATTTCAGTAGCTTCAAAGTACCTCCCCCAAAATACTTGTTAATTACAAGGGGGAAAATAGAAACTTTACAGTGAAGTAACCAGCTAGACACTGTCTTAGCCAAGCAATCAGAGTTAATATCATGTATCCTGACATGGTGCACTGGTAGAAAAGCACATTACTTCTGCATTATTCTCCCCCCAAATCCATAACCTTCATATAACCATGAGAAAACATTGAATGGACTTAAATTGAGGAAGATTCTACAAAATGCCCAACCATTACTGTTAAAAACTGTCCAGGTCATGAAAAGCAAGAAAAGACTGAGAAACTGTGACAGATGGGAGATTCAGAGGATATCACTACTAAATCAAAACAGGATCCTAGATTGGATGCTGGACAGAAAAAGGACATTAGGTGGAATACTAGGGAAACCCAACTGAAATCTATGTATTAATTAACTCCGCTGAGTCAATGTTACCTTTCTGACTGAAAGTCATTGTACCATAATTCTGGAGGACAGTAGGGGAAGCTGAAAGAAGGATTTAAGGGAAAACTCTGTACTATCTTTGTAACTCTTTGGGTCATAAATTATTTCAAAATTAAAAAAAAATTTAAGCAATCATAATTCAGAAAGCAGTGATGAAATACACCATAAGCAAAACCAAAAGCATGTGACACTGTGGGAAGAGGAACTTACAACTCATAACACAGACAAGAGTGAAGCTCCCTAATACATAAAGAGCTTTGAGAAAAACATCAATAACCCAATAAGAGAAAAATGAACAAATAATTCAAAGAAAGGGAAAAAACTGGCTCTTAAACGTATAAGATCATCAAACTCTCTCATAAAATAACTGCAAATTAACACTACAGATAATTTTCACCTATCACATTGGCAAAAATCCAACTAGTTGATAACATTCTCTGTTGGTGAGTCTGTGGAGAAAGAGGAACTTTCAAATATTATTTGTGGGAATGTAAATGGATGCAACCACTTCTGGAAGGCAATCTGACAGCATCTATCAAAATTAAGATAAATCAGCCAGGCATGGTGGCTCATGCCTATAATCCCAGCACTCTGGGAGGCAGAGGCGGGAGGATCTTTTGAGCTCAAGAGTTTGAGACCAGCCCAGGCAACAGAGCAATACTCCATCTCTGCAAAAAACGTTTAAAATTAGTTGGCTGTGATGTAGTCCTAACTACTTGAGAAGCTGAGGTGGGAGGATTGCTTGGGCCCAGGAGTTTGAGGCCATAGTGAACCATGATGGTGCCACCACACTCCAGCCTGGGCAACACAGCAAGATCCTGACTCTACCAAAAAAAAAAAAAAGATCAATCCTTTGACCCATTCCACTTTTACACTTCAGATTGATTTGTACAAATCCAAAATGTCCACATATATAAGGCTGCTCATGGTAACACTGCTTATAACAGTAAAATAAGTAGCATATATCCATCAATAGGAGGCTGGTTAAATAAAGTTAAGGCCCCACAGTAATGCAATACTTTATACACATACGACTATGAAAAATGAGGTTACCAGGGACTGGGGGGAGAGGGAAACAGGGAGATGCTGGTCAAAGAGTACAAAGCTTCAGCTATTCAAGATGAACAGGTCCTAGAGATCTGCTGTACAGCATGGCACATATAATTAACAATACTGTATTTTATACTTAAAATTGTGTTAAGAGGATAGAGCTCATATTAAATGTTCTTATCACACCCACAAAAAAAGAGGAAGAGAGAAATCTTTTAGATTTGATGGTTATGTTTATGGCTTTTTTATGGTGACAGTTTCATGAGTATATATTTATTTTCAACTCATCAAGATGTACAAACTGAATATGTACAGCTTTTTGGCATGTCAATCATACCTCAATTTAAAAAAAAAGAAGAATGAGGAAGCTTTCTATCTACTAGTAAGGAAAGAGCTCCAAGATTTACCAACAACCGTGGGGGAAAAAGGTTGCAGAACAAATAGTATCTACATTCTGCATTAAAAAAAAAAAAAGAAGGGAGTAACAACAACAAAAAACAAATAACCCCATTAAAAAGTAGGCAAGAGATATGAACAAACACTTCTCCAAAGAAGACATACACACGGAGCCAGCAAACATATGAAAAAATGCTCCACACCACTAATCATCAGAAAAATGGGAATCAAATCCATAATGAGATACCATTTCACACCAGTCAGAATGGCTATTATTACAAAGTCAAAAAATTAAAAAAAAAAACAGCTGATGAGGCTGTGGAGAAAATGAAAGGGTTAGACACTGTTAGTGGGAATGTAAATTAGTTTAATCACTGTGGAAAGTAATTTTGAGACTTCTCAAAGATCTTAAAGCAGAGCTTACCATTCAACCCAGCAGTCCCATTACTGGGTATATACCCAAAGGCAAACAAATAGTTCTACCAAAAGACTCATGTACTTGTATGTTCATCAAAGTGCTATTCACAGTAGCAAAATCATGGATTGGTGCTCATCCATGGATTAGATAAAGAAAATGTGGTACCTCTACACTATAGAATACTAAGCAGCCGTAAAAAAGAGTGAAACACATCCTTTACAGCAACATGGATACAGTTGGAGGACATTATGCTAAGTGAATTAATGCAGGAACAGAAAACCAATACCACATGTCCTCATGTCCTCACTTGTAAGTGAGAGCTAACCATTGGATATACATGGGCACAAAAATGGCAACAATAGACACTGGGGACTACTAGAGAGGGGAGGGAGGGACAGAGGGAGGGAGGAGGGGAAGGGTTGAAAAACTAACTATTGGGTACTAAGCTCACTACCTGAGTGACCAGATCAATTGTACCCTAAACCTCAGCATCACGCAATATATCCAGGTAACAAACATGCACATATACCTCCTGAATCTAAAATAAAAGTTGAAATTATTTATTTAAAAAAAGAGGAATAAGAATCTATATTTGAAGTTTCTTCCATTTGCATAAAGAAACTGGAGGAATATATAAGAAACTAAAAACAGGATTTCAGAGGACAGAGAATGTGGTAGGAACTAGAGACAGGAAATAAGAGAAAGAGATAAATTGTTCACAATACATTGGTTCCTATTTCTGAATTGTGAGCCATGGAAATATATTACCTATTCAAAAAAATTTAAAACTTCAGGGAAATAAGTAATCATATAAAGAAAGGGTGATTACAGCCAAAACTAAAATTATACCCTGAGCACAACAGTCATTCCTTAAAACAAAATATATTTTTTAAATGTGTATTGACAACACAAAAATCATGCACAAGGCCCAAACATTTCAAAATAATCTGTCATATAAACACACCAAACCTGAATCACCAGACTATGAGAAACAGTATACATTTTATTTTTATTCCTGTTATGTACCTTGAAAAAAAGTACTTTTTTTTTTTTTTTTTTTTTAGATGGAGTCTTGCTCTGTCGCCCAGGCTGGAGTGCAGTGGCGCTATCTCGGCTCACTGCAACCTCCGCCTCCCGGGTTCAAGCAATTCTCCTGCCTCAGCCTTCCAAGTAGCTGGGATTACAGGCACTTGCCACCACATCTGACTAATTTTTTGTATTTTTAGTAGGGATTGGGCTTCACCATGTTGCCCAGGCTGGTCTCGAACTCCTCACCTCAAGTGATCCACCCGCCTTGGCCTCCCAAAGTGCTGGGATTACAGGCGTGAGTCATGGCGCCCAGCCAAAAAAAGGACTTTTTACTTGTCTGTTTGTTAGGTAGAAGGAAGGAAATAAAGGGAGGGAGAGAAGGGATGGAGAGAGGGAGGGAGGGATAGAAGAACGGCCAGTGAGTTAGCCCATTGGCGGGAATGAAAATTAGTGCATTCTTTTTATGGGGCAATATTGCAATATCTACCAACATTTTTAGCACAAGTGCCCTTTGATCCAGAAATCCTTTTTCTGAGAATTTATCTAACAGATATATTCCCACAGCTATGTAAAAGATAATTAATGAAGCACAAAAAGATACGTAATGTGGCATAGTTTGTAGAGCAAAAATCTGGAAGTTACCGAAATGTTCATCAAGAAAGAACTGGTTAAATTACGGAATATCCTAAAATGAAACCTTCTGAAGAATGAGGTTGATGCTCCTATACTGAATTGGAAAGATGGTTGTGATATTAGCAAGTTAAAAAAAAAAAGTTGCAGTTTTGTAGACAGCATGATTCTATTTGTGTAGGGATAACATGTCTTGAAGGATCCACCAGCATCTGCTAACAATGGGTAACTGAGAAGCAAGACTGGGAATCAGGATGGGAAAGCCAATTGGAAAACATTCACTTTTTTGAATGAATTATGTTTACTATGTGCATTCATTACTTTTTTGTCTTTTATTGTGGTGAAATATACACAACATAAAATGTGCCACTTTTTAACCTTTTTTTAAAATTTTTTTTTTAGATGGAGTCTCGCTCTGTTGCCCAGGCTGGAGTGCAGTGGCGCGGTCTCGGCTCACTGCAAGCTCCGCCACCCGGGTTCATGTCAAAATCCTGCCTCAGCCTCCCGAGTAGCTGGGACTACAGGCACCCGCCACCACGCCCAGCTAATTTTTGTATTTTTAGTAGAGACGGGGTTTCACCGTGTTAGCCAGGATGGTCTCCATCTCCTGACCTCGTGATCCGCCCACCTCGGCCTCCCAAAGTGCTGGGATTACAGGCGTGAGCCACCATGCCTGGACTTGTCTATTTTTAAGTGTACGGTTCAGTAGCATTAAGTACATTCACATTGCTGTGCAACCGTCACCACCATCCATCTCCAGAACATTTCATCTTCCCACACTGAAACTGTACTCATTAGACACTAACTCATTTCCCCCACCCCTCAGGCTCTAGTTACCACTATTCTATGTTCTTTCTCTATGAATTTTCGTATGTACTTCATGTAAATAGAATCATACAGGATTTTTCCTTTTGTGTCTGGCTGATATCACTTAGTGTAATTGTTTTCAAGGTTCACCCATGTTATAGCATGTATCAAAAAATTTCCTCCCTTTTTTTTTTTTTTGAGATGGAGTTTCCTTCTTGTTGCCCAGGCTGGAGTACAGTGGTGCAATCTTGGCTCACTGCAACCTCCGCCTCCCCAGTTCCAGTGATTAGCTAGGATTACAGGTACCTGCCACTACGCCCAGCTGATTTTTGTGTTTTTTAGTAGAGACGGGGTTTCACCATGTTGGCTAGGCTGGTCTCGAACTCTTGACCTCAGGTGATCTACCCAACTCAGCCTCCCAAAGTGCTGGGATTACAGGCATGTGCCACCACGCCCAGCCAATTTCCTTTCTTTTTAAGGCTGCATAACTTTCCATTGTATGAATACAACACATTTTGCTTATTTATTCGCCTGTTGATAAACACTTGGGTTGTTTTCACTTTTTGACCCTCATGAATAATGCTGCTATGAGCATGGGTGTATAGCTATCTATCTGTTTGAATCCCTGCTTTCAATTCTTTGAGGTATAGACCTAAATGAGGAATTGTTGGATCATATGTTGAATCTATGTTTAACCTTTTGGGAATTGTCATACTGTCTTCCACAGAGGTTGTATACCATTTTATATTCCCAGTCAGGCTCACATCTGTAATCTCAGCACTTTGGAATGATGAGGTGGGAGGATCGCATGTTCCCAGGAGTTCAAGGCTTCAGTATGCATGACAGCTCCGCTGCACTCAGCCTGGGCCACGGTGAGACCCTGTTTCTAAAAAAAATTAAAAATTAAAATTAAAATACATTCCCCCCAGCAATGCACAAGGATTCCAATTTCTCCACATCACATCTATTATTTTTATAACTAAAACTGTATTGTATTTTTAAAATCTCACTCTTTTGACTTCAGTAAGTTCTCTAAGTTGTACCTCTCGTTAACATTATGTTTATATTACAAATTCTGAGAGAGCAGGGATCTTTGAAGGGCGGATCACCTGAGGTCAGAGGTTTGAGACCATCCCGGCTAACATGGTGAAACCTCATCTCTACTAAAAATACAAAACTTAGCCGGGTGTGGTGGCGTGCCCTGCAATCCCAGCTACTGGGGAGGCTGAGGCAGGAGAATTGCTTGAGCCCGGGAGGCGAAGGCTGCAGCGAGCCGAGATCGCACCACTGCACTCCAGCCTGGGTGACAGAGTGAGACTCCATCTCAAAAAAAAAAAAAAAATCATCCTGGCATGGTGGTAGACGCCTGTAATCCCAGCTACTTGGGAGTCTGAGGCAGGAAAATCACTTGAACCCAGAAAGTGGAGGTTGCAGTGAGCTGAGATCGAGCCACTGCACCCCAGCCTGGGCGACCACAGAGCGAGACTCCATCTCAATCAATCAATCAATCAAATAAATAAATAAATAAATAAATAAATAAATAAATGCATTAACCATTTGTTTAAAATCAGTGGAGGCCTTCCAGGAGGAGGAAAGAACCAGTAAACCCTAAAAGCTTAGGTGCCTTCTGAACATGACAGCCTGGGGACAGCTGCTCACGCCCAGCCCATGGCCATGCTCCCCTCACATTCACAACATGTCCTAGTCCCTGTCAGGGCAGGCACTGAGAGGTGATGATGTGGGGTCTACTGAAGGCCTCATGGGCATTCCAGTGTCCAGAACACGGTTTCATTTGAAAACTCTGGGTGTACAAAACCCAGCACCCACCTCCCGCACCCATCCCACCCTGACCGGCAGCAGCCTAGGGTCTAAAGAGTTCAGAAAGGGCCCAGCATGGGGCTGACCTGAAGCCGGGTGGATTTCCAATCACAGCTGGGCCAGATGGCTTGTTATATAGGACACCGTGGGCCGGGCTCGGTGGCTCATGCCTGTGATCCTGGCACCTAGGGAGGCCAAGGTGGCGGATCACTTGAGGTCAGGAGTTCGAGACCAGCCTGAGGAACATCGCGAAACCCTGTCTCTACTAAAAATACAAAAATTAGCTGGGTGTGGTGGCACGTGCCTGTAATCCCAGCTACTCAGGAGGCTGAGGCAGGAGAACTGCTTGAACCCGGGAGACAGAGCTTGCAATGAGCAGAGATCGCACCGTTGCACCCACCCTGGGTGACAGAGGGAGATTCCATCTCAAAAAAAAAAAAAAATAGGACACCCTGTCTGCCCTTTTTGGTCACATGAGTCTTTCAGAGCATGAGCAGTTCTCTCCTGGGACCACCTCATTTATCTATTTACCTACTACCGATTTTATCGCCAGGTTTACTCTCACTCTGTGCAGCAACTACAGATGTACAGCAACGGGGCACCTCGGCGCCTGCTCCGCGCTCCTGCCTCGTTTCCATGGAGACATGGCTGGGGGCTTTGGGGACAGGGAGGTGTGTGTAAGAGGTGCCTGGGGAGCGCAGGGAGGAGCAGAGATGCTGGCACTCCACTCCTTTCCCGCCCCTCCAGCCTCATTTCCGGGTCATTCCTTCCTTCGCCCACTTCGACCCATTCTCCAGACAGCAGGAGAGATCTGATATGGATGAGAGAATTGGTGTTTAGAAAAATCAAACACCTTGCTTAAGGTGGCTCAGTAGTAAATGGGAAACCAGGCCTCAAATTCAGATTTTCTGATTTGTTTTTCTTCTTCTGGAGCCAGCAGGCCGGTGTCTCATCCTTACTGCTTGGTCTTTGCTGGGTCTTAGTTATGAACAAATCCAAATGACAGTGCCTGGATTTTAATGGGTTCACAATTTAAATATTTTCATTTTCTCAAGGGATCTAAAGATCCTATATTAACCCAGGCTGGTAAAATAGCTAGTGCTAAGTAGGGAGAACTTTCTGGAACTCTCAAATTGCAGCATCTTGATGTTCAGTAGCTGAGCCATCAAGCCCAGGTCCGTGCATTCATTCCCTTCCTTAGCGCCCCTGCCCACTCTGCCAGTGACTCATCCTCCCGCACCTTCCCTCTTCTCTCCTGTGCCCATTTGCTCCCCAGCCAGCTTTGCCACACCAGGGCTCTCCTGCCTGCCCTCAGGGTGACCAGAGGCAGAAGTCACAGGACTGGGGAGAAACTGACCCCAATTACTCAGGATGAAATGGTTCCAGCATCTCAGTGAGGCATTTCATTGAGGTGAGACAGAGCTTTGGAGGGACAGTGAAGGTGTACTTGGGTTGGGGGATGCAGAGCTTTAGCTGGCTCTGGTTGCAGCTCCCAGGTGAGCATGGAAGTGAGGGAGGTATGGGATGGGTCAAGGGGGCCTCTACCTAACAGGAAGCCAGGAATGGTGGAGGGGCTGGGAGGACGGCACAGGAGGAATACAGACCACACTGGACCAAGGCAGGAGAAGCTGGGCAGATATGGGCCCTGAGGAGCAGGGAGGGAGTTACTGTTGTTACTGTTGCCACCTGGCTGCAGAAGCCAGAGATCAAGTTCAGGCATGCTGGTTTCTAGGGAGATGAGCTCATGAGCTCTGGTGCTCACTCCGCAGGAACCTCCAGCATGAGTCAGCATCAGCTAGGTTTCTCTGGTTCTAGCCTCACTCCTCGCAGCAGTCAAAGTCCAGGAGAGAGGATGTGGTTGGCCTAGATAGAGTCACACGCCCTGGCAACCTGGCGGGTGAGGGATGCTTCTCCTGAGGAGGCACCTGACCTGGACAGGTGACTCCCTGGAAGGAGGTGGGGCTGCTGTATCCGGGAAAAGGAGTAAATGCTGGGAGGTAAGATGACTAAAAATCATTCCAGTCCAATAGTGAAAGGACTGGCCTTTGAATCTATCCCTAAACTTGAGGATTTGATTTGCTCAGTGGCTTTAAAAATATCTAAAAGATATTGTGTCAAATTGCCAAAAACCTCCCAGGCACTTCCTCTGCCTTAGCCATTTCTGGGGCTTTCATCAAGTCTATAGCTCCAGGTAATGGTCCAGCTGCTGATCCTTGTGGAATGAGACATGCGAAGCTCTGTGTATGAGTTACTGTTTGGGTTGTGACATTTCTCACTGCAGATTTCCTGCCAAGCCTCACTCCCAGGTTCTACATCCACCCACGAGGCATATGGAGACTTCTCTGGAAGCAGGCCCTGGGAGGCCCACCCAGCCCACTGTGACTTCACACCCAGGAGTGTTAAAGACTAGAATTCTCCTCCAGCTGGGCTCAGCAACATCCCTACTTAACACAGACGAGTAATACACATGCACCAGGGTGCAGTACTGTTTCAGTTACTAAAAGCTGCCAACAACCTAATGTCCATCAGGGGAAGATGTACTAAATAAATCATGGTGAGCCGTCTAGCATGCTTCCAGGAAGGAAAAAAAAAAAAGAAGAAATCATGGTTCATTCACTGTTCAGCCATCTAACAGAATAAGGCAGCACTCTGTTTGTATGAAAATGGAGTGATCCCTTATCTATGCTGTTCAAAGTAAGATGCCAAACATTGAGCAGACTACGACATCCCTTGTGTAAAAACTGCACACATATTTTAGGCCCTCTCATATGTATATGTGGCAGGGACAAAATTATTAAAGCAGAAGCGTTCAGTTTCCCCACCACCCTCTAAGGAATCAGGTAACTCCACAAGGCAGCAGAAAAAGCAGACGGGACGGTAGGATGGAGAGTCAAGGAGAGAGGGGACCTGAGAGAAGGAGAGAGGAAGACACTTGGGAGTCAGAGAAAAAAAAGTTTTTTTAAGAAGCTTTGTAGGGTGGTATTGTAGAAGGCAATTTTCATTCTTTTGAGCCACCCAGCATCGGATCCTCTATCTGTTAAACGAACCCCATCTTTAGAAGGCAGATTTCCCTTCACAGTAGAAGCTGAAAATACCAGAGACTCATGTCCTCAGTTTTCCTTGCAGGGAGGGTTGGGACTCGTGACTCCACCAATCAAATGTACTCACCCAGTGTCTGAATCAGAAATTAGTCACATGAGCCTGGGCACCATGGCAAGAAACTGTCTCTACAGTAAAATACAAAAATTAGCTGGGCGTGGTGGTGCGTACTTGTGGTCCCAGCTACTTGGGAGGCTGAGGTGGGAGGATTGCCTGAGCCTGGGAGGTTGAGGCTACAGTGAGCCGAGACCCTGTCTCAAAAAAAGAAAGAAAAAGAAATTAGTCACATGAGGCAGTCTGTAAAACCCACTCAGTCCATGAGGTGGCAGTGGTGGCAATACCTCCAGTCTCCTGGGTGGCAGTTGGAGCGGTCCACGCAGCCAGCAACCAGGACCCAGAGTGGGTGTCATGGTGTTGCAAGCTGCAGCCACCAGTGCCTATGCCTGTGGTCATATTCTAACCAGACCAATCTGCCGCATGACTCTGGGGGTTGGTCTCGTCTGCAGAGCCTCCTAGCTGTGAGTTATCCAGAGATTCTATGAGCACCAGTATTGTCTAACAGAAAACAGTGATTGCTGTTGCTTACAGCTGCAAATCCTGAGACACATATATGTGTGTTGTGCTCCTCTGTCCTTAGCACTCTCCATGGATCTTTTTTTTTTTTTGAGACGGAGACGGAGTCTCACTCTGTCGCCCAGGCTGGAGGGCAGTGGCGCAATCTCGGCTCACTGCAAGCTCCACCGCCTGGGCTCCCTCCATTCTCCTGCCTCAGCCTCCCGAGTAGCTGGGACTACAGGCACCCGCCACCACGCCCAATTTTTTGTATTTTTTAGTAGAGACGGGGTTTCACCTTGTTAGCCAGGATGGTCTCGATCTCCTGACCTCGCGATCCACCCACCTCAGCCTCCCAAAGTGCTGGGATTACAGGCATGAGCCACTGTGCCCGGCCTCCAGGGATCTTAAGTAAAGAACTAGACTAGTTCAAACATGAGGTCAGATTTGTATTTCTTTTGCACAGTCACTGTGCTAAGGCAAGAGCATGGACACCCAGTTTTATTGGGGTAACATCAAACAGGCATATCAGACATTGTGAATGTTGGGAAAGATACTCACCAATCTGTTCACAGTGGCTGTCCCTGAGAAATGAGAATGTCATGGGGAGGAGGAATTTTTCTTCTCATTTTACATTTTTCCATACTGTTTGAATTTTTTTTTACCATATTCATGTATTATCTTTACATTTTTTGTTTAAAATAATTATTTTTAAAAGAAAAGTAATACATCTACAAATATATCAGAATGTGTACATGAGAGAAAAGATAAAGTAATATAGGCATTCTGGCAAAAGGCAGAGGCTTTGGAAGAAGCAGGTGGTGAGGAATTGGTAGTCTGCTAATGTCAGCTGAGAATCTTAATTTGGTGGGCTGTCAGGACTGCAGATTTTTTTTTAAGTTTTTATTTAGCATATCTTTTCTTTTTTTAAGAGACAGGGTCTCACTCTGTTGCCCAGGCTGGAGTGCAGTGGCAGGGTCAAAATTCACTGCAGCCTCAATCTCCTGGACTCAAGTGATCCTCCCACCTCAGCCTCCCAAGTAGCTGGGACTACAGGTGCATACCACTATGCCCGGGTAATTTTTAAAACTTTTTTTAGGAATAGGGTCTTGCTATGTTGTCCAGGCAGGTCTCAAACTCCTAGCCTCAAGCCATCCTCCCACCTTAGCTTCCTGAGTTGCTGGCATTACAGGCGTGAGACACCTTGCCTGGCCTGGTTTAAAAACATAAATAGAAGAGGAGGTTTTGAGTGAAAATTTGATATGTAGATTATATTTATGTGTGTTTGTGTGTGTGTGTGTGTGTGTGTGTGTGTGTTTACACATGAGGTCTCACTATGTTGCCGAGGATCTAGGATGTGAATTCCTGTTCTCAAGCAATCCTCCTGCCTCAACCTCCAAAGTAACTGGAACTACAGACCCCAGAGGGACTACAGGTGTGCAGCAGTGCACCCAGCTACAATTACTTGTGTGTGTATGCTTGAGGGTATTTATAAATGAATGATCGAAGAGTATGACCACCGTTGTTGTCCATTTATATTCAGGACCCCAGAGAAAATCAGATAGCCTCTATCAGACTCCTCACATCCTCTGTGCCAGCATCAAAGGAGACTAGGTCCAGGTGAGGGGGTGAAGTAGCCTTTCTCTGCCTGCTCTCCCTGCAGGTCCCGGGCAGGCTCAGGAAAGAAGGGTGACAACAAGCTTGCCTTCATCACTCTGAGGCGGGCCAACTGCGCAGCTCAGGGCATCTTCATCAGGAGGGCACAGGGGTGTGGACTGGCCTCTGGCTTTATTTTGTTTTCGGAATTTGATGTTCATCCCCACAGGCAAACAGATGAGTAACATCATGAAAAGCAGACTCAAGGATGGAACACCCACGATGGCTGTCGGCAGATCCACTTTCCACCTCCAGACGATGCCTCCGGCGAGTGCCCCCTACTGTGCAGTCAGAGCCCACCAACAGCAGAATCCTGGAGCTCTGGCCTGACCCTATTCTCCTCTGGCAGTGGGGAGAGGGGCCAGTGGGGACCCTGGCCTTTGCTCTCAACTCACTGCCTCTTCACTCTAGGGCAAGAGCCATGAACTCAGTCCCCACCTTTCTTTATCACTGGGGCCTAGGGTAAAAGGCAGGGTGGCCCAGGGAGCAGAGGGCATGGAAAGGCATGTGTGGAAACATATCCTGACTGTAAAAAAAGGAGCAGTCAAGAGCAAAAGGTCACAGTGAGTTAGTTCCTGCTCCAGCCTGCTCCTGGTTCTTAGGTGCCAGAATGAGAAGATGGGTTCTGGGCTGAGGCAAAATAAATATTTTTTATGTAGGAAACTTAAGACTGCAGAGGCTGGCCAGGCATGGTGGCTCATGCTTATAATCCTAGCACTTTCAGAGGGTGAGGTGGCACAATTGCTTGAGCGATAAGTCTGAGACCAGCCTGGGCAACATGGTGAGTCGCTGTCTCTATAAAAAATACAAAAGTTAGCCAGACATGGTGGGGTGTGCCTGTGGTCCCAGCTACCTGGGAGGCTAAGGCGAGAGGATTGCTTGAGCCAGGGAGGCAGAGGTTGCAGTGAGCTGAAATTGCACCACTGCACTCCCGCCTGGGCGACAGACAGACCCTGTCTCAAAAACTATTACTGACGGCCTGGGGGGAAAAGTCTTTTTAAAAAGACTACAGAGGCTTTTTGATGAGAAGATTCTCACAAAATCTACAAAGATTAATACCAGTTGCAGCTAGGTTAAAGAAAAATTAATGATGATTAATCATAGTAACAACCTATATGTATTTGTTGTAACATCCTGGTTTACAGAGCACTTTCCTTTAAACTAATACAGTTGATCTTCACAGCAATGTTCAAAGCAGGGAACATATTTTATCCAGGCTCAAGGTCATGCTGTAAAATTGTGCATCAATTCAGAAAAGCACTTTAAAGATCTAATTCATTGACTAGCACTGTTTGACATTGTTAGATAGAATTGGCTATAGCACTGAAATAACTAAAACATATTTAGATCTTTGTGATATCCACAGAGACACCTTTGAAGTCTCTATGTTGAGTGGCAGGGCCAGGCTCAGACGTTGTCTTTTCATTCTCAGCCCTCCCCCTGGCTTGCTCAGCAGCACAGCCTCTGTGTATAACCCATGCCCACGCTGTCCCTTAGCTTACACGTTTGTCTGTAGAGCTAAGAGTTTGTGATTGGCCAGTATTTGCTTTTCAAAAAAATTTTTCTAGATTTATTGTAATAAAACTTTTATTAGAAAAAGCACCTAAATTTATGGATCACATCAAATAATCTCTGAGTTAGCCATTTCCAGGGAAAACCAGCCTGCAGACCCCAAGTGGACAGCAGGACCCTGGCGTGAGGGCAGTCAGTGCTACTCCAGAAGGCCAGCACAGGGCCTGGGGGCAGTGGAGAATGGCCCCCAAAATGGGAAATAATGCACATCCAACCTGCCTCCCGGGGATGCTGGAGAAATATGGCACTGCCAATGGTAGAACTACTTTGCCCTGGGTAGACATGCGCTGCTACCATATTTGTAGGAATGTTATCATTGTTATTTTAATGGATGCCTTCTCTTCTTTCTGCTGGGCACTTTGAGTCTCTCTGGAGGGGCCAAGTCTCATGGAAACATGAAACGCTGTGTGCAGATGAACACCATGAGTTAAAGATATAGAAAGCTGGCAGGTAGGTGGGGCATGGTGGTTCACACCTGTAATCCCAGCAATTTGGGAGGCAAAGGTGGGAGGACTGCTTGAGCTCAGCAATTTGAGACCAGCCTGGGCAACATAGTAAGAACCCATCTCTTAAAAAAAAAAATTAAATTAAAAATCAGTAGGGCATGCTGGTGTGTGCGCCTGTAGTCCCAACTACTTGGAAGCTGAGGTAGGTGGACTTGAACCCAGCCTTGGCAACAGAGCGAGACCCTGTCTTACAAAAAAAAAAAAAAAAGAAAAAGTGCTGGCAGATGACTCCTCAGGAAGGTCTCAGGAGATCTGTTGCCTGAGCAGCTTGCTGGGGAGCCCTGCCTACACGAAGCTCATAGCCAAAGTCATTCTGTCGCTGAGAGATAACTTGGCCTAGTCTCCTCCCGCCTTCACGGCCCCCTCCCTGCTTGGAAGCCCCGCTCCACTGCGGTCACGGTAGTCATTACACTGGAGCTGAAGTTGGTTCTGCCTCTCCAGTTGCCTGTGAGCTGCAAGGAGGCCAGGACTGTGCTTCAGGCTGTGGAGGGAAGTCAGAGAACGGGAGGAGCTGCCTGTGGGGAGCAGGAAGGCTTGGGCCCTGGATTCCTGCTCAGCCAAGGAACACCTGTAGGTTTCTGAACCTCTTTTTCCATCTGTAAAAGGGGGAAATAAGCCCTGCCTACCTCATCGGGCTTACAGCTGCACTGTCCATTATGGTAAGCACTAACCACTGTGGCTAACGAGCCCGGGAAGTATGGCTAGTCCCAATTTACATGTGCTCTAAGTGGAAAATATGCACCAGATTTCAAGGCTGGTACCAAAAACTGATATCAAGTCCCTCAATAATTTTTATGTTGCTTATGTGTTGAAATAATATTTTTGATATATTAGGTTAAAGCACATATTATTAAAATTAATTCTGGCCAGGCACAGTGGCTCATGCCTGTAATCCTAACACTTTGGGAGGCCAAGGCAGACAGATCACCTGAGGTCAGGAGTTCAAGACCAGCCCGACCAACATGATGAAACCCCATCTCTACTAAAAATGCAAAATTAACTGGGCATGGTGGTGCATGCCTGTAATCCCAGCTACTCGGGAGGCTGAGGCAGGAGAATCACTTGAACCCAGGAGGCGGAGGTTGCGGTGAGCGAGATGGCACCATTACACTCCAGGCTGGGCAACAGGAGTGAAACTCCGTCTGAAATAATAATAATAATTAATTCCATCTGTTTTATTTGTTTGTTTGTTTTTGAGACAGTGTCTCACTCTGTCGCACAGGCTGGAGTGCAATGACATGATCATAGCTCACTGCAAACTCCAACTCCTGGACTCAAGCTATCCTCCCACCTCAGCCTCCTGAGTAGCTAGGACTAAAGGCATGTCACTGTACCCAGCTAATTTTTCTGTGGAGATGGGGTCTCTCTATGTTGCCCAGAATGGCTCAAACTCCTGGGCTCAAGCAATCCTCCCGCCTCAGCCTCCAAAAGTGCTAGGATTACAGGCATGAGCCACCTTACCCAGCTTGCCTGTTTTCTTTTTAAAATGTGGCTTCTAGAGAAATTACAGTTACGTATGGGCTCATATTATGTTTCTACTGGACAGTACTGGTACAGCAATGAGCTACTTGGATGGATGGAGTTATTAGAACCCTATTTCTTCTGTTCTCTTCTCCTTGAATCTTGCAGAATGTGGCACAGGCAGAAGGAGGGCTTGAAAAATCCCTGTCCAAAATAAAAGTCTTAGGTTTTTCATCTGAAAGAGTCAGATACTCCAGCTACCTCCACTTCCCACCCCTCAATGCAGATAAACAAACAGTCGTGAGCCACTGTGCTATTTATGATTTTGACAACTGCTCTCCAAAATGTTGTAACTTTCCACCCCTCCAGCGATACATGAGAGTACCCATTTCTTCAACCCTCCCTAATACAATTGGGGTTCTATCATTTTCTTCATCTTTGCCAGTTTAATAGGTAAAACTTCCCCTTCTCTGCTTACTGCAGAAAACTGAACCTTGTTCATGGGTTACTGACCATATGTCTTAGTTTTTAATAACTTTCCTCATCCTACCTTTTCTTTGTCCATTTTTTCTTCTGAAGTCTATTGTCTTCTTATTTCTATGAGCTCTTTGCCTATTAAGGATATTAATTCCTTGTCTCACATGCTGCAGCTCTTATTAGTCTTTTATATTGTCTGTGTAGTGTTTTTTTATGATTATTGAGTTAAACCTCTGAGTACTTCTTTTACGTTTGTGCTTTGTGTGGTTAAAAAAATCTTTACACCATAAGGATGAACTTATCTGTGTTTTCTTCTAAATTTATTATGAATCTTATTAATGATTCCATTTATTAAAATTTAGTTTTTACCTAACTTGAAGTTATTTAAGTTGTGGTATGATTCAGAATCTAACTTTGTTTTCCTCTCCCAAATGGCTAGCCAATTGTTCCCACTATCTCATGTATCCCAAGACTTCACCACAGTGACACTGTGGTGACGTTTTGGGCTGGATAATTCTTTGCTGTGGGAGGCTATTCTTGCACTGTAGTATGTTTAGCAGCACCTCTGACCTCTATCAGATTCCAGTTGCATCCCCTCAGTTGTGACAACCAAAAATGTCTCCAGACATTGCTAAGTGCTCCCAGGGAGACAAAACCACCCACAGTTGAGAACCTTTCCTTTTCCCAGTGATTTAAAATATCACTTTTACCACACAGTAAATTCCCATATATCATACATCCTTGCATCTATTTCAGGCCTTTCTATTCTGTTCCAGTGAGTTGATGTCTATTCTTGGACTAGTAGCACCAAACTATTTGCATTATTGCGGTTTGGTATTAACTTTTAAATCAGTTTATGTTCTTGCTCTCCCCACCTCTTTCTTTTTTTTTAATCCACCACAGAGGACAGTTAATCTTTTTGAGCTATCAGGTGAGAATGGAAAAAGAGAGACCCACGCAGAATCTGGGGCAAGGGAGAGCCCCACCTTTGAGTCAGGGAGTTGCACATTGGGTGGGGCCATCAGGCACATAGCTGCCTGAGGCTGATAGGAGAAAGGGCGCCTGATAGGACCTGGAAGCCTATCTCCAGGGTCATCTGGTAAACCTGACGGGAAGGAGCTACAGAAAACAAAAACAGGAAGTGGGGCAGTGTTTTGAGCTGCTGGTATTACTAAGGCAGGGTGGAGAAAGAATGGGGATGGGAGGGCAGGATCTTTGTGATTATTTACAGGGTATCTAGGCTTCCGTCGTTTCACAAGCAGTTAAATAAAGCCCACTTGGGAATTAACCGTTCAAGCCTCAGTTGTGTCTAATGGGCATGACTGATGGTACACTCCCTCAGGACAGGGAATTTCGGTCCCCCTCACATCTGGAAGGGACGGTCCCACCTCTTCCAGCAACTACTGGGATGTACAGCCCAGGGCGGCCTGTCCAGAGGAGCCCACAGCAAGGGCTGCCAGCATTTCAGTTCTGTCTTCTCAGAAGGGCCTAGCCTTTGTTACCAAGTTGTTTCCCTATGCCAGGGGCTGGAGCTTTGTCTCTGACCATCCAACAGCTCAGAGAGAAGTAGTGACTGGTATCCCAGGGGTACCAGTTAGGATGGTTTCAGTTTCAAGAAACGAAAAGCACAACTCAAACTGGCTTAAACAATAAAAGAAATGTATAGGCCCACATCACAGAAAAGTCCGCAGGAAGGCTTCATCCAACAGCTCAATGATGTTGCCAGGACCCATTGCTTTCCTTGGCTCCGTGCTGTCGTCCCCATGGGAGTGGCATCCTGGGTATAGGCCTGGACTCCTGTGTTCTCCAGAGGAACACCTGGGGCTGCATGCTCTCCTTTTAAAAGCAGCAGAGCCAGGCGCGGTGGCTCACGCCTGTAATCCCAGCACTTTGGGAGGCCAATGCGGGCAGATCACAAGGTCAGGAGATCGAGACCATCCTGACTAACATGGTGAAACCCCGTCTCTACTAAAAATACAAAAAATTAGCCGGGCGCGGTGGCAGGCGCCTGTAATCCCAGCTACTCTGGAGGCTGAGGCAGGAGAATGGCGTGAACCCGAGAGGCGGAGCTTGCAGTGAGCCGAGATTGTGCCTCTACACTCCAGCCTGGGCGACAGAGCGAGACTCCATTTCAAAAAAAAAAAGCAGCAGAAAGTTCTTTGCTCCAAAATCCCCGCAAAAGTCCTGAGATTCACCCTGAATGGACTAGAGTCGTTCACATGCCCATCCCGGAAGACAGAATTGGCATGCCTTGATGGGCTTAGAGCTGGAATCACTGAAGTCCCCCATTGGAAGTCTGAGCCTGCTGGGAAGGGGAAAAGGAAGAGGGAACGGATGCCGGGATATCCTCAAGTGTCCACTGCATCAAACTTCCCAAAGGGATTGACTCTTTGTTCGGGGCTCAGTCTTTTAAAATGTTAATCTGACTGGGCCGATGCACCTAAATAATAATAATAAATTCTCCTCAACCCCTCCATCTCTCTGGTTCCTAAATTATCCAGCAACACCCCCACTGGAAGTCTGAGCCTGCTGGGAAGGGGAAAGGGAAGAGGGAACAGATGCCGGGATATCCACAAGTATCCACTGCATCAAACTTCCCAAAGAGACACAAAAAAGCAGTCTCCAAATACTGGTGTCATTCGAGAAGCTTTGCTTCCTATGTCTTCAATAGGCTCCTAATATCATCTGCCTCTGTCAGGCAAAGCCAAGTTCTTGCCGCATGTGCTGGCCAGTCCCTCAATGAAGCGCACACACAAAGCTCTAAGTGACAGGGTTCCCGTGACAAATGTTTTTTCTGGGAAATAATTGCGGCTATTACAGCAAAAAGTGCCCCAATGAAGCAAGCTGGTCTGCCATAGCCACTGCCTTCCTGAGATGCTTGGCTGCTCCTGGGTGACAGGAGGGCTGCTCATGAGGAACCCGGCAATGAAGCAAGCACTAGCCTAGCGCCAGCCCAGTGGCTTTGCAAAGGCAATGCCTGGAACAGCCTCTGCTGATCTCCAAAACATGTTTCTCAACACAGGTCCCAGCAGTTTTGTGTCACCATCAAGTAGATCAGCGGCTACAACCCATGACATCTGCTCTGCTTGGCATAAAGTTCTGCAAGGTGCGGTGGAGGCCATAAGGATAGAAGATGAGCCCTCTCTTTCACAGAGGCAGGGGGAAAACCAAGGCTTGGCCTGTTATGGTACCAGCATGCCTGAAGATTCCCTCAGCAGTCAGGGTAGACCAAGCTGCTATAGGCAATGGGTAGCACTGGGAAAGCCAGCATTGCATGCCAGGCATTCAGAAAATGGCAGCAATATCAATGCCATTTTAATTATGCTTGCAACTCAGACTGTTTTGTTTTGTTTGTTTTTTTGAGACAGGGTTCCACTCTGTCACTCAGGCTGGAGTGCAGTGGTGTGATCTCGGCTCACTGCAGCCTCAAACTCCCGGGCTCAAGTAGTCCTCCCCTCCTTGCTTCCCAAGTGACTGGGACTATAGACCTGCGCCACCAGGCTGGCCTGTCAGACTGTTTTATTTATTTGTTTATTTATTTTATTTTATTTTTTGAGACAGAGTTTTGCTCAGGCTGGAGTGCAATGGTGCAGTCTCGGCTCACTGCAACCTCCGCCTCCCGGGTTCAAGCAATTCTCCTGCCTAGCCTCCCGAGCAGCTGGGATTACAAGCTCCCACCACCATGCCCAGCTAATTGTTGTATTTTCAGTGGAGACAGGGTTTTACCATGTTGGCCTGGTCTCAAACTTCTGACTTCAAGCGAGCCACCCACCTCGGCCTCCCAAAGTGCTGGGATTACAGGCTTGAGCCACCGCGCCCGGCCTATCAGACTGTTTTAAATCCAACACTTCACCTTAGGAGATCTCACCAAGAGTACAAGGCTCCAGCAATAAGACCCCAGAAATGGGTAACAGAGGCATTTCTACAAAGCCCCAAATCACCTCCCTTGTGCTTTATTTTCCTTCTCCTTCAATCACCTGCTGATTTTTATTGACTTTGAAGACCCTAGAAGCACAGGTCACAGGTTCTGTGGTAGGGACTCCGTCTCTGAGCACATGTAGAATCTCAGTCTCTGTGGTATCCAGATCTTCTGCCGGCTGCATGCTTTTCAGGAGGAGCTATTGCCAGAGCACACACCAAAATGGTCTCAATGGTCCTTAAATAATTTTCCATGCACTCAGATTCTCCTTAGGAGGAGCAATCCAATTGGCATCTAGTAGTCTCATTTATCGCAGATTTGGAAATGCTCCCACCTTACTGGTTGGAAGTTTTCTCTGTGTGTGGGCACCTGGTAAACTGTCTCCGCTTTGCTTTCACTTTCCCCACCACTGTAATGACACATTCCCTAATGTTCTGGCCGTGTGACCTTGGATTGCCTTCTTTACCTCTACAATGCCTTAGTCCTCTCGTCTGTAAGATCAAACTTCCAGATTGAGTTATTGCAAAGAGTAAATAAGTGAAAGCAAATGAGTGTTAAATTAAAGCAGGCCAGGTGAGGTGGCTCATACCTGTAATCCCAGCACTTTGGGAGGCTGAGGAGGGGGATCACCTGAGGTCAGGAGTTTGAGACCAGCCTGGCCAACATGGTGAAACCCTATCTCTACTAGAAATGCAAAAAGTAGCCAGGCTTGGTGGGACACTCCTGTAATCCCAGCTACTCAGGAGGCTGAGGCAGGACAACTGCTTGAACCTGGGAGGCGGAGGTTGCAGTGAGCCAAGATCATGCCACTGCACTACAGCCCGGGTGACAAGAGCGAAACTCTGTCTCAAAAAAACAAAAAAACAAAAAAAACAAAAAATTAATTAAGGCAAGCTATGACTAATTTCTTACCACCCTAATTACTGTCTGATTTCCACTGGCCAATCCCATCTAAAAATGACATGACACAAGAAATCTAAATTATATCTATTTCATAATTACATATTTAATTACAAATTAAATATGCACTTAAAGCAAAGACTAGAATGGAACATAGAAAAATAACAAGAGTAGACTGAGATTCACAGGTAGGTGATTTATAATGTACTATTTCTATAACGGGAAAACTAAATTCCAAAGAACTGTATTGGTTAGAATTAAAATTTTGAAATGCATTAAACATACATATTTTGTGATATCCATGAATGATAAAAGCATCTTCCCTTCAGCGTCTGCCTTAGCTAGAGCTCTGATATCTATTATTACATAACAATCTATCTCAAAACTTAGTGGCTTAAAACCAGCAATTTATTTTGCCTACATTTGGAGGATCAGGGATTTGAGAAGGGCTCAGTTTGGCTGCTCCTCTCGGCTCACATGGCATCAGTTGGAGTGTTTCAGCTGGGGCTGTAGAATCACCTTCCAAGACTGCTTGCTCACACGGCTGGCAGGCTGGGGCTGGCTGTTGGCTCACAGCTCTGCCAAGGATGTTGGCTGGGGAGAGAAGGGGAAAGAGATCTTGTTTCCTTTCCATGAATCTGCTTGGACTATCTCATAAAAGTAGCTTTTATGGAAGCTACTTTTCCCCAGGGCAAGTGTTCCAAGACACAGGAAGTGGAAGCTGCCAGACTATTAAGACCTGAACCTGGAAACTGGCAGTCGCTTCTACCAAATTCTATGACTCACAGCAGTTAGAGTCCATCCAGTTTTAAGGAGCGGGGACATAGACCCCACTTCTATGGGAAGCGTGTCAAAGAAACTGGCCATTCTTAAATTGTCACAGTTAGCCAGGCACCGTGGCACACCTGTAGCCTCAGCTACTTGGGAGGCTGAAATGGGAGGATCGCTTGAGCCCAGGAGTTGGAGTCTGCAGTAAGCTGTGATTGCACCAATGCACTCCAGCCTGGACAACACAGTGAGACCTCATCTCTTTAAAAAATTTTTTTTAAATTGTCATAGTTATTCTTTTCTTTCCTTTTTTTTTTTTTTTTTTGAGACAGAGTCTGGCTCTGTCACCCAAGCTGGAGTGCAATGGCATGATCTCAGCTCACTGCTACCTCCGCCTCTTGGGTTCAGCCTCCCAAGTAGCTGGGATTACAGGCATCCGCCACCACACCCAGTGAATTTTTGTATTTTTAGTAGAGACGAGGTTTCACCATATTGGCCAGGCTGTTCTCGAACTCCTGACCTCAAGCGATCCACCCGCCTCTGCCTCCCAAAGTGCTGAGATTACAGGCGTCAGCCACTGTGCCCAGTCAGTTATGCTTTTCTTGTGCCAGCCTTGCCTGCTGGTGCCACAGACAGGCCATTGCCAGCATTTCTTGCCTTACATACTTCTTTATGTGCTTTCTCCCCCATTCCTATTACTCCTTCCTAACTCCTGGTCCTTGACCCTTCTCTCATACTTGGTGACATTCATCTCCAGCTACAGGTTCAGAAGCTCTACTGTGTTCCAGTGACTTCATGCAGCTCAAGAGCTTTGGAATCTGGCAGACCTGGGTTAGAACCAACTCTTTTAATTATCTGCTGTGTCTCTGGAAAAGTTGCTTAATATCTGACACTTAGTTTCTTTGCCTGAAATAAGTCTACCTCATAGGATTGTTGGGAGAATTTAGAAATCAGGTATTTGGCAAAAATTTTTAAGTCTGACAATACCAAGTGTTGGTAAAGGCATAGAACTGAAACTCTTACACACCACTAATGACAGTTTAAACTGGTTCAATTTTTGCACCTATTTGGCAATATCTGATAAGATTATAAATGAACATATACTATAGTACAGTATATACTATATACGCATATAATATATACTAGGTTTTGTTGGTTTGTTTGTTTGTTTGTTTTTTGAAACAGAGTCTGGCTCTATCATCCAAGCTGGAGTGCAGTGGCGCTGTCTCGGCTCACTGCAACCTCTGCCTCCCAGGCTAAAGCCATCCTCCCACCTCAGCCTCCCAAGTAGCTAGGACTACAGGCATGCACCACCACACCTAGCTAATTTTATGTATTTTTTATAGAGATAGGGTTTCGCCATGTTGCTCAGACTGGTCTTGAACTTGTGAGCTGAAGTGATCCGCCTGCCTCGGCTTCCCAAAGTGCTGGGATTACAGGCATGAGCCATGGTGCCCAGCCTCACTGTATTATATTACAATATAATACAACAATTCTACTCCTAGATTTAGATTTTAGAGAAACTCTGAAACAGGTGTCCAAGGAATCCCATACAAGAATGCTAAGGAAAGTACTCTTTAATTGAAATTAAAAGAATCTCACTACAATGCTAAGCAAAAACAAGTAAATTGTACAACAATATATATAATGTGAGATCATTTACATGTGGCTTAAAACATGCAAAACAGTGTGATATTTTATTTAGTTATATGGATATAACCAATATATATTTTATATATAACTATACATAATATACATATTTATCTTATATATTTAGCTGTATATATATGTGTGTGATAAAAGTAAAAAGAAATAAACACCAAATTCAGTCAAAACCAATCTAAGCCCTGGAATTTTTTTTTTTTCTTTTTTTTTTTTTTTTGTTGTTGTTGTTGAGATGGAATTTCACTTTTGTTGCCCAGGTTGGAGTGCAATGGTCTGATGCCGGCTCACCGCAACCTCCACCTCCCAGGTTCAAGCGATTCTTGTGCCTCAGCCTCCCGAGTATCTGGGATTACAGGCATGAGCCACCATGCCTGGCTCATTTTTTTTGTATTTTTAGTAGAGACAGCGTTTCACCATGTTGGTCAGGCTGGTCTTGAACTCCTAACCTCAAATGATCCATCCACCTTGGCCTCCCAAAGTGCTGGGAGTACAGATGTGAGCCACCGCACCCGGCCTAGCTCTGGAATCTTAAGCTGTGTGGTGGGAACCAGAGTGTTCATTATTTTATTCTTTCTTTTTTTTTTGAGATGGAGTTTTGCTTTGCCGCCCAGGCTGGAATGCAGTGGCATGATCTCGGCTCACTGCAACCTCCGCCTCCTGGGTTCAAGCAATTCTTCTGCCTCAGCCTCCACAGTAGCTGGGATTACAGGCGCCCGCCACCATGCCCAGCTAATTTTTGTAGTTTTTAGTAGAGATGGAGTTTCACTGTGTTAGCAGGCTCGCCTGCCTTGGCCTCTCAAAGTGCTAGAATTACAGGCATGAGCCACCACACCCAGCCATTATTCTTTATGCCTTTTCTATGTCTGGAATATTTCACAACTTTTAAAAGTTTTAAAGACCTACTTTATATTAAGCATGTGGCACAATGCTGGGACTGTGGCCAAGGTTCAAGGCACAGTAGCAACTGTTGTCATTTCTACTCAGACCACCGCTTGTCACTTTTGCCGCTTCAGAATCTTCTCCTTCACTCCATCCTTAAGACAGAAAAAGTCGTTTCCATTTTTACAACAGCTCAAATGAGCTTGTGACTGAAGTCATGAAAAGCACTCTAAATCTGGTTACCTGGATCGGACCAGCTGAGTTAAACTGGATTTTGAGAACAGTCACTTTTTTTTTTGAAGGTGAGCAATCTAATCTATAAATATGCCATGTGGTCAAACACTAACGATGGACAGATTTTTGAAAGTGCTGATTTGAAAGCAAGACATGCCAATCTTCCTGGTTCAATCCCTTCATTTCTATCCAATGGATTGAAACAAGGAGCACTAATTTACCCCGTGTGGCCAATTTAGGCTGCCTGTTTCAAGTTTCTCAACTGTGCAAGCATATTGGAATGCCCAAGAGTGCTTTTGAAAATCTCGATGCTCAGGCTACAACTATACCAATCAAATCACAATGCCCTTGGATGGGACCCAGGCCTAAGCTCCGCAGGTAAGTTTAATGCACAGCTGTGTTAGTCCATTTTGCATTGCTATAAAGGAATATCTGAGGCTGGGTAATTTATAAAGAAGAGAGGTTTATTTGGCTCACAGTTCTGCAGCCTGTACAAACGTGGCACCGGCATCTGCTCGGCTTCTAGTGAGGCTACAGGAAGCTTTCACTCATAGAGGAAGGCAAAAGGGGAACAGACATGTCACACAATGAGAAAGGGAGCAAGAGAGAGAGCAGGGGGTCTCAGATCCTTTTTTGTTTGTTTGTTTTAATTTTTGTAGAGATTAGGTCTCATTATATTGCCCAGGCTGGTCTCAAACTCCTGGGCTCAAGTGATCCTCCCGCCTCAGCCTCTTAAAGGGCTGAAATTGCAGGCATGAGCCACCAGGCCAAGCCCCCATATTCTCTTTTGTTGTTTTTTTTTTTTTTTGAGATGGAGTTTCCTTCTTGTTGCCCAGGCTGGAGTGGAATGGTGCGATCTCAGCTCACCACAACCTCTGCCTCCTGGGTTTAAGCGATTCTCCTGCCTCAGCCTCCCGAGTAGCTGGGATTAAAGGCACGCGCCACCATGCCTGGCTAATTTTGTATTTTTAATAGAGATGGGGTTTCTCCATGTTGATCAGGCTGGTCTCTAACTCCCGACCTCAGATGATCCACCTGCCTCAGCCTCCCAAAGTGCTGGGATTACTGGTGTCAGTCAACGCACCTGACCTTTTTTTTTTTTTTTTAAGATGGAGTCTAGCTTTGTCACCCAAGCTAGAGGGCAGTGGCACAGTCTCAGCTCACTGCAACCTCCACCTCCTGAGTTCAAACAATTCTCCTGCCTCAGCCTCCCAAGTAGCTGGGATTACAGGCACAGGCCATGACGCCTGGCTAATTTTTGTATTTTTAGTAGAGACAGGGTTTCATCATGTTGGCCAGGATGGTCTCAAACTCCTGACCTCAGGTAATCCGCCTGCTTCGGCCTCCCAAAGTGCTGGGATTGCAGGCATGAGCCACCACGCCCAGACCCCATATCCTTTTTTTTTTTTTTTTTTTTTCTTTTATTATTATTATTATTATCATTATTATACTTTAGGTTTTATGGTACATGTGCGCAATGTGCAGGTAAGTTACATATGTATACATGTGCCATGCTGGTGCGCTGCACCCACCAACTTGTCATCTAGCATTAGGTATATCTCCCAATGCTATCCCTCCCCCCTCCCCCCACCCCACAACATGCACACGTATGTTTATTGCCGCATTATTCACAATAGCAAAGACTTGGAACCAACCCAAATGTCCAACAATGATAGACTGGATTAAGAAAATGTGGCACATATACACCATGGAATACTATGCAGCCATAAAAAATGATGAGTTCACGTCCTTTGTAGGGACATGGATGAAACTGGAAATCATCATTCTCAGTAAACTATCCCAAGAACAAAAAACCAAACACCGCATATTCTCACTCATAGGTGGGAATTGAACAATGAGAACACATGGACACAGGAAGGGGAATATCCTTTTTAACAACCAGCTCTTGATGAACTAATAGAGCAAGAACTAACTCATTACCAAGGGCAGGTCACCCATTCACAAGGGATCTTCCCCCATGACCCAAACACTTCCCACTAGGCCCCACCTCAAACCTTGGGGATCACATTTCCACATGAAATTTGGAGGAGACAAACATCCAAACTATGTCAGCAGTCAAGGTTGAGAACCACTGGCCCAGTTAATCCGCCAGGACAATGACAGTCCTGAAACACCAGACACCACCTGTGAATTCAGGTTATCTTTTCCCATCCTTCCATGTGTGAAGCACTAATTCCTTCTTTTTACTTTAAGTTTTTACAATTCAAGTCAATCGTGGATTCAACTGCAGTAGTAAGACTCTCTAGGCTTAGCCCTGTGACAGAGTGCTAGCCATGGACACCAGTACTTGCTCTCCTGCAAGTCCTTATAGATAGAACTCTGACTTTGGCTGGGTATGTGGCCCACCCACTTAAAAACCACATTTCCCAGGGATGGGGGCCAGGGAGAAGGGAAAGCTCTTCTTTACCAAAGAATGCAAACTAACGGATGTACAAGGAATGAGAGAAATAGAAAATAATTTTACAACCACCTTCATAATAACTGATTCAGGTGAGATTCATTAGTAGATACTAAGGCCATTGGCAGAAAGACTGCGGCAGCATGTGACATTCACACAATCTCAAAGCATCGCCCCCTCAGAGAATGCATTCATTCCAAGGGGAAAAGACACTTCCACAATGGAGAAACCTGGCAGACACCGCCCTTGTGGGCTGTGAAGCGATCATATCTCAACTCCAAACCCCACCCTTTCTGCTTTGCTGTGACGCTGGGCTGGGAACCTTCCAACATTTGCTTGCCAGGGGCTCCCCTGTTTCGCTCTGCTGAGATGGCGAGGCTGGAGAGAGGAAAAGGAACTTCCTCCGGCTCGCCTCCTGTTCCCGCAAAGGGTGACCTCACATTTCTTCACTCCGATAGCAGCAGTTCCTTCCTTTTTTTTTTTTTTTTTTTTTGTTTGTTTGTTTGTTTGAGATGGAGACTTGCTCTGTCGCCCAGGTTGGAGTGCAGTGGCACAATCTCGGCTCACTGTAACCTCAGCCTCCTGAGTTCAAACGATTCTCCTGCCTCAGCCTCCTGAGTAGCTGGGATTACAGATACCCGCCACCATGCCCGGCTAATTTTGTATTTTTAGTAGTTTCACCACGTTGACCAGGCTGGTCTCAAACTCCTGACCTCAAGCGATCCGCCTACCTCGGCCTCCCAAAGTGCTGGGATTACAGGCGTGAGCCAGCACGCCCGGCCAGCAGTTCTTTTTGACATAGCAGTTGGGTGCTGTGTGTGGTTCTTTGGCTCTCACCGAACCAATCCCTTCATGCACCTTTTCAAGTCACCAGCTGCCTGCCTGCCCTCCTCAGCAGCCAGGACCCAGGCCCACAGGACCCTTCCAAGCCAACACAACAGCTCCAGCCGGGGATAGACCCTTCCTCAGGGGCCTGAGTTTCAGCGTCACACGGGTTCTCTCTAAGCCTCTAACGTTTTAATCATTCCAACCTCTTCTCTGCTCTTACAGCCTCGGTGATTGCTACCTCCATGACACCTTAATGTTCGTTTCTTTCCACTTCAGTTACCTGGTTAACACTTTACACCTAGCTAACAACTCTTATTAAAGACTCTGTTAAATAACTCAGATTTCTGCCTCCTGACTGGATCCTGATGCAGAAATTGGAATCGGGAGTGGGATTTATATGCCACCCTCTGGCATGGAAATATATCTTACTAAGGCATCCAAATTCCTTGCTATTAGTGATGCGAACACCTTAATATCACCAACAATGAGACAACTGATATCTCTGGGTCCTTGGGTCTTGAAGTCGCAACCACATGTTGAGGATGGAACAAGATAGAAAGAGTCTGTCTTTCCATCCTGATGACCATGGAGCCACCATAATAGGCCTGGGCTTCTTTTATTTATGTAGGAGAGAAATAAACTTTCTCTTCTTTGTTACTGAAGTTTTCTGTCACTCACAGCTCAATCTAATCCTAATTAATATAGGGCGTTTAAAGGCAAATTCACCAAAATTAAATTCATTTTAGATTTAAGAAATGAAGTTACAGTTAAGGAAAATTACTTGTCACACCAGTCAGGAAAAGGTACCTTAGAGAATCAATGTCAAGTGGAATATTACCATGTCAAGAAAAATTACATATATTTATATGGAGAATGAGGTCAGTTAATAAACACTATGAAGTGCTTAAGAAGTCAGGCACTACACACATTACATGCGTTATTTTATTTAATCCTCATGAAAATCCTCTGACATAAGGCACCGTTATCATCACCAATCCTTAGGCAAGAGGACTAAAGGTTGGAAAGATTAAACAACATCCCATGTCATGCAACTTGTAAATAGTAGAGATGGAATCAGAACTCAGGTAGGCTGAGTTAATCAGCTCAACTTAATCAACTGACATTAAGATCTCTGCTACCAGTGGAAACTTAGAATTTAAAGCCTTGCCAGGTGCAGTGGCTCATAGCTGTAATCCCAGCACTTTGGGAGATCAGTGTGGGCCTATTGTTTAAGCTCAGGAGTTCAAGACCAACCCGGGCAACACACAGAAACCCCGTCTCCACCAAAAATACAAAAATTAGCTGGGCATGGTGACGTGCACCTGTGGACCCAGCTACTTGGGAGGCTGAGGTGGGAGGATCACTTGAGCCTGGGAGGCAGAGGCTGCAGTGAGCCAAGATGGCACCACTGCATTCCAGCCTAGGTGACAGAGTGACACCCCCATCTCAATTAAAAAAAAAAAAATTAAACCCTTTCTCTATGTGAGAAAGTAATTCTACATGAAACAAGACAACCAGTCTAAAAAAAAAGATTCTAAACAGAAGTTACTCTGACCAAATCTCTATTCCCAAGCTGACAGTTTTTCCAAAAAGCTGGCAAGGCCAACCACATTTAGGCTGATGAAGAGCTTGCCAGAAGCCAAGATCTTAGCTAAAAGAAAATTAACCTCCGTTCCAAATCAATAAGGTACACATAATGTCCATCACAGGACTGTTCAACTAATGGACAATATTCATTATTATTCCCAGAACACGGCCCCCCAAAATTTTCAAATTAAAATTTAATTCAATAAAGGCTTCTAGAAAAAGAGATCAATAGGCACTTATTCTTATGGGCTGACATGAGATCTCTAATGGTCCTTGTATACAGCACAGCTCTCCCCGGGATTTCCAAAGGTCTGTTATCCTCAGTGCTAAACTAAAAAGTACTAGTTCACATTAGGAACCAAACTGGCAACTGAGATGCCAACTATTATTTTGCAAAGGAGGACACAGTTAGTTGAAAATTATATTTTTCCAATTAGCACAGCAGGAAACACTGCTGAGACATTCATCCCAAGCCTGCAATTAGAGAACATTTGCTTGCTTCTAGAAATAGAATGAATGGGAAGTAGAGACCTGCTATCTAGGTCTTCGGCAATAATATCCTGGGAGGGGAGATCTTGCTACCATTTCAGCAGTTCCCAGAAAATAAGCATCTTGCTCCTTTTAATAAATGCAGTGTCATTCTCCAGTGCACCATAGTGTATTAGGAAGAAACTAAGAAATCCAGCAACAAAAGGGGTTTACACAAAAGCTTTATCATTAGAAAGGTAAGTACAACTGCCAATGAGCAGCTCTAATGTTTTACTTTATAGTTGTTTTAAAAATCTATTAATAGCCGGGCACAGTGGCTCACGCCTGTAATCCCAGCACTTTGGGAGGCCGAGGCAGGTGAATCATGAGGTCAAGAGTTTGAGACTAACCTGGCCAACATAGTGAAACCCCGTTTCTACTAAAAATACAAAAATTAGCTGGGCATGGTGGCACGTGCCTGTAGTCCCAGCTACTCGGGAGGCTGAGGCAGGAGGATCGCTTGAACCTGGGAGGTGGAGGTTGCAGTGAGCCCAGATCATGCCATTGCACTCCAGCCTGGGTGACAGAATGAGACTCTGTCTCAAAAAAAAAAAAAAAATCTATTATAATGTCTCAAAAGTCTCCACCTGTCACAAAAGGAAGTTTGATCTGAGCACCTCCACAATCTCCAGCTAGCTGGCCTTCCCTGGCTCTTCAAATACAGTACTTCATTGTATGTGAGGCAAAACAATGGAAGCTTGAAGAATTTAGATCTCTCTCAAGCAGAGGTAAAGATAAAGGCAGAGAACAGTGTTAAAAAGAGAAACAACTTTCACACCATGGGATATCAATTCAGTAACCTCATCAAAATTTGGAGTGCTAAATTAAGATTTTGGTGTGAGCCAAGAGAAAACCCATTGGTTACTAAGATATTTGCTTTATATACCCCGCACAAACATTACAATGGAGAAAGGGTTTTCATAGACTAGGCATCCCCATACCATTAGATTTTACAGAGAACACTACAACTCAGCTTTAATGAGTAAGTCTAACTTTGGTACCTTTGGTCTTTAAGCAGCTTTATATTACATGAAGGTGAAATGAGGTATACAGTGAGAACAAATCCTTTTATTTCCCCCAATCAGGAAATGATTTGTTGAAAGCACTAGCTTGGCCCAAAGTTTAGCTCCAGCTTGTAACACTTATGGTAACTTGCAGGTAAACACGTGCACGATTGTGTAACAGCTATTTAGGTTGGTGCAAAAGTAATTGCGGTTTTTGCTATTACCTTCAAATGGCAAGAACCACAATTACTTTTGCACCAACCTATCTAGTTCTCAGCGACTACAGGAGGTTAACCAGATGATTCAACATTGATATTTATTCTGTGAAATAAACTATTTAATTTCTAGACAACACAGGGGCTTTACTAAGAAATAAACAGCTTCATCTCTCAGAAAGATCATGCAAGTATGTGTGTGTGCATATGTACACATATGCATAGACAAAATGCCTATGAAGGTTTGCCAACTATTGACAGTGGTTTCCTTTGGATAATGAGACTAGGAAACAGGAAAGCAAGCATGATTCATTCATTCTTTACTTTCTTTTTTTTGTTTGTTTGTTTTTGGTTTTTGAGACTGAGTCCCACTTTGTCACCCAGGCTGGAGTGCAGTGGCATGATCTCGGCTTACTGCAAACTCTGCCTCCTGGGTTCAAGCGATTCTCCTGTCTCAGACTCCCGAGTAGCTGGGATTACAGGCGTGCACCACCACACCCAGCTAATTTTTGTGTTCTTAGTATTTTGTATTTTGTATTCACCATGTTGACCAGGCTGGTCTTGAGCTCTTGACCTCAAGTGATCTGCCCTCCTCAGCCTCCCAAAGTGCTGGGATTACAGGCGTGAGCCACTGCGCCCAGCCTATTCTCTACTTTCTACACCTAATTGTTCAAAAAACTTTTCAGTGTAAACATTCCAATAAATGTTTCACTTAAAAAAAAATACTACTAAAGCCGGGCACAGTGGCTCACACCTGTAATCGCAGCACTTTGTGGGGCTGAGGCAGGTGGATCATCTGAGGTCAGGAGTCTAGGTCCAGCCTGGCCAACATGGTGAAACCCCGTCTCTAATAAAAATACAAAAAAAGCCAGGTGTGGTGGTGGACTCCTGTAATCCCAGCTACTCAGGAGGCTGAGGCAGAATCACTTGAACCTGTGAGTCAGAGGTTGCAATGAGCCGAGATTCCACCTCTGCACTCCAGCCTGGGCAACAGAGCAGGATTCCAACTCAATAAATAAATAAATAAATACTACTAAAATACCAACTAGTCAAGAATTTCCAGGTGAAGACACACTGAAGCATTTACCTTCACTCCTTTAGGGCAGTGGGGGAATATTGTAGAAGCATAGTGAACAGGCAAGGAAACAAAACCTCAAAATTGTGGAAGCTTAGATAGCAGATGGAAAGATTCGGCTGACCCCAGAAGGCTGAAGCTAAGCTGGCCACTAAAAGGCTCAGAAGTTGGAGTCTCAAGTAACTTGGAAGAGAAACAAAGGATGGGCTAGAACCAGTAAGACTGAAAGTCTAAGAAGCAGTTTGGCCAGATGGAGTATCAGATGATATTAAAGAATTAGTAGGGCCGGGCGCAATGGCTCACGCCTGTAATCCCAACACTTTGGGAGGCCAAGGTGGGTTGGGTACGTGAGGTCAGGAGTTCAAGACCAGCCTGGCCGATATGGTGAAACCCCGTCTCTACTAAAAATACAAAATTAGCCAGGCGTAGTGGCGCATGCCTGTAATCCCAGCTACTCAGGAGGCTGAGGCAGGAGAATTGCTTGAACCCGGGAGGCGGAGGTTGCAGTGAGC
Organism: Pongo pygmaeus; assembly: GCF_028885625.2. Classification (NCBI taxonomy): domain Eukaryota; kingdom Metazoa; phylum Chordata; class Mammalia; order Primates; family Hominidae; genus Pongo; species Pongo pygmaeus. Next base: position 43,821,134 of record NC_072385.2, on the reverse strand, counting down.
CGAGATCACGCCATTGCACTCCAGCCTGGGCAACAAGAGCGAAACTCCGTCTCAAAAATAACAACAACAAACTGTGTTAAAAATGTACAGGGAAATTTAAAAATAGCAAAACCATTATTTATTTAGTACCTGTAATTTAAAACATTAGACATATTGGGACTAAGCATTTTTGGATCAGCATCCAGTATTTTGCCCTTTGGGCTCTCGGTGTTGTAAATTAACTCCAAGAGGTCTGTTAAGGTGAAGTTTTTGCCAGCATCACCTCTGGGACGCATATGTTCTCTTTGACACAATCACTTTCTTCATTTTTGTTGGTAAATTTACCTTCACTAACTTCGTCTGGCTGCCTGTCTAGAATTTCTCAAACAGCAGCCTGATCAACTTTCCCATGGTCAAATGTAATTCAATATATGTGCAATTTGAATTCTGCAAAGTTACTTGCAGCATATAAGTTTCTACCACATTGAATATTACTGTTAATTTCTGCCATGATGCTTTCCATTTCTTCCAAACTTCAGCTAAAGAAATTGCAAGATCTGGCCAGGCGCAGTGGCTCACACCTGTAATCTCAGCACTTTGGGATGCTGAGGTGGGCGGATAACTTGAGGCCGGGAGTTCGAGACCAGCCTGGCCAGCATGGTGAAACCCTGTCTCTACTAAAAATACAACAAATTAGCCAGGCATGGTGTCACACGTCTGTAGTCCCAGCTACTCGGGAGGCTGGAGCAGAATTGCTTGAACCCAGGAGGCAGAAGTTGCAGTGAGCCAAGACAGCTCCAGAGCACTCCAGCCTGGGCAATAGAGCGAGACTCCATCTCAAAAAAAAAAAAAAAAAAAATGTGAGGTCGAGGTGGGTGGATCACGAGGTCAGGAGATCGAGACCATCCTGGCTAACATGGTGAAACCCCATCTCTATTAAAAACACAATAAATTAGCCTGGCATGGTGGCACACGCCTGTAGTCCCAGCTACTCGGGAGGCTGAGGCAGGAGAGTCATTTGAACCTGGGAGGTGGAGGTTGCAGTGAGCCAAGATCGCAGCACTGCACTCCAGCCTGGGCGACAGAGTGAGACTCCATCTCAGAAAAAAAATAAGAATAAAAATAAAAAAGTAAGATCTCTGGATGTAGCATCAATGGCCTATCAAAACTCCATAGAAGATAATGAGCTTTAAAAATCAAAATAATGGCTAGGCACAGTGGCTAATACCTGTAATCCCAGCACTTTGGGAGGCCAAGGCAGGTGGATCACTTGAGGTCAGGAGTTCAAGACCACCCTGGCCAAGGCAGGTGACTCACTTGAGGTCAGGAGTTCAAGGCCAGCCTGGCCAACATGGTGAAACCCCGTCTCTACTAAAAATATAAAAATTAGTTGGGTGTGGCCAGGCGTGGTGGCTCACGCCTGTAATCCCAGCACTGTGATAAGCTGAGGCAGGCAGAACACGAGGTCAGGAGTTTGAGACCAGCCTGGCCCACATGGTGAAACCCCGCCTCTACTAAAAATACAAAAATTAGCCAGGCATGGTGGCGTGCACCTGTAGTCCCAGCTACGCGGGAGGTTGAGACAGGAGAATCACTGGAACCCAGGAGGTGGAGGTTGCAGTGAGCCAAGATCACACCACTGTATTCCAGCCTGGGTGACGGAATAAGACTCTGTCTCAAAAAAAAAAAAAAAAAAATTAGCCAGGTGTGGTGGTGCTCACCTGTAATCCCAGCTACTCGGGAAGCTGAGGCAGGAGAATCGTTTGAACTGGGAAGGGGAGGTTGCAGTGAGCCAAGATCGCACCACTGCACTCCAGCTTGGGTGACAGAGCGAGCCACTGTCTCAAAAAAAAAAATCAAAATTATCTGTTTGTGCATTGGCTGGATTAATGAAAGTTGTGTTTGATGGTAAAAAGCAAATTTTCATTTTCATTCAAGCCCCCAAAAGAACTGGAGCATAATCCCACAGTAGCACTGAAAGTTAGCCTATAGTAGTATCTCTCCCACTGGAAGATAAGAAGGCAACACAACCAAAAGCTTTCTCATCTGAAAGGAACTGAGTAACAGATGTACAGTAGCCAATCACCAACAGGCTTTGAAGGAAGTGACACGAGAGATCACCCATCATGATGTGCCCGTTATTTTCTAAAGGTGATCTGTGGACTGAAGAGCTAACAGTGAAGGCTTTGCTTTATAGTTACTCAGTTAGTAGACCACAGTAACTGAAATATGAGCTGTTTTGTCAGGGGACTGGTATTTACCTAAACTGTGGTAACTAAACCGTTGCCTATTGAAGCCACCCTAAGGATGGGCTGTCTAGGCTGAAAACAGTGAGGTTAAAATATGTGGTGACCACTTCCCCCTCTGAGCCCTAGAACTTTCATTAGTTCTGAAGCTTTTAGCCTTCTGAAGCTTTTCTGGGGTTCCTCCAAGGAAAGAGCCCAACCAGATCACCCTATGTCAGGGTTTCACAACCTCAGCACTACTGACGTTTCAGCCCAGGTTTTTTACTGTTGTGGAGTTGCCCTGTGTACTGTAGGACGCTTACAGCAGCATCTCTGGTCAGTACCATCCCCCAATTGTGACAACCAAAAATGTCTCCAAATATTACTACCATAAATGGGATAAGGGAGAGTCATAAATGGGGACTGGGGACAGCAAAAGTCACCCCTGGTGGAGAACTCCTACCTAAGACAAAGGCCCAGTAGTCCCAAAAGTGTCACTCGCACTCAGCCAAAAAATGCGAGAGGGAAATAATAACACAAGTATATTATTTAGATATACAGAGGCAAATACCAAAAGAATTGAAAGTGGTTCCCTCAGGAAAGGGAAATGTTGGCAGACCTGTTTTTGTTAACAAGTCTTGTTGGACCAGCTGGCTCTTCAATTTGCCCATATAATCTTGATTTTTAAAAAAAACTGTTAGTTAAGAAAAGGCAATGTCAGCTGAGCCGTGGTGGCTCACGCCTGTAATCCCAGCACTTTGGGAGGCCGAGGTGGGTGGATCACCTGAGGTCAGGAGTTTGAGACCAGCCTGGCCAACGTGGTGAAACTGTCTCTACTAAAAATACAAAAATTAGTTGGGCCTGGTGGCGCAAGCCTGTAATTCCAGCTACTTAGGAGGTTGAGGCAGGAGAACCGCTTGAACCCTGGGAGGCAGAGATTGCAGTGAGCCGACATCACGCCATTGCACTCCCAACTGGGCGACAAGAGCGAAACTCCATCTCAAAAAAAGAAAGGGCAATGTCTATGCTGAAAAAAAAAAAGAGGGGGGGGGGCACGGTTCTCACCATGTGTCCCTGCCCCATGGCAGACAACTAAAGTAGAAATATAACCTCTCCTTTAGTCCCTTCCCTAGCTCTAGAGGCTCCTCTCCCCCAGGTCTACCTGCTCTGCTTACAAAAACACATCCTTGGTGTAAGTCAGGGGTGTCCAATCTTTTTACTTCCCTGGGCCACACTGGAAAAATTGTCTTTAGCTGGACAAGCTTGGTCTAAGTATTTTCTCAGCTGTTCTGTCCTGAGCCAAGTGAAAATGCCAGGGAGGGTCCTCTTCTCCATGTAATCACTGGGCTTTGAAAGGATCTGGGCTTATGTGAGGTCATTCAGCACAAAAGGAAGGCAGTGCCAGAATTCTGAGGGTCTCCTCCCAGACCCTCAGTTCAAGGCCTAATGCTCAGTCGCCCTTTACAACAGCCCCCTACCCTCCCTTCCCTCAAGTAACAAGTCATAAAGCTAGTTTCACCCAGCCCCAAAGGCTACAGCTAACGTGCACCCTCTGCTAACTTACAATACTGGGCAAATACAGATGTTCTCCATGCCAGTTTCATCATGTACAAAATCAGGAGAAGATCTACCACAAAAGGCCATGAGGATTAAATGTATGTAAAAAACTTAGTATAAGGCCTGACACTAAATGGCAAACATTCATGGAGAAGTCTTCTGCGAGATCATTAAACTGACAACAGGATGCAATGGCATGTACCCAGCCAGTGGCCTAACCTTGCAGGCACAGGTTAGAGTAGGCACTGCCTTACTCTGTTAGATTCTTAGTGTTGGTTTCTAGTGAAATGCTCCGAATAAACTCAAAATTCAGAAGTATTGTCCCAAACCCTCAGGACAGGAACCATCAATCCAGTTTGCCAAGAAATGCACTTTTCATTAACTTCTGATCAAGGGTAAAAATACAATGGGTCAGAACTGAAGAATCCAATACTGAGAACTTTTAAACGAAACTTAGCTACACATTGCCTCCCACTCATTTTTGCTTTCCTTGTACAGATATCCTTTGAACACTAGTCTGAACTGCAGAATCCACTTATACGCAGACTTACTTTCACCTCTGCCATCCCTAAGACAGCAAGACCAACTCCTCCTTTCCTCCTCAGTCTACTCAAGATGACAAGGATGAAAACCTTTATGATCCATTTCCACTTAATGAATAGTATCTTCCTTATGGTTTTATTTCCTTTTCTCTAGCTTACATTATTGTAATACAGTACATAATACATACATATAACACGTAAAATATGTGTTCACAACTGTTTATATGTTATTGCTAAGGCTTCTGGTCAACCGTAGGCTACTGGTAGTCAAGTTTTTGGAGTCAAAAGTTGTACATGGTTTTTTACCTGCATAGGGGTTGGTGCCCAACCTCCACACTGTTCAAGGGTTTACCGTAATACCAAAGCTAAAAACAATCTACATAAAATAGTAAAATAAAGTTGTCCATTCAACAGTAAATCTTTGGCTGTGAAAAACCATGAGTAGGCCAGACACAGTGGCTCATGGCTATAATCCCAGCACTTTGGGAGGCCAACACAGGCAGATCACTTGAGTTCAGGAGTTTGAGACCAGCCTGGCCAACATGCCGAAAGCTTGTCTCTACTAAAAATTAGCCAGACGTGGTGGCGGGCACCTGTAGTCCCAGCTACTCAGAAGGCTGAGGCAGGAGAATTGCTTGAACACGGGAGGCGGAGGCTGCAGTGAGCCGAGATCACACCACTGCACTCCAGCTGGTGATACAGCGAGACTCCGTCTCAAAAAAAAACAAACAAAAAGTATCAAAAGAAAAAATTGGCAAAACAAAACAAAAAAAACACCATGTGTGCTAACATGAAAGTATATAGGCTGTGCTACTAAAAGAGAAAACGCCAAGTTGCTACAACAGTCCCTATGGAGTAATGTCATGTATATTCTGGGCACACAAGAAGCATACATGGAGGGGTTGGGAGCTTTAAGTTGGACAGTAGCTCTCACTTGTTAAGATATTCACATCACCTAAGAATGATATAAGGCTAACTGATCAGGAGCCCAGGTGATTCAAGTATGAAAGAAAACCATGAGAACAAATTTTCTAAAAACTGTAGGCTTTTTTATTCAGTTAAGAGGTAGACAGATGAACATGGAAGGCTGTCCCATTTAACTTGCCCAAAGTTCACATTCCACTTCATTCATCCATCCCACACTGCCAGAAATCTTAAAGAAATAACCAAGATTGCCAAAAGGCTTTTCCTTCTTACTTCTTCTTAGCAATAACAGTCAATAAACTGCTCGCAAAAAAGTTACTAATTTAAATTTTCACTGTGTTCAAAGAACCTCATCCCTCTAAGAAGCTCCCGAATATGCCAATAGATCCTGCCACTACTGACAGGAGGGCAGAGTACCAAGGACTCTACTTATATAAGAGACTACAAGGGAAGTTGTAGTTACATTTTTGTTGTTAAATCCCTGTGCATGTGAGGGCAGAAGCTGGTGAAACCAACAACGCAGAGCATGCTCTGTCAAACGGCTCTGCATGGTTTAAAAAAAAAAAAAAAAAAAAATTACAAGTCATCTTCAGAGACAACATTAAAACATAATGGAATTGAAGCCTGATACAAAAAGTAGAGAAATATGTACAGGAATTCACAGCCCAGAAGGAAAGGGGACCTCAGCAAGAGCCAGTGGAACCCTGGCTATTTTACATAGCTAATTTTGAGACAATTCATATTTAGCACAAAAGCAGTTATAGCACAAGTAACACTTCCCTCCTCTGGCTCCCAAATAAAAAGACTCTTGTCAGTCTTCTGTTAACACTGTAATCATTCTTCAGGGGAGCAGGAACACCTAAGGTGGTCCCAAACATTGACACAAATTTTAATCTCAAACAGCTTCACATTCTGAGGATGACATATCTGAAGATTGCCATGATGGCAGCACTGATAACTCCAGAAATGGGGACTGTGACAAACCAGGCCATAAAAATGTTACGAAAGAGACGCCAGTCAACAGCCTTCTTGGACCGGAGCCAGCCAACAGATACAACAGAGCCCACCTAGAAAAGAAACAGACCAAGGAAACAGGTTATTAAAGTGCCAGTGGTATTTTGGCAAACAGACACCTGAGACTGTTTGGACAAGGAGCCCCAGACCCCTAGACAAGATAAAGTCCAAGAAAGCTGGTTTACAATAGGTTAAGAAGATGGCAAAATTAAGGCAATTTGAAAATCCAATCATAATCTATACTAACGGTAGTAAAAGGACACAAGAACTATTTCTTTTCCCCTTCTAAGCTACTACTAAAATTTAATGAATATATACTGCTTTTATTTATTTATTTATTTATTTTTGAGACAGAGTCTCGCACTGTTGCCCAGGCTGGAGTGCAGTGGCGCAATCTCGGCTCACTGCAACCTCCACCTCCTGGCTTCAAGTGATTCTCCTGCCTCAGCCTCCCAAGTAGCTGGGATTACAGGCACCCACCACCACGCCTAGCTAATTTTTTGTATTTTTAGTAGAGATGGGGTTTCACTATGTTGGCCAGGCTGGTCTCAAACTCCTGACCTCGTGATCCACCTGCCTTGGCCTCCCAAAGTGCTGGGCCCACTGCGCCCGGCCTATACACTGCTTTTAATAACAAACTGCATTGTAAGTCTTCCTAAGATTATTTACAGAGTGGCTGATATTAAACCTAATAAACGATTGCTGGGAGACACATCCGGGTAGCAAACAGATGACTCAGCAGGATCCATGACAGACCAGCTTAAATGCTCTTAAGGAAACCAGTTTCTTCCTTTTCCTATAATTATTAGATTGTCATCAAACAACCTTAAGATTTGTTTTGTTTCCCAATATTTCAATCCTGAGAGGCCCTGAAATATGCCTTCTGTAAATAAACTGCCTTGCCAACATTTTGGCAAGCCTCACAGACTTGTTAAGAACCAGGCCTTCAGCCACCACAAATGGCAGCAGAAACCCACCTGGCCAGAATTAAAGCACCCACCAGTTTCTAAGCATACACCTACCCTGCTCTGAATGGCTTCCCCAAAGGCAAAGAACATAATGCTGTCGGCCGGGCGTGGTGGCTCACGCATGTAATCCTAGCACTTTGGGAGGCCGAGCCAGGTGGATCACCTGAGGTTAGGAGTTCATGACCAGCTTGGCCAACATGGTGAAATCCTGTGTCTACTAAAAATACAAAAATTAGCCAGGCATGGTGGCGGGTGCCTGTAATCCCAGCTACTTGGGAGGCTGAGGCACAAGAATCACTTGAGCCCAGGAGGCGGAGGTTGCAGTGAGCCGAGATTGTGCCACTGCACTCCAGCCCAGGTGACACAGCAAGACTCTGACTCATACATAAATAAATAAAACATAATGGTGCCAAGTAGAAATGACTCAAGATTAAAAAAAAAATTATTATAAAGAGACTACAATGAGGGAGGATTAAGTAACAAAGGAAGAGGTTAGTAACCAGAAATTACAGTAAGCTCTATATAAAAGAATGTTTCTATTATTTGGGGAGAATATCTATTTAATTGCTTAAATAAGAATAAACACAAGAAATAACTTATGAACTCTTAAAGATTCCAATTGCACAAAACTTTCTAAATCAAAGTATCAGAGAAGTAAAATTAAAAACCCTACATATTAGAAGAACCATTTGAAAGACACACATTGGCATGACACTTACTTTACAATGTGTTGTACTGATGGGAAGGCCAATATTTGATGCAATCACCACAGTGAGGGCAGATGCCAGTTCAATACTGAAGCCACTACAGAAACACAAGGATTCTTGTCAGGAAGTGAGTTTGACTTTTTTGAGAAGCTAACACTATACCTCAAGTTAACACAGTCCTGCTTTGTTCTACTCAGTCACAAAACCTCCACTGACATCTTTATTTGCTATAACCCCTAAGATCTACTTTATTTAAATCAGGCCACGGATGCCCAGTTTCCTTATTCAAAGGTTTCAAGTTTCACGTTTTTCTGGAATCCCCCTATTAAATAAAATTTGCACTTTTATTTTGAAGAGTTTGGTAAACATTGAGTCTTAGCTCCCAAGTAAAGACAAATAAAAGGCAAGTACACACAACTATCCGCTCTTAGCATACACAGCTTTCTCAGAAAAGTCATTTTCTTCAGAGACCACCAGATCTGAATGAGTAAAATGTCTGACCAAAATGTTTAAAGGCCAGACAAGTAAAATCTAAAAAGAACACACTGACAATAAGAACATCATGAACTTATACAAACTTGGTTACTTTAGAGATCTGTGTTAGCACTCGACAGTATTATATCTCTGAAAAAAATGAGTACTGACATTTGTAGAACCTGCTCCACCTACTTACCTAGAGGGTGTGATCGGTGTCAGATCCTTCCCCATGGTCTGGATAACTCTTCTTCCCCAAACCCACAGACCAATACAGATACCAACACCACCATAGAGTAGAAGCCATATTGGTGTTGCCACTTTTGAAGAAACATCTCCTGTGTCATAAACCAAATATAAAGCAACCAGAGGCCCAATGGCATTGCTGGAAGAAATAAAGAGGGCAGAAGTGACTTTTCAGACAGAACTAGATCTTGGCAAGACCCAATCTGCTGAATGACCTACCAGGTTGTCTAAAGTACAGCTTTCAAGCTCATCTGGCAAAAGAGCCTTTCTTTCTAAGGACATAAATGGAACCCCAACATACACAACAGAAAAATGAACACAGCTCTGATGGAGGGAATGCCATGCAAATGGTGGCCTCTTTCCTCCTATAGGCAGCTTAAAGCAACTCTCGGGTTCCAACAAACAGTTTACAAACCAAACTACAAAATCATTCTATATGAAAAACTTTTAAGTTTTTCATCTTACATCTTACATCCCACAATTCACTACCAAAGAACTGAATCTCATCTTGATGGACAAAAGCCTTCTCTGTGAAGAGTATCTGTTTATATTTATCATCTACAAAAATAAACATTCTTTGTAATTCCTCTGAAGAATAAAACTGTACTGTCTTATTATGTCAATAGCTGCTATTACCTCATCCTATTTGTATTATTTGGGGTCCCGTAAATGCTAGGAGTACCACTACCACAAGCACAGGCCTATGACAAGGATAAATGGTTTAAAAATACGGTTAGCAACACTAAGATCAACATCAACTGACCTTACGTCATTGCCACCATGGGCGAATGACCCAAAGCAGGCTGTAAGGATCTGAAGGAACTGGAAGAGGAGAGAGACTTCAGGCTTATCCTGGTCATACCATTCTTCTAGAGAGCCATTACTTCCTTTTCTGTCACCTAGACCCATCTCTGCCTTGACACTCATGTCTATCTCAGATGCCGAGTGAAGGTCAGACACAGCATTGCAGTAACTGGTGTAACTGTCCATTCGAATTCGCTTCTTGGAGTCTGCATTAGGCCACGTCAGCTTCTCCACTTCTTCGCCCTTCTGTTCACCTTCTTTGGCACGGAATGAATCCAGAGGCATGCCACATATTGCCATGGTATAGGAAGTATAGCTATTATTGCGCCTTAAGGGTTTGTCACCGGAGTCTCCCATGCAATCTCCCACCTTGGCAAGATGTAATTTATGGAGCAGCTCTTTGTACAGGCCGGAATCCTTATGCACGGTGTGATACTGGTAGTGGCCACTGGAGTTTATTTGGTTGCTGACGGCTTGACTGAACTGGACAAGGTTCCCATTAGGCAACTGCACTGCACCTAGTCAAGATCACCAAGGTGACACTCAATACAAAAAGCATCAAATCCAAAACAATAAGCCTCCTCACCACTGCAGGTAACAAAAGTGAAACCAGGAATTCCAACTCACCATTCACGGTGCTATCTATGCTGGTTTCCTCTTTCAAGTCCACGCTGGGAAGCCTCTCTCTCTCTGGAGCTTCCTCCAAATCTCCAAGTTTGAATGAAACTGTTCTCTCCTCCACCACAGCCTGGAGGGGCACAGTGGCAGGCCCTACCTCAGAAACAGGATTCCTGTTTTCAATATCACCGACAGACAACTTTGTTTCTTCATGGTCTTCTTTCAAGCTATTCTTTTTTTCCATTAAGGGGCTTTCAGAAGGACTACACTTTATTTCTCCTAGGGAAAAAAAAAAAGGTTTTTTTTGGTTTGGTTGTGGCCATACTACTTTGTTCCACATCTCCTTTCCTCCAACCCCAAAAAACTCATCTCAAAACAAGAATGTATGTGAACTTCAATTAACATTCAGGAACATTTTTCCTGCCTGCTTTATCATTTACCAGCAACTCTCACTTGGGAACAACCAGCAATGCAGAACACCCTATGTCAGGGGTCCCAAAGTTTTTCTGTAAATATTTTAGGTTTTACGGGCTTCTGTAGCACATTCTTGTTTTGTTTTTATTTTTACAACCCTTTACAGATATAAGAACCCTTCTTAGCTCCCTGCTGACTCATTCTGTAGTGGAAAGTAGCTCAACCATGGGGCTGATAAGCTGAAACTAAAAATCTGAACTGTACCCAATTCTATTCTTTTTAAAAGAGGATTCTCTCAAATTTCAGTCCAACAATTCAAGTAAAGTGGCACAGCTCAATGCAGGGAACTAAAGACGACAACTTTAATTTCCACCTCTATAAAACAAAGAGATGTGCATCATGGCTGTAAATCCCACAGGCAGACCAGAGTATCTTCTGCCTCTCTCATGCCAGTGCTCAGTATGCTGACCTATCCATCCAGGCACCTCAGTCAAACTACAGACTGACTAACATAAAGCAAGACTTGTCTCATCTCCTCCCAGACAGGGAAAATGAGGTCAGAGTCCTGAAAGCCTGGTTCCCACCGTGCACTCGGCACAGCCAGACTAGCACAGAACCTCTCGGAGGCTCTTCGGTTCAGCTGCGGTGACGCAGCATTCTTTCTAACACCACTGCAGTCTGTGCATCCCTCAGCTTCGAAAGGATAAACTTCAAATTGCTAACCCAGCCTTCACATCGATGAAAAGGGCAGAAAATGATTCTTTTAAGGAAAAAAAAAGTCCGATACTAACCAAAATTTACTCAGTATTTAATTACATGAGTGTGTTGTAATGGCCTAAATGATTCCTTCATACGACACTTCAAAATGTTTACTTCTAGAATCTGTGCTACAATTCTAGCAGACACACAATGTGTTTGTACATGTATTTGCATTGTATACTGCAATACAATGTCTACATGTATTCTAGCCTATATACAACATGTACACATTAGACTTAGCTTTGCTTGTCTGAATCTGAAGTTATACACAGAAGTAGTTGGGGTAAATATTTCCTCTACGAAAATATCTTGTATCTACCTCTTATTTTTCATTAAGGTATCCTTGTACTTCTCAGTAAATGTAGGCTATGATTTCTCTATTTATCTATCATGTCACTGGCAACTGATCAAGGAACATAAAAAAATTCAATGCCAGATTGTCTCTACAGCATAGGTTGAATACTCTTTATCACTAGGTCTTAGGTCATGTAAGTCCATTTTTAAGAATAGGTCTTAGGTCATGTAAGTCCATTTCTAAAAACAGTTTGGACAACAAACCCATACCCTCAAATTTCCCTTTAAAATCTCTTATTTTGCCAATCTCTTCTAATAGATTTTTACAGGTGGCCAAATAAAAAATAAACACAACATTAGTAGTTAAACTTTTCTGCTGTTATTACTTACGTTCAATTTTTCTCTTCATCCTGGGACATACAAAGAACCAGACGATAAGGGCACAGAAAACTGCACATCCCACCGAGATGAGGATGGTACCCCACAGAGGAAGTTTGTCAAAGCCCAGCACTAGGAGATAAAATGGTGCATCTTGAAAACCCCAGGGCAACAGCCCCCTGCAATATTGTGTAAACCCTCCTCTGGGGACTGAGGGGTTCCCCATACCAGCCCATCACCCTTGACAGCTGCTGCCAGATTTAAGTGCACAGGATTACTGTGCTAGTGCCTATACAAATTTGGGAGAAAAACTCAATGATCATCTGAAAACCCACAGCAGCCTAGCCCACTTGAACACCTGCGGGACTCAAGTTCCTATGCTTCTCAACATACTAGCCTTTTTCTTTTCTTCACCTTGGAAGATAATAAAGATCACTACATGCTAAGGACCTATGACTAGCTATGAAAAAGACAGAAAGTGTTCCACTCCCCTAGCTCATGATCATAACTGCCACATATTCCATTACCACCTACAAACTTATTTTAATGTTAAAAGAATGATGTCTCAGTAGTCACATTTGTCATGCTGACAGTATTCTGTGTATAAGTGATTACATTCATTATACTGGCTTTAACGAGATTAACTCCTTGAAAGCAGTATCAAAGCAAGATACAGAAAACAAGGATATTATCTATCAAAAGTTAATAATTTAAGGAATAGTTGTAAAAGTTTTGTCTTTCAGCCAGGCACGGTAGCTCATGCCTGTAATCCCAGCACTTTGGGAGGCCGTGGCAGGCAGATCACTTGAGGTCAGGAGTTCGAGACCAGCCTGGCCAATATGGCAAAACCCCGTCTCTACTAAAAATACACAAAAAAATTAGCCGGGCATGGCGGTGGGCGCCTGTAGTTCCAGCTACTCGGGAGGCTGAGGTGGGAGAATCACTTGAACCTGGCAGGGTGGAGGTTGCAGTGAGCTGAGATTACACCACTGCACTCCAGCCTGGGTGACAAAGTCAGACTTTGTCTCAAAAAAAAAAAAAGTTTTGTCTTTCACACACACACACAAAGTTTAGTGGTAATTTCACTTACAAGTCTTACCTTAAAAAAAGACTTGCCTAGCAACACTGTTCACATGGTTTAAGGATGAGAAATATTAGTCATTATCTCACTGTCATACGCATGCCAGTAGGCTCCAAACCATTAGCCTGTACTAAAGACAGAAGTAAAGCACTGGCCAGGCACAGTGGCTCACGCCTGTAATCCCAGCACTTTGGGAGGCTGAGACGGGTGGAGCACCTGAGGTCAGGAGTTCAAGACCAGCCTGGCCAACATGGTGAAACCCCGTCTCCACTGAAAATAAAAAAAAAATCAGCTGTATGTGGTGGTGGGCATCTATAATCCCAGCTACTCGGGAGGCTGAGGCAGGAGAATCACTTGAACCTAGGAGGTGGAGGTTGCAGTGAGCCAAAATCGCGCCACTGCACTCCATCCAGCCTGGGTGACAAGAGCGAAACTCCGTCACAAAAACAAACAAAAAGAAGTAAAGCACTATACAATCCTATTTAAATCTAACAGATGTTATAATGATCTCTAGCTACTCAGGAGACTGAAGTGTGAGAACACCCTGAGCCCAGGAATACAAGGCCAGCCTGGGCAACACAGCAAGACCCCATCCCTGAAAAACGAAAAACGTTAAAAAAAAAAAAAAACCCATAAAAGATATTATAATGATCTGTAGTTGATATCTACGAATAGCTTAGTTACTTCTGCTTGTTTTGCTTTATTTTGCTTGTTATGTATGAAATCACAGATGCTCTTCAACTTACAATGAGGTTATGTACCTATAAACCCATCAAAAAGTCAAATAACTGAACGTTGAACCATGAAGTCAGGGACTGTTTGTACTTATAAACTGGAAATTCTATCATACCCCAAAATGATTAATCTTTAAAAATCAGATAGAAGGCCAGACGCGGCAGCTCACGGCTGTAATCCCAGCACTTTGGGAGGCTGAGGTCGGTGGATCACCTGAGGTTGGGAGTTCAAGGCCAGCTTGACCAACACGGTGAAACCACGTCTCTACTAAAAATACAAAAATTAGCTGGGCGTGGTGATGCACATGTGTAATCCCAGCTACTCGGGAGGCTGAAGCAGGAGAATTGCTCAAACCTGGGAGGTAGTGGTTGCAGGGAGCCAAGTTTGCACCACTGCACTCCAACCTGGGTGACAGGGCGAGACTCCGTCTCAAAAAAAAAAAAAAAAAAAAAAAAAATCAGAAACAAATTGAGGTCCCTTCAAAACTAAAACTTTTTGTTTTTGAATTTTTTTTTTTTTTTTTTTTTTAGACAGCGTCTCACTCTGTCGCCCAGGCTGGAGTACAGTGGCACGATCTTGGCTCACTGCAACCTCCGCCTACCAGGCTCAAGTGATTCTCCTGCCTCAGCCTCCGAAGTAGCTGGGATTACAGGCGCCTGCCACTGCACCTGGTTAGTTTTTGTAGTTTTTAGTAGAGATGAGGTTTCACCATCTTGGCCAGGCTGGTCTTGAACTCCTGAGCTCATGATCCACCCACTTCGGCCTCCCAAAGTGCTGGGATTACAGGCATGAGCCACCGCGTCCGGCCCCAAACTACAATTCTATGGTGACTATGTATCTTTTCATTTTAATTTCTGCTTTCAATTTTGAGCATGTGGTCACACAAACTAAAATATACATGAAATTACTGTCTATTACAATTTAAGTTGGTCTACATTCCAAGTCAAAAACGAAAGAGACTGGTTTTTCTTACAAATGATCCATAAAGGACAGAACGAAAATGTCTAAGTTTCTGTTTTTAAAATGCTTCTAATTTCACTCAACTCTGAGCTTTGCTTCTACCACGTAAAGAATGAGTGCTAACAGCGTCATGGGAGACTTTTTAGTTTATCACAAAGAATTCAGTTTACAATGGAAATCTGGCATACAAGCTTCTCTTCGCCTGCACATAAGAGTTCAGTATAGTCTAAGCAAGAACAATATTTTCTTAAAGTTGTCTGTTTCGTTCCTGATTATTCCAAGAATTAATCAGCAAGATTAAAAATACTTAGCTCCATCTAACAAAATGCACATATAATCCCTCAATCTAAAATAAGATAAAAAAGTAAAATATTGGCGAGGTGCGGTGATCATGCCTGTAATCCCAGCACTTTGGGAGGCTGAGGCAGGCGGATCACCTGAGGTCAGGAGTTGGAGATCAGCCTGACCAACATGGAGAAACCCTATCTCTCCCAAAAATACAAAATTAGCCGGGCTTGGTGGTGCATGCCTGTAATCCCAGTTACTTGGGAGGCTGAAGCAGGAGAACTGCTTGAACCCGGGAGGTAGAGGTTGTGGTGAGCCAAGATCATGCCATTGCACTCCAGCCTGGGCAACAAGAGCAAAACTGTCTCAAAAAAAAAATAAAAAATAAAAATATTTAGCTAACTCTACTTTGGGTCAGCAACTTACTACTTCAGTGAGGTTTAAGAGCAAGTCACAACCCATTACTCAAAACTGAAATCATTTCAGTGGGCCAAAACAAACGTTAAAAAAAAAAAAAAAAGAGAGAATTTGAAAATATGGGTGCATAGTACATAGTAAGCGTAAGTGGCTTCGACACTATTCCAGTTATCTTTCTCTCTACATACATACACGTGTGTCCTGTATTTCATCCAGTAGGTCACAGTATAAAGAATAAAAGTCACTGCCTATGTAGTCACAGACCATCAGGCCAAATGAGTCTAGATACCAAAACTGTACTGTCCTGCCAGTTACAAGTTACCAATCTTTTGTTGTTGCTAAATTAAACTTGTAGCACCATAATTTAATCCATGCCTTGCCTTAGTCCCAAACATGAAAGTCATCAACATTTCAACCTTTATATTCTCACAAATTATTTTTCCTCTTAGCTGCATGAATTTCTTCTTCCAAGTGCACTTAGGGCAGGTGGTAAACATCCCAACTCTTCTCATTCAAGCAGATTCATGGAAGTTTAGTACTTAGAAACAATAGTATCTCCATTTGGGAGAGAAAAATGAGAATATCCAGCAAACCAGTCCTAAACGACTGATTACTGAAGATCAGATATAACTAATGACTTCAGTAGTTGAGGTCAGTATTAATTCCAGCATTTTTAGCATAGACAGGAAAAAGGGAAGGAGATGATCATATTATCAGTGGATCCTGTGAAGACTAAAGAGGAAAGGTCTGTAGTGATTTAGAATCTGAGCAGGTCTCTTTGGTTGAAAAACTATCTAGGTTAACTCAGCGTACACTAGCCTGCAGCCTTCTGAAATGGGTGCAGGCCAGCCACCTTCTAGGAGATTTCAGCCCTGTAAAGCAAAAAGGGGTAAATTGGGCATTTAATGCAAGTTTTGTAAACAACTTTAAATTCACATTTAAATATTTTCATAGGTACTTACACGGTGCTCCAGTATACATGATGGAAAAGAGATTTATTCCAACTGTGCAGGCATAGAAAACTGGCAAAGCTCGCAAACCATTAGGAACTGGATCTGCCTGTAAAACATCATTAAGATCAATATCTTAAAAGGTAAAAAGGTTAACCCATTTCCACAGAATCTTTTAACAGGGTAGGTTTGGGAATTATAGTGCCAATAACTCTCTCCAGAGTAGTTTCCAAGGACAACAGGGTTTTTCCTGCATGTGCGCCTGGAATTCTTCCTACGAAGGCTAATTCCAACTTCTACCTGTTTTTTTTTTTCTTTTTTTAATAACAAGACTAACTGTACCAGTGACTGATAACATCCTGAATAAAGATTGCAATAACCCACATTCTAAGGTACCCAAAAGCCCTAATATAAACTTGAGCACACACCTGAGGATAGGCTATACTCTACGTTTGTAAGAGATGTCAAGAAACAGACTATGTTAGGATGTTGCTTACCTGACTTCATATCTTCAAAGACTAAAAATACAACATGCAGACTATGCGTACAGCAACCATCTCATCTAAATGTCTGACAAAGATGCCACAATTAATGCTTTACCGAAGTTCAATGATAATAACTGATTGCGCACAAGGTCATCCACTCACTCAACAGACTGTGTGCCAAGCACTATTCTGGGCACTGAAATATAGGAGGGAATAAGACCAAGTTCCTGTTCTAATAGAACTGACACTCACCTTCTAGTATGGAATAATGTAAAGTACTGACAAATGCTGTGAAGAGAAATAAAGAAGGGTAAGAGGAGAGTGATGGAAGGGGGGCACCATTCGGGTGGGGAGGGTCAAGGAATAAGCATGACATAGATGTAGTAAGCTAGCAAGCTGTGTTCATTAACTAGGGGTACAGAAGGGGCAAATCACCTGATTATTTGGGTGCTGAATGTTCCAGACAGAGATATCAGCAAGTGCAAAGGCCCTGAGGCAAAAACTTGAAATGTTTAAGGAACAGTAAGGCCAGTGACTAAAAATAAGAATTCTACCATACCTAGTAGGTATTAATTCTATAAGAGAACACCCAAGTCAAACACCGAAAGAAAGGGAGGAGGCTGGGTGCAGTGGCTCACACCTGTAATCCCAGCACTTTGGGAGGCCGAGGCAGGAGAATCATGAGGTCAGGAGATCGAGACCATCCTGGGTAATATGGTGAAACCCTGTCTCTACTAAAAATACCAAAAAAATTAGCGCGACGTGGTGGCAAGTATCTGTAGTCCCAGCTACTCAGGAGGCTGAGTCAGGAGAATCACTTGAACCTGGGAGACAGAGGTTGCAGTTAGCGGAGACTGGGCCACCTCACTGTAGCCTGGGCAACAGAGTAAGACTCCATCTCAGAAAAAAAAAAAATTGGGAGCAAAGATCTGAATACATATATGGGAAGGCTAAAAACTTTATAAAGACCTTAGCCTAAAATAAAAGGTTTAATGCTATCTTGATCACGATTTCAGTGGAACATCTTGGGGAGGAAAAACAGAGAGAAAAACCCTACAGCTTCTAACAATAATCAATACACTGGAAAGTTAGTAGCTTAAGACCAGTGAAACAAGGGAAAGCTCAGACCCATGTGTAAAGGTACCATTTCAAATTAGCAGAGATGGGTGCTCATTGAAAACCACTCTAAAATTTAACTCTTATCTATAATTTAATAGAGAATGTTAACAGAGTGAAATAGCCAAAACAAAAACAATAGCATACAGAAATCAAGAACTGTTAAGCATCCTTGAATAACTAACTCAACCGTGGTCAAACTCTGAGGGCAGTCAACAAGATTAGGAAACTAAGGTGTATATTTTTATTCTAAAGACTAGTGTTAAGAAAATGCAGGTCAGGTGTGGTGGTGGCTCATGTCTGTCTGTAATCCCAGCACTTTGGGAGGATGAGACAGGGGACGGCTTGAGCCCAGAAGTTCAAGACCAACTTGAGCAACAGAGCAAGACCCCACCTCTATAAAATATAAAAAGTTAGCCAGATGTGGTGGCACACAACCATAGTCCCAGCTACTCGGGAGGCTGAGGCAGGAGGATCGCTTGAGCCTGGGAGGTCAAGGCTGCAGTGAGCTACAATTAAGTCACCGTACTCCAGCCTGGGTGACAGGATGAGACTTCGCTTAAGAAAAAAAAAAAAAAAGGCCAGGTGCAGTGGCTCAAGCCTGTAATCCCAGCACTTTGGGAGGCCAAGGCAGACAGAGCACCTGAGGTCAGGAGTTCAAGACCAGCTTGGCCAACATGGTGAAACCCCGTCTCTACCAAAAATACAAAAATACTAGCCGGGTGTGGTGGCGGGCACCCGTAATCCCAGCTACTCAGGAGGCTGAGGCAGGAGAATTGCTTGAGCCCGAGAGGCGGAGGTTGCAGTAAGCCCAGATCGCGCCATTGCATTCCAGCCTGGGGGACAGAGTGAGACTCCGTCTCAAAAAAAAAAAAAAAAAAAAAAAGGGCTCCAAAAAACCCAACCCAAGACTCCCACCCCCAAAAATTTCCTGGGTTTTGAAGACATTATGTGGGGACTTCTCAATAGATTTTCAAAGATATTTCGTAATATGGTTATCCATAAATCAAATTGTAATTGACTAGTCTGAAGTAGCAGCCTGTGTATTTATCATCCTGTATAGCATAGCCCAATTAAGTATTCCCTGAGGTAAACAAATCTGAGGTATTCTCTACGCAAAGTTGTTGGGGATGGGGTAGGGTATGAATGACACTACTATACCGATAGTTTATTATGAAATATAGGTTCATGGTTAAAAAAAATATCAAAAGTTCTAGAGAGTCTAGGAAGAAGGTAAAACAAGAAAGGTCTCTCATCATTGTAGAGATCCACCTAACACACAAGTAAAACTTCACCTGTAAATAATGTAAATACGTCATCGTCTAGTCATGTGGGACAGGAAAGGTCTTCACAAAACCCCCCATCTTCACCAGAATAGTTCACTTTTACATATTGGATATTCTGGTTTTGTCTAAAGAAAAGGAAAGACATCCTAGATACATTTCTAACTAATGAGAATGCCAAAAGCCCTATTTTCTTTGACTAGAATTTAAAAATACTCAACAGGAGCACTGAAGTGTATTCCTTCTGTGCGATGCCAGTCCTAAATAGAAGTACCTCACCTCCATTCTGTCTGTTCCCACCAGATCCCCAACATGCTTGGAACAAACATTCAGAGAACAGAAAATGTTTAAAAGCAATTTTTTGAAATTAAAAAAAAAAAGTCATTTTAATCTTAATTTTCAAGATAGACATTTAAGAGTTGGAATATATCTTAATGGTCAAATATTCAGATTTTAGCAGATAAGATACCCAAAGCTTACCAGTCTAAGGATATTTTCTTGAAATTTAACTCCTAAAAGGAAGCAGAAATATTCATACTCAACTGAAAACTCCTGTTACTGAGGGACTGGCCTGCAAGAGTGTGTGTGTGCCTGTGCACAGAGTGGGGGAAGATCCTCAAAGTCAATATTGTTTTAAACACTATGCCAATCATTCTTCATCATTTGATCATGCCCATTCCCATACCCATATAAGAAATATACAACTAAGAAATCAGTTACCGTATCTAACTTCAGCTCTCAATAACACCGTGGGGGTATGCATTCCTCAAATGAGAGGTTCTGGGCACCTGAGAATCCCTCTTTGCACCTCAGAGCACCACCATTCCCCCTCCGGGGAATGAGTGTTTTGTGGAGGTGAAACACACAAACCCTCTCCAAAAACAAAATGATCTGCTACTCAATAATCAACACAGGGCCAGCATAAACCTTTACCAAGCAGGAATTCACAACCGGAGATCCTACTAATGCTTTTGACTCTCTGCTAAGTAGCAAGATATAGAGTTCTAATGAAAACACTAAAAAAAAAAAATCTGGTCCATGACTACTGGTAAGCCTCTAATTTAAGCATCCCAGTATCATACACTACAGTTGTAGGGAGTGGGAAGGTAGATGCTTATCGTACCTGTCTGCTGAATAAAACAGTACCAAACTTAAGAGTCCATAAATATCAATGAACTGTTTACTCTCATATTATACCAGGCTAAAGATATTTCAAGTTTTCAAAGTGTTAAACTGCTATATTCTGCCAGATTCTGGCTATGGAAAACAGTGATGAGTGAGTCCCTTTACTAGTCATAGAATTTCTACAGAGAAGAGACAAATCTTTCGCTAGAGAAGCTTATAACTAGACCAGACAAGTGGGTCTCAATACATTCTTACCTGCTGGGATTTATGCTATCTCACTCAGATTTCTACAGTTTAGGAACACTTTTAAGAACTTACAATGGACTGTTAAGAGCCACTCACCTTAGAAGAAGGACAACTTTGTTTCCTGAGAAAAATGCATTTATCCTCACTGTAACTCAGTCCTATGCCAACATAATCCCTTGTCAACATTCATTTTGCAGCCAGCATGACTTCTTGATAAAAGAAATGCAAACTGGGTCACTTAAAAGGGATTTTCAAATGGACAGGAAATTAAATGGCTGCCTGATTTTTTTTTTTGGGGGGGCCAAAAACTACCTTTAACTGGTTCTTTTCAACTATTCTGAGAAATTGGAGTCAAGTCACTATGGGAGGCAGAGTCCTCATCTAGAAGCTTATAAACTAGTTATGATAATCAGCACGGCAGAGACCCATTTAACTGGCAGCTTAGTAAAAAAGCCACAGGGGACACTGTCTTGAACTCCAAGCTTACGCATTATATTAGCCTGAATATAATGGTGGTTTAAACAAATAATGTGTATACAGCTACACAAAGCCACGCAAAATAAATTTCCTTATTTTTTTGCTCGCAGTTTCTATTTCTTGGCACACCATAGTATTCACTTTTTCCTTCCTGACTGCTCTCTTGAGTATTAAAAACTTGCTTTCAGAGAACTCCACAACATACAAGAAACACACAGAACAAAGAACTTTTTAAAATTTTCCAAGGCCGCATACCTATACACCAATCACATCTGCAAAAGTACCACCGGGTTTGAAATCGATTGGGTGTGCTCCATGAAAGGTCTTCATACGGGGGAGAAAGGTTACCTTATGGAGGATGAATGCACGAACTAGGAAGAATAAAATTCCAGACATAATTCCAGAAAGCAGTGGGGACACGAACCAAGACATCACTGGAATAGAACACATTAAGAAAAAATATCAAATAATGAAAATCAGAAACCAAAAACCACTTTAAATGTTTAAGAGTTCAAAATTCTTTTGTCTGTCCCTCCACGTTAGAACCCATACCTAATGCCATGGTAACATATGACGAAAACGAAAATTAAGAAGCCATTTGGAATTAAACATACCAATTTTTATCAGTTCAGACCACTTGACACCCTCCTGCCCCTTTGCCACGAGGGAGAAACCAATGGTTGCACCAACAATACAATGGGTTCCAGAAATAGGGAGCTTCAAAAACGAAGCCACGAGTTGCCACACAGCAGAACCTGAAATATAGTAAAGTTTTATTAAGTAAATAGCAAAATTCCATTATGTAAGTGGCGCATTGAGAAAGGTTAATCGGAAAGCTTAAGCACAAAAATGGAACCACCCATGACACAAATTTGCTCACCCACCACGAAGAGGACAAAACATAAAAAGAACTTACCAAACATAGCACTGACTGAGCCGGCCATCAGCAGCCCTTGAGTCGAGTTGTACATCTCCACGTCAATCAAGCCCTTCCGGATGGTTTCGCTCACTTTGGCCCCCAGTAAGACAGAGCCCACTGTTTCAAAGATGCTAGCTAGGATGCAGGCTTGCTTCAGGGTCACTACACCTGAGCCCACAGCTGTACCAAAAGAATTTGCTACATCATTGGCTCCCACGGAGAATGCCAAGACAAATGCAATAATGAAGCCCAGGATGAGCATCCATAGGTAGTCCACCAAAGGACCAGAAGCGGCGGTAGCAGCTGTAGTACTGGTAATCAGCGCTGCCATTCTCTAGAATAGTGGTTGTTTAGTAAGAGAACTACTGAGCGGCTTTCAAGATGTGTAAACAGAATATGAGGTATCAAAAATGCTATAATAAATAATATATATTATATAAAATTAAATACTGTAAACTACGGCACAGAAACCGAGCTGGGGAGTTACTGCTATACGCTGCGTATGGGCATCTGTTGTCTGGGGTTTCTTTGGCTCAGGAGGGCTAAAAGCACGGAGCAGAATTCCATGGCGGAGAAGAGAAAGGACGCAAGTTCATCCTGCGGGGGAGGGGGGAAATAACAATAGCTGCGTGCCCCTGGTGAGCCAGTGGGGTACCCCGCTCTGCCCACGCGCCCAGGGTCCCGCAGTGGCCTCTGCCGGCTACTCCAGACCCCCATCCCCAGTAGGACGCGCGACACGGCGAGGCACGTGGCTCCCGGTCCTCCGCGGCCCGCGCGCGCCCAGCCCAGCCCCTGCGCTGCCAGCCCGCGCGCGCCCTCCGCGCGAAAACCGGAAAAGGGCCGTTCCCGCGCGCGCCGCCCGGGGACCGCCAAAAAGGCCCGCGGGCGGGCGGACGGGCGGAGTGGAGGCGGCCAGCGGCGAAGAGAGAAGCCAGCCGCGCCGCCCACGCCGGCTGCCTCCAGCGCCACGCCGTCCGCGCCCGGCCCCGGGGAGAAGAAAGAGCCTTTACGAGGCGGCGCCACTACCCACCAGGGAAAAGGGAGGGCGGAGCGGGAGACGAGGAGATTGAGGCGGCAGCGGCTGGAGCCACGGGCACACGCGCCTGCGGTCGGCGAGCACACGGCCCGGGTCGGCGGCACCGGGGACAGCTCCGCGGGACTCACGACTTTCCCAGGGAGCAGCCGCGGGGGCTTCAGCAGCCGAGAAGAACCACGCGGAGAGCGCCGGCAGCCATCACTCCAGCGGAGCACACGCCGGCCCCTACTTATAGCCCGCGCCGCGACCCGCGTGACCCGCCGCGCCTCGCGCCGGGCCCGGAGCCCCGCCCCCGGCATGACGCAGCCCTCCTCGGCCCGGCGTGCCCAGCCGGGTGAGCCCGACGGTGGCGCTCATTGGCCCGGCCCGCGTCGGCGGCCACGCCCCCAGCGGGGAGCCGGTCCACGTGGGGAGGGACAGCCTCCTCCCTGCGGCCACGCCCTGGAGTCTCTGCACCCTCTGGCCCCGCCGGCTGATTACCGCCAGAGATCGAGGGGGACCTCACCGTCCCCCTAGAGGCCGTCATGTGGGGTTACAGAGGCTGCGACCAAAGTCATTCCTAGGTCTTCTCTCGGGGCCCCAGAAAGCCGTCCGCGCCTTCAGCCGCACTTTCAGCGCACGCATGACCTGCCGCGCCCGGTGGCCACACCCGTCCCGTCTGCCGGGTGACGCTGCGGGAGATCTTGCGCCCTGGGGCTCCGGGTCCAGTTCTGGCACGTTGTTGCACCTGTGACTTGTCCTTGGCCTGGCACTGTCCCTCGCCTGGGGGAAGTGGCGGGGGGGGGGGGATGCTCACGTGGTCGCTTTGCTCCCGCAGTCATGCACTTGGGTGAAAACAGACTGAAGAGTCACGGGAACCAGCTTGTCTCCCTAGTTATGGCGCAGAGCTGCAAGGATGGCTGTGGGTCATTAATTTCTCCGTGGCTGACCTGTGTTTGTAACGCCGCAGCTGTTGCGAGGGGGAAGGACACTGCTTCGGATTCAAATTCTGACTCCTTGCTGCAGTGTGTCACCTTGAGCAAGTCCCAGATCTCTGCGTTCTCACAATTGTAAAATGTTGACAGTGGCTGCCTACCTTGTGGCTGGAATTAAATGAATTAACGTGTGTGAATATGACTAGAATTCAGTATATGTTCAGGAAAAGCTGATTTCCGCTTTGCTGTTACCGTGAATATTCCTGTTTTAGGATGTAGAAAAGGGTGGAAGGGGATGTTATTGCATCCTGGAAGCTTATCCTTTTGAGGTAAAGATTGATTTCTGGTCCCCTGCATGGTATATGGTGTAGTTTTGACATTATTTAGATGTGTTACGCACATTTGGGTGTTGATTATATGGCTTACGATCAAGACTAACCAGTCATGCCATGGGAGATTAAGGTCGTGGTCTCTTGTCAGGATTGTGGTGAGATTTAAAAATTCCAGCCAGAAATACCAGGCTTAGAATGCTCTGAAGCCCTCCCCACATTTTTGCCATCTCTAGCAGGAGGGCACTGCATAGCAGAAACAAAGACGTTGTAAATTGTTGCTGCCTGAGTCATTTATAGAGGCTTAAACAACTTGAATGTCCTCTGACCTACCTATAACATTTGATGGAGTTGTATGAGTAACTTACAAAATTGTAGGTCCCAAGGTCGGTCTGAAAAAGAAAGTTCATATCCGGGAGCACTGACCCTTTAGTGTAATCCTGGCACCTTAAAACGTACTGCTCCCTCCACCTTGACGTCAAGGTTATGAAAACATTGAGTAAAAAGGATGATCTGTTCAAAGTCCTTAGTGTTCTGCCAATTTAAAACAGTAATTTTCAAAGCAGTTATTTGCAAGGAAATTGCCTAGAACTTCTCCCAGTGTGCGGTTGTTTTGTGTGTTTGTGTGTGTGTTTTGTTTGTTTGTTTGTTTTCAGTCTGTCCACAGGTGTACTTTTATAGGTCTGTGATAGTAGGTAGCTCTTCAAGTTGGCAAACACCTGCTGGACAACCCCTGAGAGATTCATCTCAGTGAGAGAGCACTCTCCAGCCCCATCGGAGTGGATTTGCAGGGAAATCATAAGGTAGAGATTCAAAGGAATTCCCTTGCGTTGCAAATGAAAACTGTATCTTCAGACTCTGATATAGTGTAATCCTTCCTTTTTAGGAAGAAATCCTTATCTTTCCAACACTGAGATGCCTCTGCCGAAGGGTAGAAAGGGAGGTGAGGAATTGGGGTGGGCCCTCACTGCTTTGCCTCAGGATCAGTAGGGTACAGCCCTTGGAGACCAGGACCTTCCTTGGCTGGGACACCTTCATCCTCCCCTAAGGGAGGAGAGGTAGGGATCTGCCTGTGGAAAGAAGTTACAGCGCCTTTTAAATAGAAATAGGAGGTAGGAGGACCGTCAGTTGTCAGTTCGTGCACAAATGGCATTGTTTCTGGCCTTATCTCTGAATGCTGGGGAAACAGGTCAGAGATCCTAAGGAGAATCTAATCTTTTAGAATCCAGGCATTGGCACAAACACCCTCTAGCATCTTAGGGAGGTGGTTTGGTGTAGTGATTAAACACATAGACTGTAAGACCAAACCACCTGCTCTGTTACTAGTCCTGTGACCATAGGCAAATCAATTATCTGCCTCAGTTTCCTGATCTGTAAAGGGGAGACATTGAGAGTTCTAACTCACAGTGCTGTTGTGAGGACCAAATGAATTAATATATGTAAAGCACTTCTAAAAGGGCTCTTATTCTCTTTGTTCAATAACTAGCTGAAGGCCAGTCATACATAGCCCATGTTTAAAATGAAGTATGTGTCAGATGTCAGGACCACCTTCTTCTCCCTGCCCTCTGATCCAAGCTCTTTCAAATTTCTCCCACGGCTCATAGTGAGAGGACATGCAAAACGGGCTGCTGTCGGAGGAAGAGGAACAGGGTTGCGGCTCATGCCATGTGAATGGGCTCACTGGCCTGGCCCAGACCCTGACAGCCCACAGGATCTTTGGTGAGTCACTGTCACTGAGCCTGTGAGCCTAGGGTCCCTCTCCAACCTCACCCTCAGAGAGGACGGAACAAGATGACCTGTGGCATGCTGCAGAACACCATGCCGGGCACTGTGGGTTTGGAGTCCTCTTGGGGACGTGTCCATCGTTTACTAATTCGGTGGAGTTGAGCTGCTGAGAGCTAGGAAAGCTACTCTCCCCCCGATCCCAACCTACGCCGGCGGAAGACCAGACAAAAGAAGGAAGCAATGCCATTTCTGCACTTTTTAGTTCAGAGAGGCACAGTCAAGGAAATGCATTTGAGGTCACTGTTCGATGTACTTGAAGTACTCATCCTGGAAATAGTCTACTTGGAGCAGGGGGAGCTCAAGTGGGCATGGGAACATTGTGGAGCCAGACCAGGAACGAAGGCGGCTTCAGAGGCCGTCTATGAGGACTTGGATGGGAGCAGGGGCAAGAACACCCAGGGAAGAGAAGGTAGGAGCCTTGGAGTAAAGGAGAACCAGCTCCTCTCCACCCACCAATGCCCTCCCCATCCCCAGATGAATGAGGTAATAATAATACCTGTAGCTGGACGTGGTGGCTCAAGCTTGTAATCCCAGCATTTTGGGAGGCCAAGGCGGGTGGATCACCTGAGGACAGGAGTTCGAGACCAGCCTATCAACCTGGAGCAACCCTGTCTCTACTAAAAATACAAAAATTAGTTGGGCATGGTGGTGCATGCCTGTAATCCCAGCTACCTGGGAGGCTGAGGCAGGAGAATCACTTGAACCAGGGAGGTGGCGGTTGCGGTGAGCCAAGATCATGCCATTGCACTCTAGCCTGGGCAACAAGAGCGAAACGCCATCTCAAAATAATAATAATAATAATAATAATATCTGTGTTGCAGTTGAATGATTACTGTGTGTCAGGCACTATTTCAGGTGCTCCGCATGGATTATCTCAGGTGATGCTCTCAATAAATCTCGGATGAGGTATTTTCCCCTTACTTTATAGACAGAGAAACGGAGGCACAGAGAAGGAAGCGACAGTTAAAGCTGCGAAGAACCTAACAAATTTCAAGATTGTAAGTGCCTTTTCCCAGGATGCCAGCAAGTACTGAGGCAAGTATGATTGCCCTAAGTGCCAACTCTTACTTGCACTTAGGTTAACACATTTACTTCCTCCTTCTGTCCCCCTCATTTTTATTAACTCTGTTACTTTTACAGCTTGTATTTTGAACTGCGTCAAACCCTGTTGGAATAAAAAAGGACATTTCTAGGAGATCAGTCTTCAAGATTGGCCCCAGTTTCCCCAGAGTAGGAAGAGGCAGGAAGCCAGAGCACATGTTCTCTCCAGAAATAAAGTTGTTGCAGTGGCCTAACCATGTCTTAGAGTTACTGAAAACTCTGTTCTCTTGAGATTTCTCAAGAAAGGAAACCTAGCCTGCAAGACAAAATCCACCTGTAGTCAATTCCTACAGGAAATAAATTCAAAATGTTTCAAGCAAGGGCCACATGTCACCACCACCACTTTCCCACTGGCTTTGAATGTGGCTGCCCTCTGTCTCCAGACATTTCCCATTTCCCCCGGCATCTGTGGCTCTGTCCTGGCAGGGTCCAAGGGATGCTTGGGGTCCGGGTGGGGGAAGGGTGCTTTCAAGCACCCAGACAGCCAAGCCCTGATATGGAGACTGGTTGAGACTGGTTGTGACTGGTCTCAGGCCAGCATCTCATGGCAAGAAAGCTAAGTTTTGGTTGTGCCAGACAAACTGGTGGGTCTATTTCTCCGCCAACACAGGAGTATGGGAGGTCGGTCCACCCTCTCTAGATTTTACATGCCTCTGTCCTGGCTGCACATGGCCTGGTCTCTTCCCTTTGGCTTTGAGTTCACACATGTGGGCGTGATATGGCATAGGAGCCAGACAGAGGGAACAGAAGCACAGTTCTTGGAGCTTGAAATGATCCAGGTGTCTCTGGAGCCAGCTTCTGGATAGCACAGCATCCTGAATACTTCTTTAGGAAGACGTCTCTGGTGACTTAAACTGGGACTTCTCGTTTTCCCCAAGGCCCAGTTTCCTCAGCTCTTAAACAGGGAAGAAAGGCAACTTGCTGGAAACTCAGGAACTGTGTGTAATGAAGATCCTGCTGCAGAAAAGGAAGGGTCAGCTCGCTACCTGCACAGTCCAGGATGTGTGGTTTTAGGCTGAGAAAGTGAGGGGGCAGCAGGACGTGAGTCATCCCCACAGTCATCCCAGGAGGAGGTGGAGGGTAACAGCATCTGGCTTTGTATGGCTTCCCTAGCCTTTCATTCATTCGTCTGTTCAGTCAACAAATAGCCTGCTACGGATCTAGTGGATAAACAAGATTGACCAGCCTATGCCTTTATGGGGCACAAACTCCTTCTTGCATTGAGTTTCACACTGAGGACTGGCTGTGAATACAGCAGCCAAGGAGGCAAAGTCAATCTCTCCCCTCCCCCAACAGATCTGCCACTTCTGTACATGAACCACACACCTCGTCTTCCAGTACATCCTTATTTATCATTTGCTTTCTCTGCAGACCAGAGCACAGGAGACTGTGCCAGGCCACTCACTGCACAGTCCACTCCACCACTGCCGAGCCTCCTGCTCCCCAGCATTCCTCTTCCAAGGTCAGTGCCCCTCACTTGTCTGATCCCTTCAGCAAGAGAAAGCTCCCCAACAAGACCCCCACAGAGCTTACTGGGCACAAAAAGCTGAGTTTTCAGGGAGAGAGTAGGGCCTGGGGCTGCACCTCGGCTTTCCTGGTCCAGAAATTCAGGTGTTTGGGGCACTCAAAGAGAGGCTTCTGCTATTGGGAACTGCCTCATGGGAGACTGAGATTCTGAGCAGAACCCAGTTTCTTCATTTTCAGTGGGGAAGTCTATCTCCAATGATGGGACCCTCTTGCCCTCTGCCTAGAGCCTTCACTCCACCCTAGACCTGCTGAATGAGAATCTGCGTTCTAACAAGATCCCCATATGATTCATAAGCATGCTGCAGTTTGGGAAGCAATCACAAGAATGACTCTTGTTACCTGGTAAGTTTAGAAACAATATGTTAACACATTCCGTTTCAGTCAGATGTTCAAAAAACACGACTTTTTTCTATTTTAAGTCCTGTTTTTCTGAGCAACCGTTCCTACTGTTCTAGGTAAGGGATAGTTTAGCACATGGGACCTGGGGCCAGACTATTAGAAATTAGAGTCTTGTCTACCATTTACATGCTATGAGGTTGGGCAAATTGCTTAACTTCTCTGTGCCTCCCATTCCTCTGTAAAGTGGAAATAATAGGGTTGTTATGAGACTTAAATAAGTAAAATGCATAGCACTATCCCTGGCATTTGACAAGCATTTATTTGAATATTAATTGGGTTTGGGTATCCCCCAGTTTTGTTATTTTGTTTTTATTTATTTTTTTTTTTTTTTTTGAGATGGAGTCTTGCTCCATCATCCAGGCTGGAATGCAGTGGCACAATCTCAGCTCAATGCAACGTCTGCCTCCTGGGTTCAAGCAGTTCTGCCACCTCAGCCTCCTGAGTAGCTGAGACTACAGGCTCCTGCCATCATGCCCGGCTAATTTTTGTAATTTTAGTAGAGACAGGGTTTCACCATGTTGTCCAGGCTGGTCTCAAACTCCTGACCTCAAGTGATCCACTGCCTCGGCCTCCCAAGGTGTTCAGATTACAGGCGTGAGCCACCCTGCCCAACCCAAGTTGGTTGGGTTTTTTTTGTTGTTTTGTTTTGTTTTTTTGTCACAAGGCCTCACTCTGTTGCCCAGGCTGGATTACAGTGGTGCAATCTCAGCTCGCTGCAGCCTTGACCTCCCAGGTTCAGGTGATCCTCCTTCCTCAGCCTCCCCAATACCTGGTACTACAGTTGCATCCCACCACGAATGGCTAATTTTTGTATTTTTTGTAGAGACTGGGTTTCACCATGTTGCCCAGGCTGGTCTCGAACTCCAGGGCTCAAGCAATCCACCCACCTAGGCCTCCCAAAGTGCTGAGTTTGCAGCCATAACCCACTGCACCCGGCCTAATTTACCACCTTTACCATCTTTTAGGATGAAGTGCTTCTGTGGCTGGTCTCATCCATTTAGCACAGATTCTTGCCAGTTTTATTTTCCAAAAGTGATTTTCTTCCTGGGGGCAACTTACTGTTGCCCCAAAATATATCCATTTTAGGACTGTTCGTTTATTCAACCATTCAGCACCTACCACCTGCAGGGAATATGAAATTTTTAACTGTGACCTTGAATACTGCCTCTACCTTTTGTTTTGTTTTTTCACTCCTCCCTCTCCACCCATTTACCTCTCCCTTTTTAATGATGGTTATAAAATCAAATGTTAATGCTGATTTGTAAAAACTATATATATATGTATATATATATATATGTGTGTGTGTGTATGTATCTATATATATAGGACTCATTCTCCTGTTTCCAGATACCTTCAAAGGCATTGTTTCATTTTATCTTCACATCTGTGTGATGTAGGCAGAGCAAGTATTTTTTTTACTCTATCACACGGAAATGAGGGTCTGAGAGCCTGCAGTCGGGCAAGTAGCAAGTTTTAGAGTAGGGCCTGGAGTCCTGCAATGGGGGGCCCTGGCAGGCAATGCATGAGAGACTCCAAGTCTACTATACCTCCCACCACCCTGTGTTAACTCCCCATTTAAGCCAGAGGAGTGACTTACAGGTATGGGGATAGGGATGGGATATTCAGGCCAGAGAAGGGAGAGAAAGGGACAAGGGAGAGAGTACTTCATGCAGTGACTTCAATTGCAAATACCTTATTCCATTGTCCCCACTAGAATTCACATTTATCAGACTTGTATTCTGATTATTTCACAATATATGGGCACCGAAACAATCAGACTAATAGGGGAAATAGTTTAGGGCAAGAGGAGCTCAAGATTTTTAAAAATTATTATAAAAATAATACATGCTCGCTGGGTGCAGTGGCTCATGCCTGTAATCCCAGCACTTTGGGAGGCCGAGGCGAGTGGATCACCTGAGGTCAGCAATTCAAGACCAGTCTGGCCAACATGGAGAAGCCTCGTCTCTACTTAAAATACGAAAAATTAGCCAGACATGGTGGAGCATGCCTGTAATCTCAGCTACTCAGGGAGTCTGAGGCAGGAGAATTGCTTGAACTCGGGAGGCAGAGGTTGCATTGAGCCAAGACCACACCATTGCACTCTAGCCTGGGTAACAAGAGCGAAACTCACTATCAAAAAAAAAAAAATTAGCCGAGCATGCCTGTAATCCCAACTACTCAGGAAGCTGAGGCATGAAAATCTCTTGAACCTGGGAAATGGAAGTTGCAGTGAGCCGAGATCACATCATTGCACTCCAGCCTGGGAGACAAAATGAGACTCCGTCTAAAAAAAATAAATAAATAAAATAAAAAGCTCATGTAAAAATTATACCATAGAGAAGAATATCAAGTGAAAAGTGCTCCTCCTTAGAATCTCAACTTTCTAGTCTAACCCCCCGACATAACTACTTTTAATCATTACTTGTAATATACACACACATATAGGTATTTTTACTATAATATATAGTATATGCCTTTTTTCTTTTAATCAGATGAAATCATACCATGGGGTTTCGCAACTTGTTCTTGATACCTTTGCACGTCACTGCATATAGATCTTCTTGCATGCCTTCTTTTATTACCTGCAGTGGAGTAGACCATTATAAAGCATGTCCTTATGCAAGTGGACTCTCTGGGTCATGGGCTATGCAAATATTTTCATTTTATATGATATTGCCAAATGTCCACCCAGCACATAAGAGAAAATGCCAGTTTCAAGGCTGGGGATGTTTTTTGATCCCCTTCTGATTACACATGGCTGGTGGTGTCGTGGCCCATCCATATCTCCTTTACCAACATTAATCCCAGCTTTGGCATCTCTTTAACTCTCAGTAGAATGAAATCTTTGGACGCTGATCCTCAGCAGTGAGGCGTTTTCTTTGCCTTCTCTTTCCAACTCTGTAGTGGTCATTTATTAACAAGCCTGTCTCTCCCTTTCACTGGTCCTTTCCATTTAGACCCTGGCCTCTTTCCTTACTCCATCCTCCTCCCAACCTGCACTTTCTGGAACAGCCCCACAGGGCCCAGCTGGTGGGTGCCTCCTTCTCCAGGGGTGTGGGGTGTATGGTTGGTTTTGTGGCGAGGTCATCCTCATGGTCACCTCCTTGCTTGTTGATGTTCCCTGCCATTGGCATGGTGGTTGTTATGGGATCAGCGTGGGTAACCAAACCAAACCCTGAAGAGACACAGCTTTGCTGCTAGGAACTTTAAATCTGTAGTTACTTACTGTCTCGGCAAAGGCTGGCTCATAATAGCTCTTGTTGCCAGCGGCGCTGATGATGAAACCAGCCCTCGCCCTCACCTTTCAGTGGTTACCCACTTTCACTTCCCGTCTGTCTGCTTATGCCTGGGCCGAACCAGGGACCACTCAGTGCCTCACTAATGTTTACAGCCCTCTGGATGATTTCTAGCCACCAGCTCTGATGGGCCATATGATGAAGGAAGAAGAGAAGAAGCAGTAGCAAACGGGAAAAGGAATAATTGCTGGTGCTCTGGGTCCCAGCCCTGAGCTTTGAACACCCTTGGCCATTCCCAGAGAGTGCCTGGTCCATCCAGTTGCCTGACTTCCATGCTGCCTAACCACAAGAATAAAGACCAAGGCCAGGGGTACTGGGGCCAGGTGCAGGCTGGCAGGCCTGGCACACAATGGAGGAATAGGGGATGCAGCCTGTTGTGAAATCCAAGCTTAGCATCTCCATCTACCCCGTTCACCTCGTCTGCCTCTTTCTGTCTCATTTTCTCCTTTGTCCTCAGCGAATTCAGTACTTCCTTCTCACTGTCTCCTTCCCTTTTGCCTCCAAACATCTATGCCTTCCTTCTTGTTCCTACCCATCACTTCCACTGCCTGCTCCCTGAGATAGCAGTCTCTACCAGTCCACCTTCCTTCCCCTCCACCTGCTCTCCTCTACCCTGAAAGGTATTGCCCATTTCCGCACCCCTGCTGAAACTCTTATTGCCCCTTAGCTTCAGACGCCCCAGCCTCTTCTCAGCACTCTTTCTGAAACCTCTGCAATTAATAATGCTAATAGAGCACTTCCCTAGGACTGTCTTCTCCCCTGACACCTGTGTACACCCCACCTCTCTAGTTCCACAACAATTTCATTTTTCCTTATCCCCAGTATCTGTCCCTCCACATTTTTTTCAGGGGTTTCACCGAATCCATCCCTGCCCTAAATCACCACCTTCACATGCACTTTTCCACGAAGCCTCCATGTCCTGCCCCATAGCTCTCAATGCGGGCTGCATATCTCTTCTGTTAAATATAACATTTAAACCAAAATGTCTCAGCTTCTCACCTCCCACCCTGAGCAACCTCCCTCTCATGATTCCCCTGCTTCAATAACCAGAGCTGCACCTCTCTTACATACTCTGAAGCTTCAAGCCTGGTGTCCTTTGAATCCAACTTCCACACAGCATCAGTCTTTACATCCTCTGAGATTTCTCCCAAAGCAGTGCCTCTCCCAAATCAGAGCTCCCCACTCTGCCACCTTTTCCAGATTATTGATTCCTGGGTGGCCCAGTCCTGTATACTCTCCCCATGTGCCTTCATCATCACTCCCTTATGCAGACACCTCTCGGGGCCCTCTGTTTGTGGAATGGGGCCCAGCCATGCAGAGTTTGTCCAGTCCACACCCTCATGTCCTTCCCCACTGGGGAACCTCCCTCTCCCATGCTCATCCCAGGGCTGACTTCCCCCAGGCCGTGTGCACCTTACCTCTGTGCACCCCTTTATCATCTGTAGGAGAAGATCTCTTCTCTAAATTCAACTCAGAAATGCAGATGCCTGCCCTATGCATTGGGTCTGCCATTGTCCTCCCTCTTTGCCTGTATACTTGTTTTGTTTTCCCAGCAAAATCAGAAGCTCCTGGAGCACCTTTGCATTTCTTCATGCCCTGCTAAGATGGGGTTGGTAAATTCATAAACTCAGGGGCAAGGCCAGAATGCATATACAGCAGGTAGACAAGAAGGACGGTGTTGGCTGCACAAAACCCATCTATAGATTGAATGGACCCGTGAGCCGCACCAGTTTGAGATCCTTAGCCAGGTGCCTGGCCCTGTCAGTGAGTTCATGAATCCTTTGTGGTGGATGCCCCAGAGGCAGCAGTCAGTCCCCAGCATCTGGCAGACTGTTGGGGCGGGTGACCTGATTTCCCTGGCCTGGTGTAGAAGGAGCAGCCTGCCTCAGCAGGCCCAGAGGTGTCAGCTTCTCACTCCGTGGGCTGTGCTGCACCTGAAGTCAGGTGCTGCCACAAGGCTCTGGCTTCCTGTGAGATCTAACCAGCAGTCGCTTTTCTCACTCATATACTAAGGAAAGAGTGGGCCTGCCCTTCCTCCACTCATGACCCACTCAAAGCTGCCCAGACCAAGTTTACCTGGAGTTTGTGGGGGTGATTTTGGCTGGGCAGCACCTTTATGCTCTGAAGCATTTGGGAGATGGGGATAGGGGTGGAGACAGAAGGACAAGAGGAGGAAAGGCAGAGAGCAAGATGCAGGGGGAAACAACGCCCTGGAAACCGGAGCCCTATTTTCACTCCTGTGGCCTGCCTTCCACCCCTACCCCTCCCACTGCCCCAGGCTAAGTCCACGCAGCAGCCCTTGACACCTCTCAGGTGCTTCCCAGCCTCCAGTCTCACTCCACCCCACCCAAGCTACACAGGCGGCGAGACTCAGTTGCTGAACCGTAAGTTTCACAAAGCCTTTCCCCACTGCCACTGCCTGCAAGACAAACTCCAGACCGTTCTGTCTGGCTGGAGCTTTCCATGACAGGGCCCTTCACTGTCTGTCCAGCTTTATTTTCCTCTGTTTCACCACGGGAAAGATGTATTCTGCCCAGTCCGGTTTGTCACCACCACCTCCTGTGCACTGAGGCAAGTGGCCTCACGTGGCTACCTTAGAAAGTTAACTTCTTCAGGAATGTGAGCTGCTCCCAAGTCTATCCCCTCATTCTCCTCCTGGCAGCAAGCCTGGGGAATCGCATGGTTACCCTAATTCCACAGATGAGGAGAAAGGGGCCAGAAGAGTTCAGGTGCTTCTCAAGACCACAGCACAACAAACAGAAGAGCTAGTCTCAACGCAGGCCCTTTTTGCTCCACAGTTCAGGGTCTTCCCACGTAACTTTACTTAAAGGAAAATTGTAAGCTCCTGAGAATGTGGGCTAGGCTGTACTTTTTTTGTTTGTAAATGTGTACATGGGTGTCTTGGTTCATTCATTCCAGGGGTGGAAGTCCTCTGCTGTAACAGAGGACTATAGACCAGGCGGCCTGTAAGCAACATAAATTCATTTCTCACAGGGAGGCTGGGAAGTCCAAGATCAAAACGCCAGCAGAATCAATGTGTGATGAAGGCCCGCTTTCTGGTTCATAGACAGCTGGCTTCTCACTGTGTCCTCAAATGAAGGAAGAGGAGAGGAAGCTCTCTGGTGGTCTCTTTTATAAGGGCACTAATCCCATTCATGAGGTTTCCACCCTCATGACTGCATCACCTCCCAAAGGCCGCACCTCCAAATGTTATCACATTGGGAATTAGGTATCAACACGAATTTGAGGGAGACTTTTTTTTTACCTTTTTTTTTTTTTAGACGGTGTTTTACTCTTGTTGCCCAGGCTGGAGTGCAATGGCACGATCTCAGCTCACTGCAGCCTCCACCTCCCAGGTTCAAGCGATTCTCCTGCCTCAGCCCCCCCGAGTAGCTGGGATTACAGGTGCGTGCCACCACACCCGGCTAATTTTTTGTATTTTTAGTAGAGACAGGGGTTTCACCATGTTGTCCAGGCTGGTCTTGAACTCCTGACCTCAGGTGATCCGCCTGCCTCGGCCTCCCAAAGTGCTGGGATTACAGGAGTGAGCCACTGTGCCTGGCCACAAACATTTTATCTAGTGACATTTTATCTATTGCTCGTGGGTTACAACTACAATATGTAACAAAACAGAGCTAGGTAAATAATTAAGAGGAACAGTCATGCATTTTTTTTGGTTTTGTTTTGTTTCTTCTTCTTTTTTTTTTTTTTTTTTGAGACACTCTCGCTCTGTCACCCAGGCTGGAGTGTAGTGGCGCTGTCTCTGCTCACTACAACCTCCTCCTTCCAGGTTCAAGTGATTCTCCTGCCTCAGCCTCCCAAGCAGCTGGGACTGCAGGCATGTGCAACCATGCCCGGCTTATTTATTTATTTATTTTTTTGAGTTGGATCCTCGCTCTGTCACCCAAGCTGGAGTGCAATGGCGTGATCTCAGCTTACTGCAACTCCCGCCTCCTGGGTTCAAGCAATTCTCATGCCTCAGCCTCCCTAGTAGCTGTGATTACAGGCACTCGCCACCACCTTCAGCCTATTTTCTTAATTTCTTTCTTTTTTTTTTTTTTTTTTTTTTTGAGACAGAGTCTTGCTCTGTCACCCAGGCTGGAGTGCAGTGGTGTGATCTTGGCTCGCTGCAACCTCTGCCTCCTAGATTCAAGCGATTCTCCTGCGTCAGCCTCCTAAGTAGCTGGGACTATTAATTTCTTAAGTGGTGGCCAGGCGCGGTGGCTCATGCCTGTAATCCCAGCACTTTGGGAGGCTGAGGTGGGCGAATCACGAGGTCAGGAAATTGAGACCATCCTGGCCAACATGGTAAAACCCCATCTCTACTAAAAATACAAAAATCAGCTGGGCGTGGTGGTGCACCTCTGTAGTCCCAGCTACTCAGGAGAGTAGGACTCTCCAGCTGAGGCAGGAGAATCGCTTGAACCCGGGAGGCAGAGGCTGCAGCTAGCTGAGATCATGCCACTGCACTCCAGCCTGGGTGACAGAGTGAGACTCTGTGTCAAACAAACAAACAAAAAAATTTATTAAGTGGTGATGTTTCTATACAAAGTGAAGGGATAACCGAGTTCTGTAATTGAATTACATCACTGCTCCCTGCCCTTCTGCTCCACCGCAGTGTGCCCTGGCCTGCCTCTCCCTGCTGTGACTCCAGAGCCAGTGGTGACCCCCTGCCCAGGCAACAACAGGGAAGAGATGGGCACCTCTAGACCCCAAGATGCAACAGTTCCTTTTCTCCCATTCACACACTCTTTTTGGCCAGCATTTCCCTGGCCGGGCTCCCTCCAGCAGCTCAGTTGAAGAGCTAGCCACCTAAAAAAGATTTGCATTACAGTACAGTGTGACAAGAGCCATCAAAGAGCTGTGCACACAATATCACTGGGGTACCAGGCAGAGTCTGGGGAATCTTTGTGGGGTAGGGACGGGTGTGTTAAAGGAGTGAAGGAAAGATATAAGGCACCGAACAGGAAAGCTGCAAAGAGCAGGCCCTAGGAGCTTGAAGTCCATCATCATTGTCAGTAAGCCCCGCCTTGGCTTCTACTTCTTAATGAGGCCAGACTCTCTCAGTCTGCAGATCAGAGCAAACAGAAGCCCTCATTTGTTTATAGTTTAATCCTAACCCGATCCTAGCTTGGAAGCAAAGCTTCTCTCACTTTAGCAATGACAGCTTCTCCGTACACTTTAGGACCATGGCCTTCCGCCTACAAGTCCCCACAAGCACTTTTTAAAAAAAAAAATGAAATTAAAGAAAATATCAGAGTGCATCCAACAGAGTAAGTATTATTTCATGAAACTTTTGATTCAGTGATGTGTGTGTATGAGTCTGGGTGGTAATGCCAG
Source organism: Pongo pygmaeus (assembly GCF_028885625.2). NCBI lineage: Eukaryota > Metazoa > Chordata > Mammalia > Primates > Hominidae > Pongo > Pongo pygmaeus. The sequence goes on along the minus strand of NC_072385.2, from coordinate 43,783,425 downwards.
CTGTATTTCTTACTGAGATTTTAAAAGTTAAACTTTAAACGTTTAAAGGAAAACATCCGTTCATCAAATATTAAGTATGATCAGAAACTGTATCTTGTTCTAGGGTAAAGAAAAGAGCAAGACTTGGCTCCTTCACTTAGGAAGCTGTGAATCTGGGGGCGAAAAGACAAACATACCACTAGGACAGGATGTGAAAACCACACTGACAAAGTGGCGTCAGAGTGCCTGGAGTTGGGAGGAGGAGCCACCACCTTCCAGGGACCCCAGTGCCCCTGGAGGAGGTGGTGTGTGGGCTGGTCCTGAAGCGGGCTGCAGGAGGAAGCGTGTTCTCGGAGGGGATGGGGGCGTGGATGGACAGCTGTAGGCTGGTGTGGGAATCCAGGGCAAGGGGCTGCTGGACAAGGCTTGGGCAGAGGTGACAGGAGGGACACAGGGGCAATGATGACAGGGAGGAAACGGTCAAAGCGGACCAGATATTGACTTTATCCTGTGGGAGATATATATGTGTGTGTGTATATATATACACACACACACATACACACATACACACACACACACACAGTGGCACGATCTCAGCTCACTGCAACCTCCGCCTTCCGAATTCAAGCGATTCTCCTGCCTCAGCCTCTCCCGAGTAGCTGGGATTACAGGCACCTGCCACCATACCTGGCTAATTTTTGTACTTTTAGTAGAGACAGGGTTTCACCATGTTGGCCAGGCAGGTCAGACATGTGGGATATTTTTTGTTGTTTCAAAAGGGGATAACAATGGGAGGCAGCGACTTGAGGGCCAAATGTTGCATTTGTCCTCGTTTCAAGGATTTTTCGGGTTTATCTGAACATTCATCCTGATTAAAACTTAGGATACGGTGAAGCAGTGGTCTGATAGGAATTCTCCATCTTTTCATTTTGTTCATGTTTCCTCCTTGCCCTCCAGCTAGACCCAGCGTTGGTATGTGGCCACCTTCCTTTCCCACAAAGCCTTTTTGCTTTCCTATTTCTTCTCATTATCCCCACTGTTCACCAACTCCAGCTGCAGAAGGGACCCAGAAGGGGAGAAGTGTTTTCTTCTAACACCTCTCCTCACCCCTGGGGGGGCTACAGGCAAGCTGGCTTTAGAAAGAGACAGCAGGGCTGAGAACTTGCTTTTCAGCTCAGCAAACAGGGAGTGGCTTAGAAAGTAGAGACAAAAGAGAAAAGCAAAAACAACCAAAGGAGCAAACGTTTTGTGCAAAAACATTTTTTAGTCGCAGATCCAGAATATAGAGTCTGCTTCCTCCTAGGTAATCTCTTGGAGCCCAGTAATTGAAAGGGGCGGCAAATATCCAATATCTAAATGTAGCTGTCTAAGGGCTAAAGTTAGGGACTGGAATTTACCAACCTCACCCCAGCCTCATTGTGGACATCTTCCTTCCATGATGTTCGTCTTGACTTGGAACTCTTATATTAAGAGTCATCCAGCAGCGTGATGGACGTCCTTCTGTGTCGTTCATTCCTATGCAGAAGCTGGTCTCCTTTGCTCTTAACACACCAAGCTCCTTTTAACCCTTTGCTCCAAGTGTCTTCTGCTCTCTGGAGTTCTCTGGCTGCTTTTCTATACCTACCTAAAATCCTATATCCTCCAGGAAAGCAGCCCACACAGAGTGCCCAGAATTCCTAAAATCTTTTTGGTCTTTAAATCTTTTTGTTTTGTTTTGTTTTTGAGACAGAGTCTTGCACTGTTACCAGGGCTGGAGTGCAGTGGTGCGATCTTGGCTCACTGCAACTTCCGCCACCTGGGTTCAAGAGATTCTCCTGCCTCAGCCTCCCGAGTAGCTGGGATTACAGGCACCCACCATCATGCCCAGCTCATTTTTTGTATTTTTAGTAGAAACAGCGGTTCACCATGTTGGCCAGACTGGTCTTGAACTCCTGACCTTGTGATCCACCCACCTCGGCCTCCCAAAATGCTGGAATTACAGGCGTGAGCCACTATGCCCGGCCTGGTCTTTAAATCTTTATAAATGATAAAGGAATTATTCATTCCCTTATGTATAACCTCAGGATGTTAAATGTTTGTCCCTGAGATGTTAAGTGTTGTAAATTCTTGGAACTCAGAGACACTAAATCATCCTTCTGTGCCTGGCTCAGAGCTGAGGATATAATAGGATTTCAGAATTGAGATCTAATATAAATCTGGTGCAAAACCTGAGTTCAAGTCCCTGGGAGCTTGGGAGCTTCCTTTGCCTCCTTCCTAAAGGGCAATTCCCCTTTTGTAAAACTAGACTAGTCATCGTACCTACCATTTAGGGATGCTGCAAGGGTTAAACTAGAAAATGTTTAACATGTTACTGGGATTAATTATTTTTACTACAAAATGGTAAGATAGAAGTCAAAGGGTACATTTTATTTGCTTGTTTCTGCTTGTGTTCAACTTTAGCGTTTTCCCTGTCCTTGTGAGTTTTATTTGTATTTATTTTTGAGATGTGAAATATTAAAATGATTTTAAAAGTCAGGTCAGAACAAAAAGAGGACCGGGTGTGGTAGTTCACACCTGTAATCCCAGCACTTTGGGAGATGGAGGCAGGAGGACAGCTTGAGCCCAGGAGTTCAAGACCAGCTGGGCAACATAAGGAACCCACATCTCTGCTAAAAATAAAATAAAATAAACAAAAAGAGATATTCCTAGGAGTCTCATTCCCCCTCATTCCCTTTATTTCCATCCTGTTCCTACCATGCCCTGCAGGTAACTAATCTCATCCATCTCTGTTTTTTTCTTTTTCTGTTTCTTTTTCCTTGAACAAATAGGTAAATGTGGCCGGGCGTGGTGGCTCACGCCTGTAATCCCAGCACTTTGGGAGGCCGAGGCAGGTGGATCACGAGGTCAGGAGATCAAGACCATCCTGGCTAACACAGTGAAACCCCATCTCCACTAAAAATACAAAAAATTAGCCGGGCGTGGTGGCGGGCACCTATAGTCCCAGCTACTCGGGAGGCTGAGTCAGGAGAATGGCGTGAACCCGGGAGGCAGAGCTTGAAGGGAGCTGAGATCACACCACGGCACTCCAGCCTGGGTAACAGAGCGAGACTCTGTCTCAAAAAAAAAAAAAAAAAAAAAAGGTAAATGTTCTGTTTCCTCCTCTCAAAGGTATACTTGAGACAATGTCCTTTCGAGACCAGTTTTTCAGGACTCTGGCCATCTTTTGCACATGTTGGTTGGGAGGTTGGGAGGTGCTAGGCGGGCAGGAGCTCTGTGACAGTGGCCTTAGTTGTGTCCTAATCCTCCCCTCATTCTTCACATGACTAGCTGTATCATAAATACTTACCCCAGGTCCCAAAGGTGTCTCTATGATTGGTAATGGGGCCACAACCCAGTTCCTGCTACCCAGGAGACTGAGGTTCAGGTTTCCTGCCCTAGTGAAGCATCCCCGCCAAGCTCAGCATGGCCTGCTGATTCTCCTGGAGATGGAGGTAATGCAGGTACAAGCTTGGATTTCTGAAGAACCACTCTTGGTGCTTGCAGAGCCACCACAAGTACCGGCCACACTCCTGCAACCTTCACACCTTATGAGAAAACAGCACTTTATGCTTCTAATCTGTATATATATATATATTTTTAATGAGATCTGAAGAATCAAGGCCAAAAGACGCCTGGGTGTTTCTCTGTAGGACCTCATTTTAAGGAGGGAAAAACCTGAGTAAATTAAAGTTTGCAGCCCTAGGGCGGTGGCCCAAGGCAGTGGAGGCCCACCGCTGGAGGTATTCATTGGAAAAAGCAGTGGGAGTGGAGAATTCTGTCTCGGAGTAAGCTGTCCACAAGTCTGCTCGGAGGCTGTGACTCACTCTGAGGAAAAGGAGTGCCCTGTATTCTGGAGGAGGCTGCTTTCTCCAAACAGGAGATCTGTGGCCAAGGAAGGAAATGAAGCAATCCAAGACTGATCAGCAGCCATGGGGCAGGCAGAGCTAGACGTCCACACCACCCCCAACTCTTTCTGCTTTATATTTGCCCTGTGCCCCCAAGGAACAAACAGCACTAAAGAACTGGATTCTGGTGAGAAGGGAATCAGGCCCTATCTTGGGCCCTCTCTGGACCTTCGTTTGCCCGTCTCGAAGGTTAAGGGGTAAACTGGACAGGGAGGAAACTGGCAGCCAACTCATGTCCCAACTCAGCCTGTGGCTGCATTTTATCTTACTCACAGTTAGAAAAACAATTCCATTTAGGTGCCTTTGCACAAGGCTCTTTTCTCCAGTTCGGCATAGCCACTACCATTTCCTGCCATCTTACCCTAAGTCAGCTTCACAAACTCAGGCTCCCTGCCTGCCCTTTGAAGTTATTTGAAATGACAACTCTAGCACTAGCAGCAACCAAGTCCCTTCCAGCTCTGGGGTCCCTCCCGAGGATTCTATGCCTCAGAGAAACAGTGAGTAGAAGCAGGGTGAGCAGGCTGCCCTGGGATGAGAAGGAGATGATCCTTAGTCTCGGGATGCTACAGAGGGTGAGTGTGGCAGCATGCCAGGGCTAAGCATCTGCCAGGCAACACCATCACGGCTTAGGGAGAACTCAAAAACAGCCTTTTTTTTACAGCCTCCTGGTGCATCCTGTTTCTCTGGTGCTGCTGCCACCAGCAAGTGGGCACCATGCCCACCCTGCAGTGGGCAGTGAGGGGGCTAGGTGCCCATCTGTCCTGTCTCCTAAGCAGGTGCTGGGAAGATGGCGCCTGAGCTCAGGCTGCCCTCTGCTGGGTGAGCACGGAAGCTGCTGTGGGGTCAGACTACAGAAAATCCCACGGGAAGGAGGCACCCTCTCTCAGATTCTCCACATTCGTGAGGTGGGAATGGCTTGATTGTGGGCTGCTGCATCCCTGCCACCTTCCAAAGAAGACTCAGTCTCTAGGAAGGTAGTCTCAGGTCCTGTAAGTCTGCATTTAAACAAAATCCCTTTCTTTCTTTTTTTTTTTTTTTTTGAGGCAGAATCTCACTCTGTTGCCCAGGCTGGAGTGTAGTGGTGCAATTTCAGCTCACTGCAACCTCCGCCTCCTGGGTTCAAGTGATTCTCCTGCCTCAGCCTCCCGAGTAGCTGGGACTACAGGCACCAGCCACCATGCCCAGCTAATTTTTGTGTTTTTCCTAGAGACAGGGTTTTACCATGTTGGCCAGGCTGGTTTTGAACTCCTGACCTCAGGCGATCTGCCAATATCAGCCTCCCAAAGTGCTGGGATTATAGGCATGAGCCACCGTGCCTGGCCCCAAAATCCCTTTTCTGACATAGGGCCTAGCACAACGATGTGCTCAGTAAATATATATTGAATAAATAACTAGGCCAGCGGTTACCTACGGTAGAAACTGCTTCTGTCTTGTTTGGGAGGGCAACTTTATTGTTTTTCTTCCTCAACTTCCTCTAACAGGCGCTAACCCCTGATGTCTACTCGGGGTCCTGCCTGGCTCTCCCAATTCCAAGCTGGTGCTCTGGCCTGGGCATCTTCCTCCGGGCTCCCCAGGGCATGGCTTCTCCTAGTTCCTCACACCCAACCCAGGTTCCTGCTGAGATAAGCACAAATCCCCCTCTTCTCTCATCATTTCCTTCTGCCTTCCATTTGAACACCTGGATTCTCGTTCCACCTTGAGCTCACCGGACTTAGAGATAGTCTCTCCTTCCTGAGGCAGCCACAGGGTGTTTCTAGCCCACTTCACTATTAACTGTTGTTACTTGACACGTGGACACGTGTCCATGGGGTGGAGTGGGCAGCAGGAAGGGCTGGGAACTTCTGGTTTCTAGGAGGGAACTCTGGGGCCCCCCTAGGGTTGTCCTGGGATAGGACCAGGCCCAGTTTGGGGCTGGGGTAGGGCTGTGTGGGACTGAGCTGAATGCCCCATCAAAGATGAACTTTTCTTCAAGCATATTTCAGGTGTTCTCACTTAGCTCTACACAATGATCTCACCAGATGTGGCGGGGGGGAAATGGGGCTCCCTTGGGTTTTTCCTATTATACCTATTTCTCTTCCAATTTATATTTCCTAATCAACAATAGAGATCTGTTTTTGATTAGCTAGATGAGATACATAGGAAAAATGCGGCCGGGCACTGTGGCTCACACCTGTAATCCCAGCACTTTGGGAGGCCGAGGCAGGTGGATCACAAGGTCAAGAGTTCAAGACCAGCCTGGCCAACATGGTGAAACCCCCATCCCTACTAAAAATACAAAAATGAGCCAGGCATGGTGATGTATGCCTGTAATCCCAGCTACTTGGGAGGCTCAGACAGGAGAATTGCTTGAACCCAGGAGGCAGAGGTTGCGGTGAGCCAAGATTGCACCAGTGCACTCCAGCCTGGGTGACACAGCAAGACTCCATCTCAAAAAAAAAAAAAAAAAAAAAGGAAAAATTCAAAGGGCTATAGAGTCAGTAAAAAGTTATAGTCGCTCCCACCCATTCCCCCATTTCCCTTGCAGAGACAGTCTGCTGCCATTTTCTTGTGGATCCTTCTAGAAACAATATCATGAACATAGTTATATGTATATAGGCATGCATTCAGTCAGTATTTGAACACCTGCTCTGATTCAGGTACTGTTCTTCTATAAAACATATAAAAATCCTTGTTCTAGAGAACCTACATTCTAACAGGAGGCAAGGAGTCAGAGAATAAATGAGGTAAATCAAATATATGACATGTTAGATGTTGATACATGCAATGGAAAAAACTTACACAGGGTAGGTGAGTTGGGGTGTGGTCCCAAGTGCCTTTCCCCTGGGCTGCGTCTCCTCACCCTGAGAAACCTGGGGCCACACGGCTGGTGCAGCTCTCAATTCTGGTTTCTCACACTCAGGAACCCCACCCTGCCCTGGTGAGTCAGCCCTTCACTTGGCTTCCTGATGTTGAAGGGCAGGCCTCCCTTACTGCCTCAAGGCTGTTCATCATCTTCAGCTTATATCCTGGGTCAACGTTGATGACTACTTTGCTGGCTTTAATTAAGTGGTCTATGGGCCAGGAGAATAAGGATCAACATCATCTGGGGACTTGTGTCAGAAATGCAAATTCTCAGGCCCCACCCCAATACTACTGGATCAGAAACTCTAGGTTGGGGTCCAGCAATCTGCATGGTTTTTGTTTTAGTTGTTGTTATTGTTTTAGAGACAGGGTCTTGCTATGCCGCCCAGGCTGGAGTACAGTGGCTATTCACAGGCACAATCAGAGCGTGCTGTAGCCTCAAACTCCGGGGCTCAAAAGATCCTTCTGCCTCAGCCTCCCAAGTAGCTAGGACTACAGGCGCACCCTACTGCACCCAGCTGAGCAATCTGTGTTTTAAAAAGCCTTCCAGGTAGCTCTGATGCATGATAAAGCTTTTATGAACCTCTGCTCTGCGGAAATGCTTTACCATCTCACATGCCTACCAGCTGTGGTCATAAGCACACATTTTATATAATTGTACCAAGTTTTGAAAAATCTTTTCCAAGTTAAATCCTAGACAAGTGTACAAATTATATGTTAAGAAGTAACAGATAAATCTTACAGCCCAATTATTTGAAAGTAAGAATCAAGTCATTTGAGTCTGGGCCTCCGAAATTTAACATGTAAGAATATTCATAGAAAATTGACTTAGTCCTAAATTCTTATCCCTAAATCCTGTTTTATTTTATTTTTTATTTTTTTTAAATTTTTTTTTTTGGTTTTTTCTTTTTTGAGTCAGAGTCTTGCTCTGTCGCCCAGGCTGGAGTGCAATGGCACAATCTCAGCTCACTGCAACCTCTGCCTCCCGGGTTCAAGCAATTCTCCTCGCACCTCAGCCTTTTGAGTAGCTGGGATTACAGGCGCCCGCCACCATGCCCGGCTAATTTTTGCATTTTTAGTAGAGATAGGGTTTCACCATATTGGCCAGGCTGGTCTCGAACTCCTGACCTCATGATCTGCCCACCTAGGCCTCCCCAAGTGCTAGGATTACAGGTGTGAACCACTGCACCCAGCCCCAAATCCTGTTATTTAAAAGATGACAAAATTTGAGGCTAGGCGACATATCAAGACCCCATCTCTACAAAATTTTTTTAAGAAATAGCCAGTTGGCTGGGCGCGGTGCCTCACCCTGTAATCCCAGTACTTTGGGAGGCCAAGGTGGGTGGATTACGAGGTCAGGAGTTCAAGACCAGCCTGACCAATATACTAAAAATACAAAAATTAGCTGGGCATGGTGACACCCACCTGTAGTCCCAACTGCTTGGGAGGTTGAGGCAGGAGAATCACTTGAACCCAGAAAGTGGAGGTTGCAGTGAGCCGAGGTCATGCCACTGCACTCCAGCCTGCATGACAGAGCGAGACTCCATCTCAAAAAAAAAAAAAAAAAAAAAAGAAAAGAAAAGAAAAAAGAAATAGTAAGGCATGGTGGTGCATGCCTATAGTCCCAGCTACTCAGAAAGCTGAGGCAGGAAAATCACTTGAGCCCAGAGGTTCAAGCCTTCAGTGAGCTACGATTGACACTGCATTCCATCCTGGGCAACAAAGAGAGTCTCTGTCTCTACTGAAAAAAAAAAAAAGAAAAAATTTGGAAATAAATGAAATTAAAAGTGCACAAAATATAAGTTATTAAAATACTGCTAAATAGCAATAGATAATGTATCTTCCTCTTTACACTTTGCAGAAGAAACGGTGAATGGTACTTATTAGGCAATGTGTAAAGCACTTGACATGTGTAATCTTATCACATCAGCACAAATGACACACGATCCAAAGAACATTTTTGGCTCCAACTTACAGATGAGTAAGCAGGCTCAGGGAGGATCTTTCCTGAGAGGCATTTAGCAGCAGAAAGGGCCAGGAATTGGGTTCTGTAATGTCAGTCTGTGCTCATTTTACTGGAAGCCACATGTGTAGATACTGGTATTATCTGAGCCTAATCCCTGGAATCTCTATGGTCAATTGGAGAGAGGCTTAGGGAGATCAGGGGATAGATAGGTCTTGGCCAGAGTCCACCTCACAGTGGGTCAGGTAGGATCCCAGGCACGCTGTGTGGCTATTTTGCCAGCCTTGCTGTCCTTACCTGAGGAATGTGGTCTGTCATGGTGGGAATGCCCAGTTAGAATCCTTGAAAGGGCCACCTACAACCAAGATAATAACCTAAAAACAATTCTGTGGAGGAAGACGCGGTCGTAGGTGCTGAGGATTTCTGGTCCACACGCTCCTGCTCCTGACTTACCGCTGTTCACTCTCGCCGAGGAACAAGTCATTCAGGAAGCCGCGCGGCAGCCATGGCTTTTAAGGATACCGGAAAAACACCTGTGGAGCCAGAGGTGGCAATTCACCGAATTCGAATCACCCTAACAAGCCTCAACGTAAAATCCCTGGAAAAGGTGTGTGCTGATTTGATCAGAGGCGCAAAGGAAAAGAATCTCAAAGTGAAAGGACCAGTTCAAATGCCTACCAAGACTTTGAGAATCACTACAAGAAAAACTCCTTGTGGTGAAGATTCTAAGACGTGGGATCATCTCCAGATGAGAACTCACAGGCGACTCATTGGCTTGCACAGTCCTTCCGAGATTGTTAAGCAGATTACTTCCATCAGTATTGAGCCAGAAGTTGAGGTGGAAGTCACCATTGCAGATGCTTAAGTCAACTATTTTAATAAATTGATTACCAGTTGTTAAAAAAAAAAAACAATTCTGTGCCTGAGGACATTGCAGAAATTAGTTCCATAAAGATTTGAAAGATGCAGGGCTACTGATTTCCATAACACCACTATTACCTCACCTATTTGGTCAGTGCAAGAGGCAAATGTTGGTGGAGAATGAAGGTGGATTAACACAAACATATTCATGGGTTTGCTTGTCCCGCCCACAGCACTTCCTCCAGCACCATATATTCATAGATTTACAAATGCTTATTCAATTGCAATGATGTCTTACACACAAATTATTTGTCCATGGGCATGTTTTCATGATAAAAGATGTTAAGCTATGGGCCATGGCTATGGAGTTCCTGCTTACTACATGCCACATCTCCTAGCAGCAGGCAGCTTCACAGAAGGTAGTGGAAAGACCTGCCGCAGCCTTAATTATGGTGGCAGTGTGGGCTCCACATCTATGACTTTACAACGTGTAGTGAACCTTTGGATACCTCTCAGAATTTCCCATCAGGACCTAAGCAGTCATTCCATGAGCTGCTAGAGTATGGACTGCTAATGATTCACAGGTGAAACCTCTTCCAAGAATGTCCTTGGCCCACAGGAACAGTCTTACCCAAGGTCATGCACCCTTCCCAGTGTAGGGACACACAGCCTGTTCTAAGGATATGTAATACTTCTGTCCATAATAGCAAGTGATGTTGCCATTGGAAAAATGCTACAATAAGAAGAGCATTAGTGGGATGAGAGCACATCCAGGACCCACTGGGCTCCCTGAGCCCAGCCATGTGGTGTGGGTGAAGCAGTACAGGCGGGGAAAAGACCACTGCACTGAGGAAAAGAGCTGGCAGAGGCCAGCGTGCTTAAGAACAGTGTCCAGGCCAGGCACAGTGGCTCATGCCTGTAATCGCAGCACTTTGGGAGGCAGAAGTGAGCAGATCACGAGGTCAAGAGATCAAGATCATCCTGGGCCACATGGTGAAACCATATCTCCACTAAAAATACAAAAATTAGCTGGGCATTGTGGCATGTGCCTGTAGTCCCAGCTACTTGGGAGGCTGAGGCAGGAGAATTGCTTGAACCCGGGAGGTGGAGGTTGCAGTGAGCCAAGATCGAGCCCCTGCACTCCAGCCTGGCATCAGAGTGAGACTCCATCTTAAAAAAAAAAAAAAAAGCAGTGTCTGGCAGGCTGTACAGACTGCACTCTACTCAGGCCAGTTAGCTCTAATGATCCTTTTCAGCTACAAGTGCCAGTGACTGGCTACTCTGTAGAATGGGGTCATCAGGCATCAAAGGAGTCACATAATGGCATTACAAGATGGCCAGACATCCCTTGATCCCGGAGGAACATTTTGTGCCCAGGATCCCAGAGGAACATTTTGATCCCAGAGGAACATCTTCATGGAGGCGTTGATACACCAAGTCCCTAAGGATGCCTGAAGCTGGTTCACAGATGGAGCCCACTAAGTTACAGGCTGGTGGATTGTTCTTGGCCCCTGCAGCTGTGCAGCCACAGGGGAAAACAAAAGCTGTTTAAAATTTTGCACACAAAAAAAGGTACTACCCAGTGGACACAGTTGGGGACAGTGGTGGTTTTCCTGAAAAACCCCTCCAAAATGCTTGTTGCTGCTTTTTCATTGATTTAGAGACGGTAGCCAATGGGCTGGCAGTGCAGGCCTGTGCCTGGAAGCAAGACTAAATGATCAAGTCTCAACTCCTATGGCAGTGAACATTATGGTATCAGACTTTTTTTTTTCTTTTTTTCTGAGATGGAGTCTCCCTCTGTTGCCCAGGCTGGAGTGCAGTGGCACGATCTCAGCTCACTGCAGCCTCCATTTCCCAGGTTCAAGTGATTCTTCTGCCTCAGCCTCCCAAGTAACTGGGATTATAGGTTTGCACCACTGTGCCTGGCTAATTTTTTTTTTTTTTGTATTCTTAGTAGAGACGGGGTTTTGCCATGTTGACCAGGCTGGTCTCGAACTCCTAACCTCAGGTGATCCACCATGCCTGGCTAATTTTTTTTTTTTTTTTTGTATTTTAGTAGAGACGAGATTTTTGCCATGTTGACCAGGTTGGTCTCGAACTTCTGACCTCAAGTGATCCACCGCCTCAGCCTCCCATGCTGGGATTACGGGTGTAAGCCACTGCACCCAGCCTCAGATTTTATTAATACTACACCACTGCCCTCTGTTTTATGGATGTGGATGTCCATAAAAATAGCATGAGTGAAATTCAAAACCTGATCAGACTTGTGCCTTCCAGGTAAGGACAACTGAATACACCATCACAGAGGCCACGGCATTCTGTCTACAATGCAGGACTGAGACCCAAAGCAAAGATGAATGACTCCAGCACAGGAAGCCACCGAAGTCTGGTAAATGAGCCTGTCAGTCAAGGGGCAAAGAAAACTCCAGGGCACATATAAACTCAGGACACCAGATTCTGGCCAGTCCTGGCAAATAGGCTACATAACCTCCTAAATGCTCTGCTTGGGGATGCAATTAAACACTGCCTACAGTAGGCACCTTTCTGGGTATGGCATGGCAATGTAGGTCCTCACCACAGATAGGAGATGTAACATAAATTTAGGGACTCGCAGATGACCTGTGTTACATACTGAGATTCCCTGAATGTATCTCATCAAATGATGCTGCATTTATAGTCAAGAGTACCCAACACTGGCCAACCACCTTGGACATTGCCAGGACATCTCAGGACCCTCATCACCCACAGGCAATATATGCCATAAAAGGATGGAATGAGGCTGGGTGCCGTGGCTCACACCTGTATCCCCAATACTTTGGGAGGCTGAGGCAGGTGGATCGCTTGAGACCAGCCTGGGCAACATGGTGAAACTCTGTCTCTACATAAAATTCAAAAAATTATCCGGGCATGGTGGTACACCCCTGTGGTCTCAGCTACTTGGGAGGCTGAGGTGAGAGGATCACCTGGGCCCAGGAGGTTGAGGCTGCAGAGTAAGCCATGATTGAACCACTGCATTCCAGCCTGGGCGACAGAATGGGACCCAGTGTCAAAAAAAAAAAAAAAGAGAGAGAGAGATGGAGATGGATGCTTAAAGGAGAAACTAAAAAGGGTACATAGAGAACCAAAGCTCAATTCTCAATAGAGTACACACTTAGACAATATGGATTCTAAATGTGCCAATACCCCAAAAGGGAACTTCCTTTTTAAATAGAATCTGTGTGAGTTTGAGGAGTCAGGGAGGAGGCCCAGACTGTCTGTAAGAGACCCAAACCAACACAATATACTCTCATTCCTCATTCCTCCTTTCCCTCCCATGCTCACCCCTGGGGAAACCAAACTATTGGAATTAGCAAGTAGCTAAAAAGTCAGGGGTGGGAAACTCTAACGTAATTTTTTTTTTTTTTTTTTTGAGACGGAATCTTGCTCTGTTGCCAGGCTGGAGTGCAGTGGTGCAATCTCAGCTCACTGCAATCTCTGCCTCCCGGGTTCAAGTGATTCTTCTGCCTCAGTCTCCCGAGTAGCTGGGACTACAGGTGCCCACCACCACGCCCGGCTAATTTTTGTATTTTTAGTAGAGACAGGGTTTCACCATATCGGCTAGGCTGGTCACAAACCCCTGACCTCAGGTGATCCACCCACCTCGGCCTCCCAAAGTGCTGGTATTACAGGCGTGAGCCACAGCGCCCAGCTTTTTTTTTTTTTTTTTTTTTTTTTTTGAGACGGGGTCTTGCTCTGTCGCCCAGGCTGGAGTGCAGTGGCACAGTCTTGGCTCACTGCAACCTCCACCTTCCTGGTTCTAGAGATACTCCTGCCTCAGCCTCCGAGTAGCTGGGACTGTAGCTGGGACTATAGGCATGTGCCACCATGCCTGGCTAAATTTTAGGTATTTTTGGTAGAGACAGGGTTTCTCCATGTTAGCCAGGATGGTCTTGATCTCCTGACCTCATGATCCACCTGCCTCGGCCTCCCAAAATGCTGGGAATACAGGTATAAGCCACCATGCCCGGCCTAACCTGATGCTTCTTTTACTGTCCAGTTGTGCTCCCTGTATCGGGGCAATTATAGATACTGATGATATTGATCATGAGTATGAAGTGATGACTCCCAAAGTGGTCCCGGCATGGCCCACTATGTGAGGGAGTGGAAGATGTTCTAGATGGCACAAGTTGCACATACACACACGCACACACACACGCACACACAAAGCTGCACTGCTTAGGAATAAACTCAGCCATATGGTGTGTATTAGACCGAATGAGGACTGCAGGGACTAGCTATACCTATCTCATGGCCATGAAAAAACATCAAAAGCCCAGGATGGTGGTGAAGGGACACCCTAGATCTCTCTTGGCTCTTGCCTGCAGAACACCTGCCTTGGCCTGTCATCTCAGAATCTTTTCGTCACGTTGTCCAGGCTATCACCACTGCCCTCAGTCTAACTACTACTCCCATTCTATCGAGAGACCTTAAATCGAGTACCTCTAACTTTAGAAGTGGAGAACTTCTGCCCAAGACATCAGAAAAAAAATAATTTTCTGGACACTTAGGTTTCTTTCCTACTTACTCCTATCCTATTATTGCTGGTATCTCTGGTCCCCTTCCACTACCTAAAAATATAACACAACTTCCTTGTGTTGCTCAATCTATCTTACCCCTCCTGACCCTGCTGATAAACCTTTAATAGCTCCTTCTGCCTGGGCTCGATGGCTCATGCCTGTAATTCTAGCACTTTGGGAGGCTGAGGCAGGTCGATCACTTGAGATCAGGGGTTTGAGACCAGCCTGGCCAACAGGGTGAAACCCCACCTCTACCAAAAATATGAAAAATTAATTAGATATGGTGACATGTGCCTGTAATCCCAGCTACTTAGGAAGCTGAGGCAGGAGAATTGCATGAACTCAGGAGGCGGAGGTTGCAGTGAGCCTAGTTCGTGCCAAAGCACACCCGCCTGGGGGATGGAGCAAGACTTCATCTCAAAAAAAAAAAAAAAAATAGCTCCTCCTTTGAGTATTTTGGAAGTATTCTTCCAGGAACTATTCCTTCTTTCAGGCTCTTTCTGATACTTAAAAATCCCAGCCTCCAGTCTTATGAGAATTGGACCTTGACCTCACATCAACACTGTGCTGCTGCTGTGGTCACCCAAACCTATCAGCAGAGTCTAATTCACCCTGAGCGGGACGTAGCATTGATACTAGGTTGGGCTATGATAGCCGGAGACTCACACTCTTACAGTTTTTCCCCAAATGAATAGCACTTCTTATGGTGGATATCAGGCCTATAATTGCCTACCACGCACCCAATTTGGGCTATCAAGTGTGAGTGGTAATGGATGATCACATTGCCCTGGATTTTCTGCCAGCCAGCCAGCCAAGTAGGACGTCTGAATTAATGACATACCTAACTGGCTTGGCTCTGGATGGGAAGTCTGATTGCAGCCTATCTTTTTCCAAGCAGGCCTAATTGTCCTCCTGGGAGTCATCGTCATGGTTACTCTCATTTAATGTTGCCTAAGAAAAAGGATTTGGTCCAACCCTCTACCAGTACATCTAAGGTAAGTGATGGAGAATTTCCAGGCCAGGCACAGTGGCTCATACATGTAATACCAGCACTTTGGGAGGCCCAAGTGGGCAAATCGCTTGAGCTCAGGAGTTTGAAACCAGCCTGAGTAACAAGGTGAAACTCCACCTCTACCAAAAATTCAAAAATTACCAGGTGTGTTGGTGCACACCTGTGGTCCCAGCTACTTGGGAGGCTGAGGAGGGAGGATCACTTAAACCCGAGAGGCAGAGGTTGCAGTGAGCCAAGATTGTGCCACTGCACTCCAGCCTGGGCAACACAGTGAGACCTCATCTCAAAAAAAAAAAAAAAAAAAGAATTCCCAGGCTCAGCGCAGTGGCTCACGCCTGTAATCGCAGCACTTTGGGAGGCCGAGGTGGGTGGATGACTTGAGGTCAGGAGTTCAAGGCCAGCCTGGCCAATATAGTGAAACCCTGTCGCTACTAAAAATATAAAAAATAACCAGGTGTGGTACCACATGCCTGTGGTCACAGCTACTCAGGAGGCTGAGGCATGAGAATTGCTTTAACCTGGAGGCAGAGGTTGTAGTGGGTCAAGATTGCACCACTGCACTCTAGCCTTGGGCAACAGAGTGAGACACCATCTCAAAAAAAAAAAAAAAAAAAAAAAGAATATCCAGAAGAATTATCAGCAGAGTATGTGGAAGGTCCACAGTGGTGGTGTGGAGTGCCAACTCCACAGTGCCCTGGCGACCCTGCACGTCTCCACTTAGGCCATGTAGACAAGGCTCAACCACAGTCTGACTCCCCTTGTGCAAGAACACCCGAGGCTCCTGAAACATGGTGAGATTGTAACCACCCAGTAAGTTCACTTTGCCCCCTGCCTAGACAGAGGCCATTTTTCAAGACAGGGGAATTACATGGAGAAAAAGTAATTCATGCAGACCTGGCTGAGCAGGAGACCAGAGTTTTACTATTACTCAAATCAGTCTCCCTGAAAACTCAGGGATCAGGAGAGAGATTCAAGATGGCCGAATAGGAACAGCACCGGTCTGCAGCTCCCAGCAAGATCGACGCAGAAGGTGGGTGATTTCTGCATTTCCAACAGAGGTACCTGGTTCATCTCACTGGGGCTGGTTGGACAGTGGGTGCAGCCCACAGAGGGTGAGCCGAAGCAGGGTGGGGTGTCGCCTCACCTGGGAAGCGCAAGGGGTTGGGGAATTTTCCCCCCAACCCAAGGGAAGCTGTGAGGGTCTCAGCCTGAGGAAGTTGGGCACACATACTGCGCTTGTCCCATGGTTTTCACAACCTGCAAACCAGGAGATTCCCTCTGGTGACTACCCCACCAGGGCCCTGGGTTTCAAGCACAAAACTGGGTGGCCAACTGGGCAGACACCGAACTAGCTGCAAGAGCTTTTATTTTATTTTATTTTATTTTATTTTTCCATATCCTAGTGGCGCCTGGAACGCCAGAGAGACAGAGCTGTTCACTCCCCTGGAAAGGGGGGCTGAAGCCAGGGAGCTAAGTGGTCTGGCTCAGCGGTTCCCACCACCACGGAGCCCAGGAAACTAACATCCACTGGCTTGAAATTCTCGCTGCCAGCACAGCAGCAATCTGAGATCCACCTGGGATGGTGGAGCTTGGTATGGGGAGGGGCGTCTGCCATTGCTGAGGCTTGAGTAGGCAGTTTTACCACCACAGTGTAAGCAAAGCTGCTGGGAAGTTTGAACTGGGTGGAGCCCACTGCAGCTCAGCAAAGCTACTGTGTTCAGACTGCGAGATTGCTCCTCCCTGGACAGGGCATCTCTGTAAAAAAGGCAGCAGCCCAGGCA
Organism: Pongo pygmaeus; assembly: GCF_028885625.2. NCBI lineage: Eukaryota > Metazoa > Chordata > Mammalia > Primates > Hominidae > Pongo > Pongo pygmaeus. Next base: position 43,766,509 of record NC_072385.2, on the reverse strand, counting down.
GGGGCTTATAGCAGACTTAAACGTCCCTGCCTGAAGGCTCTGAAGAGAGCAGTGGACCTCCCAACACAGTGTTCGAGCCTGCTAAGGGTCAGACTGCCTCCTCAAGTGGATCCCTGACCCCTGTGTATACTGACTGGGAGACACCTCCCAGTTGGGGCTGATAGACACCTCATACAGAAGAGCTCTGGCTGGCATCTGGCAGGTTCCCTGCTGGGTTGAAGCTTCCAGAGGAAAGAACAGGCAGCAATCTTTGCTGCTCTGCAGCCTCCACTGGTGATACCCAGGCAAACAGGGTCAGGAGGGGACCTCCAGCAAACACCAGCAGACTGGCAGCAGAGGGGCCTGTTAGAAGAAAAAGAAACAAACAGAAAGGATTAGCACATCCACTCAAAGACCCCATCCGAAGGTTACCAACATCAAAGACCAAAGATAGATAAATCCACAAAGATAGGGAAAAACCAGTGGAAAAGGGCTGAAAAATCCAAAAACCAGAACACCTCTCCTCCTCCAAAAGATCACAACTCCTTGCCAGCAAGGGAACAAAACTGCACAGAGAATGAGTTTGACGAACTGACAGAAGTAGGCTTCAGAAGGTGGGTAATAACAAACAACTCCAAGCTAAAGCAACATGTTCTAACCCAAAGCAAGGAAGCTAAGAACCTTGAAAAAAGTTAGTTGGATTGCTAACTAGAATAACCAGTGTAGAGAAGAACACAAATGACCTGATGGAGCTGAAAAACACAGCATGAGAACTTCATGAAGAATACAAAAGTATCAATAGCCAAATCAATCAAACAGAAGAAAGGATATCAGTGATTGAAGATCAACTTAATGAAATAAAGAGAGAAGGCAAGATTAGAGAAGAAAGAATAAAAAGGAATGAACAAAGCCTCCAAGAAATATGGGACTATGTGAAAAGACCAAATCTACGTTTGATTGATGTACCTGAAAGTGACAGAGAGAATGAAACCAAGTTAGAAAACACTCTGCAGGATGTTATCCAGGAGAACTTCCCCAACCTAGCAAGACAGGCCAACATTCAAATTCAGGAAATACAAAAAACACCACAGAGATACTCCTCAAGAAGAGCAACCCCAAGACTTATAATCGTCAGATTTACCAAGGTTGAAATGAAGGAAAAAATGTTAAGGCAGCCAGAGAGAAAGGTCGGGTTACCCACAAAGGGAAGCCCATCAGACTAACAGCAGATCTCTCAGCAGAAACCCTACAAGCCAGAAGAGAGTGGGAGCCAACATTCAACATTCTTAAAGAAAAGAATTTTCAACCCAGAATTTCATATCCAGCCAAACTAAGCTTCATAAGCGAAGGAGAAATAAAATCCTTTACAGACAAGCAAATGCTGAGGGATTTTGTCACCACCAGACCTGCCTTACAAGAGCTCCTGAAAGAAGCACTAAATATGGAAAGGAACAATCGGTACCAGCCACTGCAAAAACATATCAAGTGTAAAAAACATTGACACTATGAAGAAACTGCATTAACTAATGGGCAAAACAACTAGCTAGCCTCATAATGACAGGATCAAATTAACAATATTAACATAACAATATTAACATAACAATATTAACAATATTAACACATAACAATATTAACAATATTAACACATAACAATATTAACCTTGGGTTGGGCATGGTGGCTCACGCCTGTAATCCCAGCACTTTGGGAGGCCAAGGCGGGAGGACCATGAGGTCAGGAGTTTGAGACCAGCCTGACCAACATGGTGAAACCCTATCTCTACTAAAAATTAAAAAATTAGCCGGGCCTGGTGGCAGGTGCCTATAATACTCAGGAGGCTGAAGCAGGAGAATTGCTTGAACCCAGGGGGCAGAGATTGCAGTGAACCGAGATGGTGCCATTGCACTCCAGCCTGGGCAACAGAGCGAGACTCCATCTCAAAAAAAGAAAAAACCACAATATTAACCTTAAATGTAAATGGGCTAAATGCCCCAATTAGAAGACACAGACTGGCAAATTGGGTAGAGTCAAGAACCATGAGTGTGCTGTATTAAGGAGACCCATCTCACTTGCAAAGACACACATAGGCTCAAAATAAAAGGATGGAGGAATATTTACCAAGAAAATGGAAAGCAAAAAAAAGCAGGAGTTGCAATTCCAATCTCTGATAAAACGGACTTTAAACCAACAAAGATCAAAAGAGATAAAGAAGGGCATTATTTAATGGTAAAGGGAACAATGCAGCAAGAAGAACTAACTATCCTAGATACATATGCACTCAATACAGGAGCACCTAGATTCATAAAGCAGGTTCTTAGAGACCTACAAAGAGACTTAGACTCCCACACAATAATAGTGGGAGACTTTAACACCCCACTGTTAATATTAGATCAATGAGACAGAAAATTAACAAGGATATTCAGGACTTGAACTCAGCTCTGGACCAAGCGGACCTAATAGACCTCTACAGAACTCTCCACCCCAAATCAACAGAATATATATTCTTCTCAGCACCTCATCACACTTATTCTAAAACTGACCACATAATTGGAAGTAAAATACTCCTCAGCAAATGCAAAAGACCAGAAATCATAACAAACAGTCTCTCAGACCACAGTGCAATCAAATTAGAACTCAGGACTAAGAAACTCACTCAAAACTGCACAACTACTGAACAACTTGCTCCTGAATGACTACTGGGTGCATAATGAAATGAAGGCAGAAATAAAGATGTTCTTTGAAACCAATGAGAATGAAGACACAATGTACCAGAATCTCTGGGACACATTTAAAGCAGTGTTTAGAGGGAAATTTATAGCACTAAATGCCCACAAAAGAAAGCAGGAAAGATCTAAAACTGACACCCTAATGCCAAAATTAAAAGAACTAGAGAAGCAACAGCAAACACATTGAAAAGCTAGCAGAAGACATGAAATAACTAAGATCAAAGCAGAACTGAAGGAGATAGAGACACAAAAAACCCTTCAAAAAATCAGTGAATCCAGGAGCTGGTTTTTTGAAAAAATCAACAAAATAGATAGACTGCTAGCCAGACTAATAAAGAAGAAAAGAGAGAAGAATCAAGTAGTCACAATAAAAAATGATATAGGGGATATCACCACTGAGCCTACAGAAGTACAAACTACTATCAGAGAATACTATAAACACCTCTATGCAAATACACTAGAAAATCTAGAAGAAATGGATAAATTCCTGGACACATACACCCTCCCAAGTCTAAGCCAGGAAGAAGTCGAATCTCTGAATAGACCAGTAACAAGTTCTGAAATTGAGGCAGTAATTAATAGCCTACCAACCAAAAAAAGTCCAGGACCAGATGGATTCACAGCTTAATTCTACCAGAGGTAAAAAGAGGATCTGGTACCATGCCTTCTGAAACTATCCCAAACAATTGAAAAAGAGGGACTCCTCCCTAACTCATTTTATGAGGCCAGCATCATCCTGATACCAAAACCTGGCAGAGACACAACAAAAAAAATTTCAGGCCAATATCCCTGATGAATATCGATGCAAAAATCCTCATAAAATACTGGCAAACCGAATCCAGCAGCACATCAAAAAGTTTATCCACCACGATCAAGTTGGCTTCATCCCTGGGATGCAACCCCAGTTCAACATATGCAAATCAATAAACGTAATCCATCATATAAACAGAACCAATGACAAAAACCACATGATTATCTCAATAAATGCAGAAAAGGCCTTCGATAAAATTCAACACCCCTTCATGCTAAAAACTCTAATAAACTAGGTATCGATGGAACATATCTCAAAATAATAAGCTATTTATGACAAACCCACAGCAAATATCATATTGAATGGGCAAAAACTGGAAGTATTCCTTTGAAAACTGGCACAAGACAAGGATGCCCTCTCTCACCACTCCTATTCAACATAGTATTGGAAGTTCTGGCCAGGGCAATCAGGCAAGAGAAAGCAATTAAGGGTATTCAAAGAAGAAGAGAGGAAGTCAAATTGTCTCTGTTTGCAGATGACATGATTGTATATTTAGAAAACCCCATCGTCTCAGCCCAAAACCTCCTTAAGCTGATAAGCAACTTCAGCAAAGTCTCAGGATACAAAATCAATGTGCAAAAATCACAAGCATTCCTATAAACCAATAGCAGACAGAGAGCCAAATCATGAGTGAACTCCCATTCACAATTGCTGCTAAGAGAATAAAATGCCTAGGAATCCAACTTACAAGGGATGTGAAGGACCTCCTCAAGGAGAACTACAAACCACTGCTCAAGGAAATAAGAGAGGACAAAAACAAATGGGAAAACATTCCATGCTCATGGATAGGAAGAATCAATATTGTGAAAATGGCCATACTGCCCAAAGTAATTTATAGATTCAATGCTATCCTCATCAAGCTACCACTGACTTTCTTCACAGAATTGGAAAAAACTACTTTAAACTTCATACAGAACCAAAAAAGAGCCTGCATAGCCAAGACAATCCTGGGCAAGAAGAACAAAACTGGAAGCATCATGCTACCTGACTTCAAACTATACTACAAGGCTACAGTAACCAAAACAGCATGGTACGGGTACCAAAACAGAGATATAGACCAATGGAACAGAATGGAGGCCTCAAAAATAACACCACACAGCTACAACCATCTGATCTTTGACAAACCTGACACACACAAACAATAGGAAAAAGATTCCCTATTTAATAAATGGTGTTGGGAGAACTGGCTAGCCATATGCAGAAAACTGAAACTGGACCCCTTCCTTACACCTTTTACAAAAATCAATTCAAGATGGATCAAAGACTTAAATGTAAGACCTAGGACAATAAAAATTGGAGAAGAAAACCTGAGCAACACCATTCAGGACATAGGCATGGGCAAAGACTTCATGTCTAAAACACCAAAAGCAATGGCAACAAAAGGCAAAATTGACAAATGTGATCTAATTAAACCAAAGAGCTTCTGCAGAGCAAAAGAAACTATCATCAGAGTGAACAGGCAACCTAAAGATGGGAGAAAATTTTTGCAATATATCCATCTGACAAAGGGCTAATATCCAGAATCTACAAAAAACTTAAACAAATTTATAAGAAAAAAGCAAACAACCCCATCAAAATATGGGCAAAGGACAGACACTTCTCAAAAGAAGACATTCATGCAGCCAACAGACATATGAAAAAATGCTCATCATCATTGGTCATTAGAGAAATGCAAATCAAAACCACAATGAGATACCATCTCATGCCAGTTAGAATGGCAAACATTAAAAAGTCAGGAAACAACAGATGCTGGAGAGGTTGTGGAAAAATAACGCTTTAACACTGTTGGTGGGAGTGTAAATTCGTTCAACCATTGTGGAAGACAGTGTGGTGATTCCTCAAAGATCTAGAACTGGAAATACCATTTGACCCAGCCATCCCATTACTGGGCATATACCCAAAGGATTATAAATCATTCTATGATAAAGACACATGCACACGTATGTTTATTGTGGCACTATTCACAATAGCAAAGACTTGGAACCAACCCAAATGTCCACCAATGATAGACTGGATTAAGAAAATGTGGCACATATACACTATGGAATACTATGCAGCCATGAAAAAGGATGAGTTCATGTCCTTTGTAGGGACATGGATGAAGCTAGAAACCATCACTCTCAGCAAACTATCACAAGGTCAGAAAACCAAACACCACATGTTCTCACTCATAAGTGGAAGTTGAACAATGAGAACATACGGACACAGGGAGGGGAACATCACACACCGGGGCATTTTGGGGGTTCGGGGGCTAGAGGAGGGATAACATTAGGAGAAATACCTAATGTAGGTGACAGGTTGATGGGTGCAGCAAACCACCAAGGCATGTGTATACCTATGTAACAAAACTGCACGATCTGCACATGTATCCCAGAACTTAAAGTATAATTTTAAAAACAAACAAAAACAAAGAAAAGAAAAGAAAACTCAGGGATCAGGGTTTTTAAGGATAATTTGGTGGGTAGGGGTCCAGTGAGTCGGGAGCACTGATTGGTTGGCTTGAGGATGAACTCATAGGGAGTTGAAGCTGAGTCAGTTCCTGGGTGAGTGCCACAGAAGTGGTTGGCCGGTCCAGGTGGGGCCAACCACTTGTCAGAAATGGAAAAACCTGAAAAGACATCTCAAAAGGCCAATCTCAGGTTCACAATAGTGATGTTATCTTCAGGAGTAATCGGGGAAGTTGCAAATCTCATGACCTTCCGCGTAACGGCTGGTAATATTTAGAGTTCCAGCCCCTCTCATCCTAACTTGGTGGCTGGTGGCCTTTCATTCGTTTTACAAGAACAGACTCGCTTTTGGGAAGGGCTGTTATTTAAACTATAAACTAAATTCCTTCCCAAGGCTAGTTTGGCCTATGCCCAGGAATGGATAAGGACAGTTTAGAGGTTAGAAGCAAGATGGAGTCAGTTAGGTCTGATCTATTTCACTGTCATAATTTCCCATAATTTTAGCAAAGGTGGTTTCAAGATGGGCAGTCTTCTTCAGAACTCTCCCAAGCTAGTTTATCACCTGCTTCCCTGGTTCTGGTAAGCATGAGACTCCACGCCTTGCCCTCCTCTGAGTACAGCTGCAGACTAGAAAACGCTTGGCTGGGCCAGGCACGGCGGCTCATGCCTGTAATCCCAGCACTTTGGGAGGCTAAGGTGGGCAGATCACTAGGGGTCAGGAGTTTGAGACTAGCCTGGCCAACATGCAGAAACCTCCGTCTCTATTAAAAATACAAAAAAAAAAAAAAAAAAAAAAAAAAAAAGCTGGGCGTGGTGGTGCATGCCTGTAATCACAGCTACTCAGGAGGCTGAGGTGGTGAGATGAGATCACACCACTGCACTCCAGCCTGGGCAACAGAGCAAGACTCTGTCAAAAGAAAGAGGAAGGGAAGGGAAGGCAAGAGAAGGCGAGGGGAGGGGAGGGGAGGCAAGGGAGGGGAGGTTAGGGGAGGGGAAGGGAGGGGAGGGAGAAGGAGGGAAGGGGAGGGAAGAGAAAGGAAGGGAAGGGAGGGGAGGGGAGGCGAGGGCAGGGAAAAGAAGGAGGGAGGGAGGGGAGGAAGGAAGGCAGGCTTGACTGTAGCTTAGGAAGGAAGGAAGGAAGGAAAGAAGGAAGGAAGGAAGGAAAGAAGGAAGGAAGGAAGGAAGGAAAGAAGGAAGGAAGGAAGGCTTGGCTGTAGCTTAGGAAGGAAGGGGAAAACCCTTGGCTGTAGCTTAGAATTAGCACCCACACTCGAGGTGAGGCAATGATATAAGGCAGGTATACGAGGGAGTGGGAATTGGGGGACCACCTAAAATTATGCCTTCCCATCCCTGAGAGCATGCGCATAGCTATCAGCTATAAAGCTGCTTGACTGCAGTGTGGTATGGGCTTCACCTGGCACTCATGTTGCTCCCATTTGGCCCCTTTTGTTTTGGTGTTGCCCTGTGCAAGGGCCACAGGGACCTGGGACCTCTGTCTACTTGCACTTTCACCATCTGTATAAGTAATATAAACTGCCTGATCTAAAAAATGGCTCCTTGTTGCTTTCTTGACCATGCATGTCAGCCAGGCCTTGCCTTGTGCTTGATACATAGCAGCTGTGGCTCCCCCAGGCTGCTGCTTAGGGGCTGCTGCATGGCCACCTGTCAGGAAGATACTCAGTCTGCTAAGGGAGGAAAGAATGATACACCAAAGGAACCACAGGACGTGGCCAAATGTCCAGTAGGTGCTGGGGAGACACACACGGGGCTGGCTCTCCTCATGCTGCATCAAGTGGCACAAAGTTGGATAAAGGGGAGTTTATTGATGCAAGAGCGCTGCTGTGGGGTATGGGATTCATACCCCAGCAAGGAGGTGAAGATAGTACTAACACTCCATTCAGCAGTCTCATGGAAGCTTGGAAAAAGCAATATCCCCAAAGAAAGTAGAACTGCCAGAAATGCTGTGCAATAGTGGATACAGGGATGAGGTGGCTCAGAGAAGCAGGCATGCTGGAGTGGATATGCTACTGAGGAGAGAAAACCCACCAGGTCACCGCAGTCCACAGGAGAGCTGTGGGCACCTTCTGTTTATCCAAATGAGGAGGAATGTGCTGTTGAATGGGGCCACCAGCATCAGCAAGAAGCTTGGTGGTGACTGTGGGCTGATAGTGGGAGATGATGTTACAGAGCTATGTTCCCAATACTAATGAGGATGAGTCCTGAAATAATAGAGGCCAGGTGACAACACTTCACTGCCAGAAGAAAGCTGGGTGAGATTGCTGTAATACATGGCAAGAACAGATGTAATGTATGACAGGCAGGGGAGTCTGTTCCCATAGAGAATTATAGAGATGGGCCAGGTGCCGTGGCTTACGCCTGTAATCCCAGCACTTTGGGAGGCCTAGGTGGGTGGATCACCTGAGGTCAGGAGTTCAAGACCAGCCTGGCCAACATGGTGAAACACCCTAGTCTCTACTAAAAATACAAAACATTAGCCGGGCATGGTGGTAGGTGCCTATAATCCCTACTACTCAGGAGGCTGAGGCAGGAGAATCGCTTGAACCCAGGAGGCAGAGGTTGCAGTGAGCTGAGATAGTGCCATTGCACTCCAGCCTGGGTAACAGAATGAGATTCTGTCTCAAAAAAAAAAAAAAAAAAAAAGAGAGAGAGAGAGTATTATAGAGATAATAATAGGACATACCTTTCCTAAGGGCAAGATACAGCTTAATTTATGCAATCAGAGGGAATCAGAAAAGATGATAAAGGTTCAACACACATCTCAGTGTCTTTGATCAGTTTCTAGACCTGAGCCAGTACCCCTTGACTGAATGGGATGCCAGCCCACATAAGGGAGGATCCTACAACATCATGGCAAATGTATGTGGTAATGATTCCCTCCAATCCTTCTCCAGAAAGACCTGAGGGCATGTACTCAGGTAAATGCACACTGGGGAAAAGGGAATAATCGACATTTCAGGAACTATTGGACACAGGATCCAAGTTAACATTGAAAATCAGAGACTCAAACATCATCATTAAAGAGTCCAGGTACATGGGGTACCAGGCCAGGCCAAGCTCCTACTGGGTGCAACACTAGCTTCCAAGAGTCCTTCCCAATGGAATCCACAGGATGCATGTAATTCCTCCAGCAACAGGTTATGACAACACATGTGAAACATTGTCTACCAGGGAGGCTCATTAGAGACTCAGTGTGTAAGGTTTTAATGCGGGGAAGGTACTTACATTGGCGTCCACTGTCTGGCATGTACCAAAATTCTAGACTCTCAGAAGGAAAAGAGGTGTTCAGCATAAGCTGAACAGTTTAGATACAGTGAGACACTCTGATTAGAGAATGATGGAAATCTACCTAACTAGATGCCAGCCAAGGGCCAACCTTGCAAGCCGACTTTTCTGAGAATAGCAGGCTCAGGCCTGCTGTGTTAACTTTTTTCTACACAGGCTGTTCACTTGGAATTATATATTCCACAAAAATATATTTCAAGAATGACAGTAAAATAAAGACATTTTTGGGCTAACGATATAGAGGGTTTGCTCCAAAAAGAGCTGCCATAAATTCTGAAGGATATGCTTATGCAGAAGAGTAATCTAGGAAGATCAGAGACTCTGGAAAGAACAAAGAACACTGATGGTACAGTACACTGTAAGAATGTCTTCTGGGCCCAAAAGAGCAAGAGAAACACAGCATGTAAGGGGGAGAGGATGTGAGGTTAATGTAATCAAATATCCTTATATAGTTGAAGGACAGTAGAGCTATTACTTGATTTTATACATGTTAATTATGAATGTCAAAATATGTAGAGTTAATTACTAGGCCAGGCGTGGTGGCTCACGCCTGTAATCCCAGCACTTTGGGAGGCCAAGGTGGGCGGATCACCTGAGGTTAGGAGTTCGAGACCAGCCTGGCCAACATGGCGAAACTGCATCTCTACTAAAAATACAAAATCTCCTTGTCTCCCTTTTGCCTAACTTGGTCCTTCCAGGTCCCTGACCAACTAGCCAAGCCATTTGCCACAGCTCAGGAGTCCATACTCATACCTACTTCAGGCTTCTTCTCCCTCTGTACAAAGTGCATGGCCAAATACACTATTCAGCTCTGATTGCTGGGAAGATTTCCCCTCACGACTATTTTGAGGGCCACCTTGAGTAGGGCTGTAGTATGATAGCAGTCTATTTCAGTGGACAGCAGTCTATTTCAGCTCACACCAACAAGGCCCAAGATTGTTCTTCCGTCAGTTGATCATACACACCTACCTGAGGCTATGGACATCAGCTGAGTGAATGGCTTCAATGCAACCAAGGTGGATGACCTGGGGATCTGGGCCATGTGTCCATTTAACTTACTTATGTTCTCGACCTGCTCCTGAGTTACCATTTCTATCATACTTGAAAGGCAGCTCCAGATGCAAAGTCACTTGATGCCCCATGGTCAATTTCAAAATCTCTTTTAGGGCCCAATGGTATGACAAGAATTGCTTTTCCAATGAATGGCAAATAATTGTCTGTTACAGAAGGCATAGTCTTGCTCCAGATATCTATGGGTCTGTGCTGCAATTCTCCCAGTGGACTTTCCAGAAACCCCACATGGCATCTCGATCATCACCGGGCCCACTGGCATAGAAGGCAAACAGCAGGGCAGTTTGCCCCACATCCTGGATCTGCTGCAGGGTCTCATTGTTTGGGTATTATTTGAACTAGGAAATAAATGAGTAAATGCTATATTGCCAGTGTGGTATATGATGCCTCAAAATGCCTCTTTCTTAGCAATAGGGGGTGCTTAAGGCACAGCAACTTGTTTCAGACCAGTTGACCCCTACAAATGTCACCAATATGGCAAAGCCTCTGAATTTTAGGGGAGGGGAGTCTTGTCTCCCACCAACTGGCATCTGGTCATTCAGAGTACTTGCCATATTTTGTTCAACCAAGTCCACCTAGCATTATGTTCTGTATAATGTCAAGATGATCAGGTCCCTGTGGATCATACTGTGATAGAGAGGAGAAGAGTTACCATAGCACTGGGGCAAGATGGTAAATCTATTCTGCTGCCTTTCCTACATATGAACAAAATAACTTTGAGTCTCTTTACTGATAAGGATTGAAAAGAATGCATTTATCAGATCAATAGCTGCATGCCAAGTGCCACAGGCTGTATTGATCTGTTCAGGTAAAGATCCAGCCTAGCAGCTACAATTTCGGCTATCACTTGGTTAAGTCGATGGAAGTCCACAGTCATTCACCACAATCCATATGGTTTTTTATACATATGAGCCAAATGAGGATATGATAGGAACCATCATCCCTGCATCTTTAGTCTTTGATGGAGGTGCTGATCTCTGCAATTCTCCACATGTGGTATTATTTTTAATTTATCATCTTGACACTTGATGCTTGGACCTTCCTAACATAATTAGTGAGAGAACTAATATGCAAGTTCTGCTACCCGCTAAGTATATCCACCCCAATTAAGAGACCTGGAAATAACTTCAAGAGGGAACTATGGGTCCACTGGACAAACATGAGACAAACATGAGGCAGGACTCCGCTTATTACCTTGCCTCCTGTGCCCACTCTAGGCAGGGATCTATAGTGGCATTTCAGATCCTCTGGTACCGATTTCATAAACCTGGTATTCCATGGCCCTTGAGAAATCTAGGTACTTCCCTTTCTATAGTGGACAGTTACCCTAGAACATGGCTCGGTCCCTTTAACAAAAAGCTAGAGGAATACTTGCTGCATGTATTTGCAGTAGCATTGTCGGGTTCCTCCTCAGGGGGAACTGGGCTGCCCTTCTGTCAACAGGGTCTGAGCTTGAGAACTGACATGTGATTTTCTTTTTTTTTTTTTTTTTTGAGATGGAGTCTTGTTCTGTCGGCCAGGCTGGAGTGCAATAGCATGATCTCGGGTCACTGCAACCTCTGCCTCCTGGGTTCAAGTGATTCTCCTGCCTCAGCCTCCTGAGTAGCTGAGATTACAGGTGCCCACCACCACGCCCGGCTAATTTTTGTATTTTAGTAGAGACGGGGTTTCACCATATTGGCCAGGCTAGTCTTGAACTCCTGACCTCACCTGATCCACCCACATTGGCCTCCCAAAGTGCTGGGATTACAGGTGTGAGCCATGGTGCCTGGCCAGACTTGTGATTTTCATTGTGGAGGATGACACAGGGCTCTGCTCCCCAGATCTTCATTTTTCCTGGTTATACAGTCAAATAATACTCTAGGCAATATCCCCCATGGGATGGTGTTCTCCCCAAGGGACTGTGTGGACCATTGGCCATTGCCACAGGTATCTGCGTATCATGGCACCCTGACTGCCAGCCCAGGCTTGCTGCCCATTCCAGTAATTTGTGCTCACTTTGTCTCTGATGGTTAAGTGCCTCCACCTGCCTCTGCTATTTCAGAATCCTGTCACTCCCATTAACCCTAGGGAGCCCAGTTCAATGGCATCGTATCTCACTGTCACTCCTAGCCTATGGAGACTCCACCAGTGAGTTTCCCATTGATACCGGAAGCTCCCTCACTAGTGCACTCTACACTACATCCGGGGTAAAGGGCCATGATGTCTGCAACACATTCTCAAATTGTTCGGGGAAAAAAAATGTTAAGAACAGAGAGACGCCGGGCACAGTGACTTACACCGGTAATCCCAGCACTTTGGGAGGCTGAGGTGGGAGGATTCCTTGAGCCCAGGAATTTGAGAACAGCCAGGGAAACATAGCAAGACCCCTACCAAAAAAAAAAATTAGCTGGGCATAGTGGTGTATACCTGTGGTCCAGCTACATGGGAGGCTGAGGCAGGATGATCACTTGAGCCCGGGAGGTCGAGGCTGCATGATCACACCACTGCTGTTGCCACCCTGAACAATAGCAAGATGCTGTCTCCAAAAATAAAAGAACAGAGAGAAAGAAAAGCAATGAAGCAAATAAGGCAAAATGTCCACAAGAGGAAAATCTGAATAAAGGAGATTATATATATATAACGTTTGATTTTTTTTTTTTTTTTTGGCTGGGCATGGTAGCTTATGCCTGTAATCCCAGCACTTTGGGAGACAGATGTGGGCGGATCACGAGGTCAGGAGTTCGAGACCAGCATGCCCAACATGGTGAAACCCTGTCTTTAATAAATATACAAAAGTTAGCGGGGCATGGTGGTGCACACCTGTAATCCCAGCTACTTGGGAGGCTGAGGCAGGACAATCGCTTGTACCTGAGAGGCGGAGGTTGCAGTGAGCCGAGATCGCGCCATTGCATTCCAGCCTGGGCGACACGGTGAGACTCTGTCTCAAAAAATAAAAACAACGTTTTTTGATCACCTTTCCAAACTTTTCCACAGTAACTAGGACACTTGTGTTTTCTACATCTTGTGTCAAATATGATCCTTAGAAGCTCAGCAGGAAATATTTTTACTAGCGTGGCATGCAGTAGCCTCCAGACAACTTCTGATTACATTCCTTTCTGATTTCTAAATGCATCTGTTTTTAACCTTTTACTTCCTTTATCTTTATTCAGTCTCCTGAAGGATGCACATAGTTTATCCTGAAAGACGCAATTTGGGATTAATCCTTTCAATCATTTTTTGCCTTGTTTTTATTTCCTGTTTTATTCACATCAGGTTTTAATTTTACTAATTCCTTCTTTCTAATTTTTGTACCTCAAGAGAGCTCAGACTTAGACGGATCAAAATCTGTTTCATAATACACTCTCATCACCATTCTATACATACCCTGCTTTCATTTATTTTGTGTTTTTAAAAATATTATAATAAACACTTGTGTAATCAATGTCCAACCTAAGAAGTAGAAAGAATAAACTATGTATCTTTAAAATACAGGGCTATGGACTTATCTGCACATAGTACCATTCAGTTAATAAGTAAAGTTATGCCACTTTTTGTAATGACTCCCTTTTCACAGTATAATGACTGCCCAAAAACACACTAAATAAGTACACTGTAAGAAGTAATACTTGACCTTAGGGTTTCCAGCAAAGACACACCCCAAAATCTCCACGCGCAGTTCCCAGCCGGAGGCCTCACGTGGAAGCAGCTGCCTCTGGTCTGTGTGGGACAGCGCCACCTCCTGGTCGGCGGCAGAGCCAGCATCTTAATTCCATGCATGCTTCCATGCTAGGAAACGCCCTCGCTTAGCCTTAATTTTGTTTCAAACGTATTTGGGGTGCTATAAGTTTATTTTCTGTAAAGTTTGAGGGCAGTGTAATCATGAGCTCCCAAAAGATTGAAAAATTGGTCAGGACAATGGTGCAAGATGAAAAATGCCCCTTCCCCCACGGTCAAGTCCTGAGTTCCTCTTTTGGGGAAGGCAACATATCTACATTACACAAAGTTCCATGCACATAATATTTATTTACATTAAACTTGTTGGGCTGGGCGCGGTGGCTCACGCCTGTAATCCCAGCATTTTGGGAGGCTGAGGCAGGTGGATCACGAGGTCAGGAGATTGAGACCAGCCTGGCCAACATGGTGAAACCCTGTCTCTACTAAAAATACAAAAATTAGCCGGGTGTGGTGGCGCGTGCCTATAGCCCCAGCTTCTCAGGAGGCTGAGGCAGGAGAGTTGCTTGAACCCAGGAGGCAGAGGTTGCAGTGGGCCAAGATCATGCTACTGCACTCCAGTCTGGGAGACAGAGGGAGACTCCGTCTCAAAAAAAAAAAAAAATGTTGTTTACTACTGACATAAATATGTTTTCTTTATTTGGTTGATTTTTTTTCTATTAAAATTATTCACATGTCTTGGATTGAGATAAATGATGTATTTTCTCATTAAAATTAATAGAAATAATTTTTTCATATGCAGGTTTGTCACTTAACAGCAAGGTTTTTAGGAATGAATTAGTCATTAAGTGAAGGATAGGTATAACTTCAAAAGAAAGGTACAAATATCTAAATGATGGCAACAAAAGAATTAACATTAAAATGTCCATCAACCCAAGACTAACACATAACAATTAATCAAAAAGAGTAAAACTTGTACAGACCACATGAACTAGCATGATTCAAAATAATTAGGAATAAATAATACAGCAAAAATAAAAAATAAAAACTTGGCCAGGCGTGGTGGCACATGCTTGCAATCCCAGCACATTGGGAGGCCGAGGCAGGCAGATCACCTGAGATCAGGAGTTTGAGACCAGCCTGGCCAACATGGCAAAACCCCATCTCTACTAAAAATACAAAAATTAGCCGGGTGTGGTGTGAGCCACCACGCTTGGCCCTATTTCTACATTTTCTTTTCAATTTTTCTTTTCTTTTTTTTTCTTTTGAGACAGAATTCTGCTCTTGTTGCCCAGATGGAGTGCAATGTCGTGATCTTGGCTCACCTCTGCCTCCCGGGTTCAAGCAATTCTCCTGCTTCAGCCTCCCGAGTAGCTGGGACTACAGGCATGTGCCACCATGCCCGGCTAATTTTTGTATTTTTAGTAGAGACGGGGTTTCTCCATGTTGGTCAGGCTGGTCTCGAACTCCTGACCTCAGGTAATCCACCGGCCTTGGCCTCCCAAAGTGCTGAGATTATAGGTGTGAGCCACTGCGCCTGGCCTACATTTTCTTTTTCTTTTCTTTTCTTGAGAGAGAGTCTTGCTGTGTCACCCAGGCTGGAGTGTAGTGGTATGATCTCAGCTCCACCTCCTGAGCTCCAGCAATTCTTGTGCCTCAGCCTCCCGAGTAGCTGGGATTACAGGCATGCACCACCACGTCCGACTAATTTTTGTACTGTTATTAGAGACAGGATTTCTCCATGTTGGTCAGGTTGGTCTCAAACTCCTGGCTTCAAGTGATCCACCCACCTCAGCCTCCCAACATGATGGGATTACAGGCGTGAGCCACTGCACCCAGGCTAGTTCTACATTTTCTTGCCAACATTAGATATTATCAGACTTTTTAGTTTTTGCCAATCTGAAGGACCAAAAATCTCACTGGAATCTACACTTCTCTAATGGTTAGAGAGATTGGATATTTTTCCTTTCCTCTTTTGTGAGTTGCCTGTTCCTATTGTATCACTGAGGTTTTGCTGCTGTAACAAATAACCACAGTATCTCAGTGGCTTACAACAACAAGCATGTAGTTCTTGATCATTTAAATGAGGACTGAGGTTGACCTGTAGCTCTGCTCAGTTTCTATTCTCATTCCTGGTCCCGGGCTGAATGAGCATCATCCTCTAAGGCCATTCCCACAACGTAGAGATGAAACACAAAATGCAAAGCTACAAGACGGATGCCATTTAAAACTTCCACCCAGATGTGGCATATGTCACATCTTTTCACCTCTCATTGGCTAACCAAGTCTCACCAGCCAGCCCTGGCTATGGGTCAGGGAAGTACCCTCCTCCAACAGGGTATGTGATGAAGGTGGAGGTGGGAACGTTTAACACTGACACAGGGAAAGAGTTGATAACTCTTTATGTGATTATTATTTACTAAACAGTTCCACTTTTCTTTTCTTTTTTTTTTATTTTTGAGACAGAGTTTCGCTCTTGTCACCCAGGCTAGAGTACAATGGCATGATCTTGGCTCACCGCAACCTCTGCCTCCCAGGTTCAAGTGATTCTCCTGCCTCGGCCTCCCAAGTAGCTGGGATCACAGGCATGTGCCACCATGCCCGGCTAAGTTAATACAGACATGGTCATCATGTTGGTCAGCCTGGTCTCGAAATCCCATTTATTTATTTATTTATTTATTTATTTATTTATGAGATGGAGTCTCGTTCTGTAGCCCAGGCTGGAGTACAGTGGCATGATCTTGGCTCAATGCAACCTCCGCCTCCTGGGTTCAAGTGATTCTCCTGCCTCAGCCTCCCGAGTAGCTGGGATTATACGCATGTACCAACACACCCGGCTAATTTTTGTATTTTTTAGTAGAGATAGGGTTTCACCATGTTGGCCAGGCTGGTCTCGAACTCCTGACCTCAAGTGATCCATTTGCCTCAGCCTCCCAAAGTGCTGGGATTACAGGCATGAGCCACCGCCCTTGGCACACAAGCCTTGCTTCAAGGTGATTCCATTTGGTATGTGATTCTCCTCCATAAACACAGGTTATAAAGTGTTCCCTCTATGAACTGAGATCCTCTCTCTGACTTTGATCTAATATAGACAAGCAGAATGAAAACATGGTCTGGGTGACACTTCCACTTCTGGCATCTCTCCAAACTGAGGTGGCCTTGATACCTAAGAAAGCCCCATGCAGATGGCAGCCCAAGGGGAGCAAGGCCAGGGAAGGCCTCTCCCTGTGAGAAAGGACATTCACATAATTTTCTTCCTGTGCACAATGTGAATTCATACATTTTTTTTTTTTTGAGACAGAGTCTCACTCTGTCACCCACGCTGGAGTGCAGTGGCATCGTGATCCCGGCTCACTGCAACCTCTGCCTCCCGGGCTTAAGCCATCCTGCTACCTCAGCCTCCCGCATAGCTGGGATTACAGGCACCTGCCACCATGCCCAGCTAATTTTTGTTTTTTTAGTACAGACGGGGTTTCACCATGTTGGCCAAGCTGGTCTTGAACTCCTGACCTTAAACAATCAGCCTGCCATGGCCTCCCAAAGTGCTGGGATTACAGGCGTGAGCCACCACGCCCAGCCTGAATTCACAAATTCTTCAGAGATGGGAAACAGCATTCTTTAATGACAATTTTGGATATAGAGGACACTAATAGAAACTAACAAAGTACTTTCATAAAATTCCCAAATGCTCAAAGAAAATTTAAAAGTTGAGTTAAGATCCATAAAATGTGCCTGCCCAGGCTGGGCGTGGTGGCTCACGCCTGTAATCTCAGCACTTTGGGAGGCCGAGGCAGGTGGATCATGAGGTCAGGAGATTGAGACCATCCTGGCCAACATGGTGAAACCCCATCTCTACTAAAACTACAAAAATTAGCTGGGCGTGGTGGCATATGCCTGTGGTCCCAGCTACTCAGGAGGCTGAGGCAGGAGAATCACTTGAACTCGGGAGGTGGAGGTTGCAGGGAGCTGAGATTGCACCACTGCACTCCAGCCTGGCGACAGAGCGAGACTCCACCTCAAAAAAAAAAAAAAAAAAAAAAAAAAGTGCATGCCCACAACTGAGTAAAAGACAGGTCTGTGATCAGGAAATGCAGAAAATGTTAAATTTTAATGTCATGAGTTAATTTAGAAAACATTGGCAAGTATTTTCTCCTTTTATCATACCTTCCCCCTTTCTCATCTTTGCTGCAGATAAGGTCAAGTTCAGGGACTGCAGGACTTAAGGGGTAGGAGGCAATCCCTTCAAAACAAAAATGAAGGCCGGGTGTGGTGGCTCACGCCTGGAATCCCAGCACTTTGGGAGGCCGAGGAGGGCAGATCACTTGAGGTTAGGAGTTTGAGACCAGCCTGGCCAACATAGTGAAACCCCATCTCTACTAAAAATACAAAAAAATTAGCTGGGTGTGGTGGTACATGTCTATAATTCCAGCTACTCAGGAGGTTGAGGCAGGAGTAATACTTGAACCCAGGAGACAGTCCTTGCAGTGAGCCGAGACCACGCCATTGCACTCCAGCCTGGGCCATAGAGTGAGTCTGTCTCAGAAAAAAAAAAAAAGATGGAAAGAAAACTGTTCTTTTCTCCTGCTTCACATTTGCAATGGTGCAGGAATCCACAGATACAACTAGACGTAACTGGTGAATTGCAAAACGTTAGAAGCCTTAAGAATGCAGCCGACATGAAAGGCTTTTATTCATACAGGTGATGTGATCTAAATGACTGCATATTTAGAAAATAGGAAGAGTGTGAAGGACGGCAGCAAGGGTGAAGAATCGCCCCTCACCAGACAAGACTACAACAAAATTAATTGAGTCCTCATTTCAGCTTTAAAATAAACAAAAGGGGCTGGGCATGGTGGTTCACTCCTGTAATCCCAGCACTTTTGGGAGGCCAAGGCAGGCAGATTTCTTGAGCTCAGGAGTTAGAGAACAACCTGGACAACATGGTGAAACCCCATCTCTACTAAAAAGACAAAAATTAGCTGGGCATGCGTGCCTGTAGTCTCATCTACTCAGGAGGCTGAGGTGGGAGGATCATCTGAGCCCAGGAGGTGGAGGTGGCAGTGAGCCGAGATCACATCACTGCACTCCAGCCTGGTCAACAGAGTGAGACCCCATCTCATAAATGAATAAACAAACAAATAAATAAAATGAACAAAAGGGGAACTGTATACCCAGACTATAAAAAAGATAAATTAAAAAAAATGAACAAAAGGGGAATTGTATATCCAGGCTTAAGATGGAGTGAGGCCTTCTAAGAAAAAGAACAGCAACAACAATAACAATACCAAACCTTCTGCAGGGGCAGGGTGCAAAGAAATGGTGGTGAGAATGACAAGCTGGGGAAAATAATGCCTGCTGCAATTCCGGACACATTGGGACTTAGTGCTCCCTTTGAGAAATCTATATGAAGGTCCATGGCAGCAGGTGGAAGCCCAAGGCAGAAGCCAGGGCTGGAGATAACCATCTGTGAACCAATGACTTATCTGATATTCTCTAGGAAGGAGATCACTGCAGAGAGTAGAGAATAAGAAGAGGCCTGGTGTAAGCCTTGAAGAAAATCATTATGTCACGGCTGGGTGGGAGAAGGTGGTGGCATAGCCAGAGAGCTAGGAGGAAACCTGCAGAGTCCATGTAAAGAAGAAAGAAGAGTGGAAATGTGGAGGGCCATTAAAAAATTATTCTGACACTTGTTAAAACAGTATGGAAAACTGTACTCAAGACGACTGTCCCTGTCTTACTTCCCACTGCCCTAGTAATGCTTACTGGGATCAACCTCTAATTCTCTGTCCCAGGGTCTGTTTCTGGGGGAACCTGAGCTAAGACAGTGCATCATGAACCAAGGATTATGATTCAAGCACATACATATGGCACATTAACAAAAGCTGAGCATATGCCAAGCCATAAAGGCTCGACACATTTCAAAAGATTAAAATCATATAAAATGTTCCCAACCCAATTGCAATTAAGCAAGATAACTAAAAAAAAACCCTCCTTATGTTTAGAAATTAAGAAATACGACTCTAAACTTCTAAACAATCTGAGGTCAATAGAGAAATCAAAAGAGAGAAGGGAAAATAAGGAGCAAAAGGAGATTGAAAGAAAAAGACATTCAAGGAGCAGGACTACTATAGGCAGAGATGGCAAGAAGGAAACGTGACTATTGGCTAAGTTAGAACAATGTATTCATGGGTTTTTGTTGTTATTATAGTTATTTTATCTTCTATTTTGAAGAATGATTTGTTATTTCTTCACAGTTATGGGATAAGTAAAATTATATATCTTGAAAAAAAACAAACAAAGTCATGCTTTGTGGCAAATTCAAGTGTATTAGAAAAGAAAGCCGGACGCGGTGGCTCACGCCTGTAATCCCAGCATTTTGAGAGGCTGAGGCGGGTGGATCATGAGGTCAGGAGATGGAGACCATCCTGGCTAACACGGTGAAACCCCGTCTCTACCAAAAATACAAAAAATTAGCCGGGCGTGGTGGCAGGCGCCTGTAGTCCCAGCTACTCGGGAGGCTGAGGTAGGAGAATGGCATGAACCCAGGAGGCAGAGCTTGCAGTGAGCCAAGATCGCGCCACTGCACTCCAGCCTGGGCAACAGAGCACGATTCTGCCTCAAAAAAACCAAAAAAACAAAAAACGAAAAAAGAAAAAAGGCTGAAAACCAGTGAGCTAAACATTCATTTCCAAAAGGTAGAAACAGACAATTAATCTAAAGAAAGAAGAAAATAAGAGAACTAGCTGGACGTGGTGGCTCACGCCCGTAATTCCACCACTTTGGGAGGCCAAGATGGGTGGATCACGAGGTCAGGAGTTCGAGACCAGCCTGGCCAACATGGTGAAACCCTGTCTCTACTAAAAATAAAAAAATTAGCCGAGTGTAGCGGTGGGCATCTGTAATCCCAGCTACTCAGGAGGCTGAGGCAGGAGAATCACTTGAACCTGGAAGGCGGAGGTTGCAGTGAGCCAAGATCGCGCTACAGCACTCTAGCCTGGGCGACAGAGTGAGAAGAGAACTAGTTAAAAACAAATGTACAAAATAAAGTGTCAACAAAGCCAAAAGTAATTTCTGTGAAGATTAACAAAATTGATAACCCTCTCTCAAAATCGATAAAAAAAAAAGCATACCAATAACCAATGTCAGAAATGAAAAGGGGGTTATCACTACAGATTCTACAAACCTTAAAAATATACTATGAGGATATTATTAACAGGTTGATGGAAATTGGAAAATGTAGATGTTTGTTTTAGTCTATTTTCTGTTGCTATAACAGAATACAATAGACAGGGTAATTTACTAAAAAGAAAATTATTTCTTATAGTTCAGGAGAGTGGGAAGTCCAAGAGCACGATGCCTGCATCTGGTGAGGGCCTTCGTGCCACATCATAACATGGCAGAGAGCATCACATGGTGAAAGGGTAAGAGCAGACCAGTTCAGGTCTTTTTTCCTTTTCTTATAAAACCACCAGTCCCATCATGGTGGCCCCACCCTGATGACCTTGTCTAATCTTAATTACCTCCCAAAGACCCCCACCTTCAAATATCAAAACTGACACAAGAAGAGACACTATGAAGTTGTTGCAGTAATTTAAATATAGGCACAATTTTTTTTGCAGCCAAATGCTATCAAGAAGTAAAGTCTCCCCATCTCTTTAATCTCAGCTGGGCTCATGACTGCTTTGACCAATAGAATGTGGTAAAAGTGATGTCTGAAGTTTCCATTTTCACTCTCTTGGACCCCTGAGACCATCATATAAAGAAGCTATTCTAGCCTATTGTAAGAGAGGGCACATAGAGATGTTCTAAAGTGTAGTCTGGATCTCCATTTTGTCTGTTTTAATCACACTTCTTTTAGTTGCATGACATAGAACCCCACTCAAGCTTACTCAAGCAAGTGGAGTGGGCTGAAAACATCCACCACAGCCCATGGAAGCTACAGCTGGAAACAAAAAGCCACCAGGATCCAGACCCTTTCAGGGACAGGAACTTGCAGGGAGCCAAAGGCCTGTGGGATGTGACCAACTCAGCATTCCACTGAGGCTATATGATCAAACAGCAAACTGTTTACCATTAATATGGAATGTGGGCAAACTCACTTCTGTGCCTGCCCCAGAAGGTTTGATAAGGGCAATCGCTTCCCGGTGCCGAGCTCCTTGAGGTTACCTACTGGGACATCTAGAGAATGCAGTCTTGCAAGCCTACTCTGGACCGAGCAGCTGACCTCTTCTTCTACCCCCCTTCTCGCTATCTCTTTTGCCTAATAAATACAGAAAGCTGTGTAAAGCTCAGGGCCTTTGTCCACTAGAGGCAAGGTGCCCCCTGACCCCCTCTTCCAAATATACTCTTTTGCCTCTTGTCTTTTATTCCCACGTTCGCCCCCCTTTCTTCAGTCCACCAGGGATTGTGGCAGGTTACAGGAACTGATCACAATTCTCTCTCCACTACCTGGGTTTCCTCCTAGCTCAGACAAATGGTATAAAATCTTGCAACGCTGAACTTACAGGATTTCTACCCGGCTCCTAAACCAATAAACAACTTCCTTTGTCTTGGAGATTAATCCCTAGAAGAGACTCCCATAGGCCAGGCTCATTCTTTCAAGCCGAGCATAACCCTTGGGTATCAAATGGCCAGTTACTCCAATTTCCAGAGGTTTGGGATCACCTCCAGGGAGGAGGGCCTCATCTGAATGGTGAATGTGGGTGCAGGCCATGGGCATGCTCAGCTCAGCACTCTGGGGTCTCCTCCTCTATTGCATACATGCCTGTCTGCTTTCTATTCTTTAGGACCAGTCCCTACTGGGGAGCCTGTATCAAACAGCAGGAGCCTGTATTCCTGAGAAGTATGAAGAAGCCACAGCAGCCACTGTTGGTACCTGCCCAGATCCACTCAGCATCTCTTCCGCATGTTTAAGGCTGCTCACTTGATCCCATTATACTCTGCTTACGGCCCTCTTCTGATGGCAGAAGTGAACTTGGCCTATAAAGGGCAGGCCAGAAGTACCAGTCAATGCCCATGAAAATACCCCTTAATGACATATGGGAAGTTGGTAGATAAACACAATTCCCTTGCTCCTTGATAGGGTAACTGGGTTATGTTCTATAAAGTCCCCCACAGGTCCCCAGTGGGACTGAGTCCCAGTTGCCCAGAGTGGTAACTCGCTTGATAATGCACCTTTTATTGGCTGCCTTCCTCTCTATGTCTCCCTTCTCCATTCCTCTATCAGTGTTTCTGGAATCAAATTCAAATTACCATCTGCACTCAAATTCTGAGTTGGCTTCTGGAAAACTGGAAACTAAGAACAGAAATCCAGTGCATAGGCCAGAAGCGGTGGCTCATGCCTATAATCCCAGCACTTTGGGAGGCTGAGGTGGGCAGATCACCTGAGGTCAGGAGTTTGAGACCAGCCTGACCAACATAGTGAAACTCCATCTCTACTAGAAATACAAAAATTAGCCGGGCATGGCGGTGGGTGCCTGTAATCCCAGCACTTTGGGAGGCTGAGGTGGGCAGATCACCTGAGGTCAGGAGTTTGAGACCAGCCTGACCAACATGGTGAAACCCCATCTCTACTAGAAATACAAAAATTAGCCAGGCATGGTGGCAGATACCTGTAATCCCAGCTACTCAGGAGGCTGAGGCAGGAGAATTGCTTGAACTCAGGAGGCAGAGGTTGCGGTGAGCCAAGATCACGCCATTGCACTCCAGCCTGGGCACCAAGAGTGAAACTCCGTCTCGAGGAAAAAAAAAAAAAAAAGAAAGAAAGAAAGAAGAGAAATCCACTACATAGCCTTCTAAGCCATACATCCTTCCATGCAGTTGTTTTCAATAATAAAGCCAGTATTTTCATCTCCACTGCCTAATGCCTCTAACTGTTGCCCAGCTGATTCTGAATTCAGCAAGGAAAGAGGCATATTATTTATCACCCACCCAAGCCTCCAGAAAACTGAATACAGATTTGGAGAATGCAGCCAGGCACTGTGTCAAGCGGCTTACTGTAGTACTAGCTACTCTGGAGGCTGAGGCAGAGGATCACTGGAGCCCAGGAGTTTGAGGCTGCAGTAAGCTATCAGTGCACCACTGTACTCCAGCCTGGGCAACAGAGCAAGACCTTGTCTTTAAAATATATATATAGGCCGGGCGTGGTGGCTCACGCCTGTAATGCCAGCACTTTGGGAGGCCGAGGCGGGCAGATCACAAGGTCAGGAGATCGAGACCATCCTGGCTAACACGGTGAAACCCTGTCTCTACTAAAAATACAAAAAAAAAAAAAATTAGCCGGGCGAGGTGGCAGGCACCTGTAGTCCCAGCTACTCGGGAGGCTGAGGCAGGAGAATGGCGTGAACCCCGGGGGGCGGAGCCTGCAGTGAGCCGAGATCGCGCCACTGCACTCCAACCTGGGCGACAGCGAGACTCCGTCTCAAAAACAAAAAATAAAAAATAAAATAAAACATATCTATATTAAAAAAAAATAACAATTTGGGGAATGCTAGAGTGGAAGGGAGCAAGGGTCTTTCCCCCACGCACATGCAGCAGAAGTCAGGAAACGGCTGTGTGGCAGAATTCACAAGGGAGGCAGGGTAGTCTCAACCCTGGGGCACAGCTGCAGAGTCCTGCTCTTCCCAGGCACTTCCTTGGCACACCCGGTGAAGCTGGGGAACAGATGACTCTGCCCAGCCAGCTCTCCTAGGGCCCTCTCAGGTACGGATGGCAGGAATCAAAGCCCAGTATACAGAGTCTTTATTTATTGGAAGTCCTGATATCCAGGAAAGCCAGGCCCATGGCCAGGGCTCAGGACTCCATCTGGCCACTCTGCAGGGGAGGGGCGGGGGGGCAGTCATTCATGTCCAGTTTTCCTGCAGTCAGAGGAGTCCTCAGGAGGCAGGAAGTGGCTGTGCCTGTGGAGAAAGCACATCAACATCTAGTAGCACCTCCTCTGTGCCCAGCCTGGGGAGCCTATGTAGACACCACAGAGGGAGACCCTGCAGAGCCCACAGTCTGGAGGGAGAAGGGTGTCGGGCAATGACCTTGACCCTGAGCTATGTGAAAAAGTCAGCTGTGGTGAAGTGTCATGGGGGGCAGGGAAGTCGCCATTCTGCTGTATTTACTGAGCACCTGCCGTGTACCCAGCAGGCAAAACTCTCTGACTCAAGCAGGGAGAGACGGACAATAAGTATGTCAACATTCAAGAAATTCGATGAAGAAAATTTAATCAGGGTAAAGAGCAGAGGTGTGTGCGGAATGGGAGGGACATGTACCACTTCGATTGTCAGCCACAAAAACACAGGACATTCTGTAAAGTCTGTATGCCATGCTGTAGGAGATGAGAATGTTTGTGTTCGCTATTGTGTAGACCAGACAACGTGGGACACCCAAATCTCACTGCCCCTAGCTAGGAAGGAAAAATTGTAACTGGGATGCCATCCCCAGGAAGGAGGGGATGATGAGGAGGAGCTGATTGTAGTTACTCTGAGTGCACTGGAAAGCCGCCACAAGAAGGTTTTAAAGGGGAGAGATGTGACCTAATTCCCTTTTTTTTTTTTTTTTTTGGAAGACAGAGTCTCGCTCTATCGCCCAGGCTAGAGTGCAATGGTGCAATCTTGGCTCACTGCAACCGCTGCCTCCTGGGTTCAAGCAATTCTCCTGCCTCAGCCTCCCAAGTAGCTGGGATTACAGGTACCTGCCACCACACCTGGCTAATATTTGTATTTTTAGTAGAGATGGGGTTTCACCATGTTGGCCAGGCTGGTCTCAAACTCCTGACCTCAGGTGATCCACCCACCTCGGCCTCCCCAAGTGCTGGGATTACAGGCATGTGCCACTGCACCCGGCCCTAATTCCCATTTTTAAAAGCTCCTTTGGCTGCCAGGGAAGAGAAGACTGTCAGGGCAGGGGTGGCCACAGGGAGACTTGAGAGAGGCTGGTTGCTGGTCCAGGGAGGGAAGCAGCAAATGGCTCTAAGATAGGAGGATGGGGTCTTTACTGTTCAGATGCCCAAAAAACTTGAAAGAGAGAAATGTCCCCAGCAGCTGACTGAGAACAGTATGTGATCGTTAGGTAACGTTTCCTGAGGAGAATTAAGTTCCTTCCGGCTCTCAGTGGTCGTAGTTTCTGCCCTAGGGGTCTGAACTATTCACTTATCCTTGCCTTACAGAAACAATTAATGCCTATAGGGCCTGGTAAGAAGGGCATCACCCCAATCTTCAGCCAAGAGCTCCCCTGACACGGGCATAGGATGTGAGCCTTGATGGAGGGGCTCAGGGACCTTGGGAACTTGAAGACAGGGGCGGGAAGTGGGTGGGACATCAGGGAGGTTTTCTGAGAGATGTGCCGTCTAAGCTGGAATAGGAATTAGCCAGGAGATGGATTAGGAAGGGCAGTCCGGGCAGAGGGAAACAGCTGGACAGAAGCAGCAGAGACATGCACTTGAGTAACTGCATGTTCACTGGGACTGGAACAAAGAGCTTAAGAGGGAAAGTGAGGAGAGGTGGGACCATGGGTCGCAGGGACTGCATCCCACAGGGCCCTGTGGGCTGTGCTGGCGTTAAGACTTGGGCTGGTGGAAGTGAGAACCATGGAAAGGTTTGAAAGTAGAAGCAGAACATGGTCAGATTTCCTCTGAGATCAGTCTAGGATGATCACCAAGAATGACTGGAAAGTCAAGATGGAGCATGGGGCCCAGGAGAAGGATGGCCAGGTGGTCCAAGAGAGAAGACAGGACTGCAGGGGCAGAGAGAGGGCCCCAGGAGAGGGTACTCACAGGGGCTGGGGAAAGATGTGACTTTCACTTTTGGAGCTCACAGTCCAGCAAGGAGGGCAGTAAACATCTAAAAGAGCATTTTTCAACCTTTTTCAGTTACTGCCTCTCCTCAAGGAGTCATTTTAGACTTTTGTTCTAATTGCCCAACCATGAAACTTACATATCACAGATATACTGTATATCTGGTTTACATACTAGATACATTTAAAAGAGTGACCTTTTTTTGGCCACCCCAGCCTAGCCCCTCTCCAGTTGCAGATGAGGAGTAATGAGAAAGAAGAGAGAGGGTGAGGGAGAAGGCAGATGAAGTCAGCCTAGGGAAGAACACAGAGAACCCAGCAAGGACCTGGAATTTTGTTCTCAATGTGACACAAAGCCACTGGAGAGCTTTAAGCATAGGTGGGATGAGACCAGATTTCAGTCCTTACATGCTCACCCAGGCCGCTTTATGGAGGCAAGAAAAGAGGGAGGAAGGGAAACCAGGGAGAAGGCTGAGGCAGGTATCCTGGAGGTGGACGGTGAGGGTGGTGGTGGATTAAAGCAGGGGCTACATGGGGCAAGAAGTGATGATGTTCTGGATTCTGGATGCATGGCAAAGGCCCGTGTGGTGGTGGGGTGGGGCTGAGGATAACTCCAAAGTCTTTACCCTGAACAACCAGAAGGATGAAGGGGATGTTATGGAGAAAAGAGATGAACTGAGGTGAGCCCCTCTTACCTCCACAGTTGCAGGTGAGCGTGGCGGCTGCACTTGCTCAGCGCACTGCAGGAAGCGGCGCATATGCTCCGCACAGTTGCCCACAGCTGCCTCGTTCTGTCGAAGACACTCCTCGAAGGCCTCAAAAGGCTGAGCACAGGCCTGGCGGATCTGGCGGATGATTGGGCTGTGGGGGTACGGCAGTTCAGCCCCTAGGAGATTCCCACCCCACTGCCCACCCCCCACACTGTCTCATACTTGCCCACACTCACTGGGAGGATGTGCATTGGGCAATGCTCATCTTAAGGTAGTGACAGTCCCGCTGCCAGGATTCCGGCTTGGCCGCCACACACTGGCCATACTGCTCCAGCTCCCGGCCACAGTAGCGAGCGGTGACCTCTAGGGCCGCCTGCCTGTGGGACAGGATGGGCTGAGGATCATTCCAGGCAGCAGGCAAGCAAGGGAATTCTTTTTTTTTTTTTTTATTTTTTAGAGACAGGGTCTCACTGTGGCCCAGGCTGGAGTGCAGTGGCACGATCATAGCTCACTGTAGCCACCAGCTCCTGGATTCAAGTGATCTTCCTGCCTCAACCTCCTAAGTAGCTGGGACCACAGGCCTGAGCCACCATGCCCAGCTAATTTTTTATGTTTTGTAGAGACAGGGTCGTGCTATGTTGCCCAGGCTGGTATTGAACCCCTGGGCTCAAGCGATCCTCCTGCTTAGACCTCCCAAAGTGCTGGGATTACAGGCATAAGCTATGGTGCTCGGCAAAGAAAGGGAGTTCTGGTCTGGGTCTGAAGTAGGACTAGGCGTTCAGGGCAGATGTGGGAATCTGAAGGATCCTGAGATGGGGCCAAAGAAGTGTAGAGGTGAGGCCGAGCCCTGGGGCTTGTAAAGCAGGAGGGGAGCTTCAGGGGAGAGAGTGGAGGTTCTAAAACAAGGTCTGATTAATCTAAGGTAGGCCTTTGGGGTCCTAGAAGACAGGCCTTGAGATCCAGGCATCCCCTAGTAGGCCTGGGGATCATGCCCAGAAGACTTGGGGCCTTAGAAGTAAGATCTAGAATTCCAGGGAGAGCTTGAGAGCCCTTAATGGGTTTGGGGGTTCTAAAAGTGAGGTTTAGAGCTCCAAGAGGTGGGGTCTCAGGTCCTGGGGAAGAGTGTCTTAGCCAAAGAGTCTTCAAGATAAAACCTAAGGCCCTGGTGCGGAACTCAAGGTCCCAGGGGCGTGAGGTCTGGAAGCCCTGGATGAGGTTGTTGCTCTGGGAATCCCGGGCAAGGTCAGAGTGGTCTAGGAATAAGTCTATGGACCCTATAGGTGAGGACTGGGGTCCTAGGCAGACCTGGAAGGTTCAAAAGGTAAAGTTTGGTGATCAAGGGGGAGGAACCTGGAGCTCTGAGGACGGGTGTAGGGTTGAGGTACCTAAATAAGTCTGTAGTCTTAGGATTTCGGTGTGAAGGCCGGACCTGGGGTACTGGCGACGGAGCTTGGGTGAAGAGTGACTGGACCTAAGTCCCAAGCCGCGCGAGAGGGGGCGAGGCCTAAACGCTTAGAGGGCGGGGCTTGGGCATGCGGAGGGTTGGAGCTCGTGAGGGAAGGCGTTGAATCCTGAGGGTCAGATCTCCAAGAAGGAGGGAGGCTGGTCCTAATTCCAGAGGTCCTAGACTAGGTCTAGATCACTGGGTAAGAGAAGGGGAGCGGCAGCACGTATGGGGTAGGCGCTCTCACTACTCACATCTCGAGACCTTTGCCGGCGTAGGGCTGTCCGGGGGGAACGACCCGCCTTTTCCGGTATCGGTTGTCATGGCGGCGCCCAGCCCAGCCTGGTTTTTTCCGGTAGCCAATTGAACTAACAACCCCGTTCCCTTTAGGACTAATCTGTCATGGCGGCGCCCTACCTCTTCTTCCGGCCCGGCTCGTCATGGCGGCGCCCTGAGCAGCCACTTCCGCCCTCTTCTGGCTAAATTGCTTTATCCCTATTTCCGGCTTGCCATGGCAGCGCCTGGGGTTCAACGGAAGTAAGCAATGGAAAGTATGGTGGTTCCTCGGCTCCAAAGAGAATGCGCCGCTGAGTTGCGCGGCACCTCACGGGATTGAGCCGCAGACACAAGCGCTCCAAATCTCCGACTGGAGCTGGTGGGAAGCGTCTGCTGTTGCTGCAGCGTCTCAACATGTTGTTCCCATTTTGGTTGGGTGCTGTGGCGGTAAGCTATTGGGCTCAGGGATAGGGGGCCTGATTCCTAACGCCGCGCTGCCACCATCGGCCTTGCGCAGACGCTGATAATCCTCCTGCCACCCTGGTTCATGCGAGCGCTTGGAACAGGAGGGAAGAGGGAGTCAAACCAAGAGCCGAACTAATTCGGTTGGGCCTCCCATTTACCCAGCCTGGGACCCAGACGTTTCTCCAACCCTTAGCATAGGCCAGGACAGACATGGCGTTTAATCCTGACTCCATGAAACTATCAAGCTAGTTACTTCCTCTCTTTGTAATTAATTCCTCCTAGTGTAGCAACATTTCCCCCTCCCTTCTCATCTGTCTTAAAAGTGTGAGGTTAGACCTGGGCGTGAGTTTCCCCACATAAGAGACTGGATATCCCCTGGTCAGAGAACTGAGCATCAGTCTTGCCATTTAGTTTGCAGATCTTTCAAGACTCTAGTCAAAATGAGCAGAACATTTTGCAGTTAATCATAGAGTTGAAGATGAACGAGAGCTACTTGACTGTGAACTAGTAACGACCACTTGGAGTCGCAGTGTGTCTGTAAAATGATGATGACAGTGACATCATAGAGGACATAGTGCAAGTGAACAGTTTGATACTGAGCTTGGAGCCTCAGGAGTTCTGGATAAGTGAGAGCTTACGGAAGGTTGTAATCATGAGCTACCCTGGTTGGCAGTTGACATCTGAGGACCAGCACTGGTCATTGCACAGAAAGAAAGCTTTACACCTTGAAATCCCTCCATTCTTCTTAAACTTCCAAGTGTATGTCTGATGGGAGAAGAGGGGAAGGGATCAACATTTAAAGGTCTGGAAGGAGTCAGATTACTGTTTTTGGCTTCAAATGTAGACTGAATCCCTAGATTTTCCTCTGCTGGGAGAATGAAATCTTAACCCATTCCGTTCCCTTGTTGGTACTCAGAAACGGATACCCCAAAGATGCATTTTGACATGCTGAAAGGCCTTAGAAGCTGCCTCAGATCTGTCTAACCTTGTCTTGTTGGTGTGTGGGGGTAGGGATGCCCACAGGTGCACAGGGAGGGAGTTTCTGAAATTTTCTTATTTGACCGAGAAAGCAAAAAAAAATCAATTGTCTTAAACCTGGTTTCTAGAGATCTCATTAAAGAACTAGGAAAAATTAACCACCTGTTAACAGAAAAACCAAACTGAAATGTTTTAAAGAGGTTTATTTTGAGCCAATATGAGTGACCATGGCCTGGGGAACACAGGCTCAACAGGTCCTGATAAAGTGTGCCTGAGACAGTAGAATTACAGTTTGGTTTTGTACATTTTAGGTGGACAGGAGTTACAGCAAAGACATAAATCACTACATGGAAGGTAAAGATTGTGTTCAGCTGGTTTCAGTGGCTCACGCCTGTAATCCCGGCACTTCGGGAGGTCGAGGTGGGCGGATCACTTGAGGTCAGGAGTTCGAGAGCAGTCTGGCTAACATGGTGAAACCCTGTCTCTACAAAAAATACAAAAAATTAGCCAGGTATGGTGGCAGGCACCTGTAGTCCTGGAGCAACTCAGGAGGCTGAGGCATGAGAATTGCTGCGGAGGTTGTAGTGAGCCGAGACCACACAATTGCCCTCCAGCCTGGGTGACAGAGCATGACTCTGTCTCAAAAAAAAAAAAAAATCTACAGTATTTTTATAATACATTTTGTAGTACCACTTATAACCACTTGGGTGCGTGGGTTGCCCATTAAATAAAACAGTTTACAGTTGACCCTTGAACAACATGGATTTAAACTGTACTGGTCCACTTATACTCAGATTTTCTTCTGCCTCTGTCACTCTGAGACAGCAAGACCAAACCCCCCTCCTCTCCTCAGCCTACTCCATGTGAAGAGGACAAGGATGAAGGCCTTTATGATGATCCACTTCCACTTAATGAATAGTATATTTTATCATCCTTATGATTTCCTTAATAACAGTTTCTTCTCTCTACTTTACTATTGCAAGAATACAGTATATAATGCATATAACATACAAAATATGTGTTAATCTACTGTTTATGTAGACTTCAGATCGACAGTAGGCTATTAATAGTTAAGTTCTGGGGGAGTCAAAAGTTATATGTGGATTTTCTACTGCATTGTTTAAGGGTCAACTGTAGATTCAAGGACTACCTAGGATTGTAGAGTTGACTGATAGGACTGGGACTGATGATAACATCATAACCTGAAGAAGTGTCAACAATGGTGATGGACCCCCGGCAACCCTGGAGTGGGGATGTCTAAAGATAGATGTCATCCACCAGGCAGGAGTTGGTGCCACCAGTGTGTCATGTTCTACAGCCTCTTTTATTTATTTTTATTTTATTTATTTATTTTTTGAGACGGCATCTTGCTTTGTCACCCAGGCTGGAGTGCAGTGGCACGATCTCGGCTTACTGCAACCTCCACCTCCCGGGTTCAAGCGATTCTTCTGCCTCAGCCTCCCAAATAGCTGGGACTACAGGTGTGCACCACCACGCCAGGCTAATTTTTGTATTTTTAGTAGAGACGGGGTTCCACCATATTGGCCAGGCTGGTCTCGAAGTACTGACCTCGTGATCTGCCCACGTCAGCCTCCCAAAGTGCTGAGATTACAGGTATGAGCCACGGCGCCTGGCCTGCAGTCCCTTTTACTACAACAAATATGGGAGTCACAGGTGTGGCATACAGTGGTGGCTTCTGCATTAGAAACATAGGCCAAGTACGGTGGCTCATGCCTATAAATCTCAGCACTTTGGGAAACTGAGGTGGGCAGACTGCTTGAGCCCAGGAGTTTGAGATCAGCCTGGGCAACATGGCGAAATTCTGTCTCTACAAAAAGTACAAAAGTTACCCAGGTGTGGTGATGTCATAGGTGGTAGATTTATCCTTCAAACATCAACAACTAAAAAATCTGGACAAAATAGGAGACAACAGAGTTCAGACACTGGAAACAAGCATTGTAGCACAGTGGTCCCCAAGAGAAAGGAGACAAATGAAGTGACACTGGTGGCCCGGCTTGTCTGGAGAGTTAGTTTTCTAGGCTACGTAGCCCAGGGTTGTCCCTGAGTTGGGACAAAGTTGAGAATTTGGAGAGGCCAAGGCAGCTAGAGTTTGTAAGGCAGGGTACCAGAGAGTAGTGCGGCACAGGCCTGCAAAGGGTTTCCTGCACGTGTAGCGCACAGCATGCCTGTGAACACACTCCTGGAGACCAAGGGAACCACTAGGAAGGTGCAGGCAGAGCAATCCCTGGAGCCATAGTGGAGACCATCACTGTGCACTGGCTAAACTACTCAAAGATACTGCCTCTCTAGTGAGGCAAAATTAGCCCTAATGGCTGCTCTGGTCTCACCTAAGTAAGCTCAGAAACACTGAAGCAAGCCCTCAGTTCGAAGGAAAATGGAAATCTGGTATATGAAATCAAGATCGCCAGATATGGTAAGTATAACTTTTATGACAAAAATAGCACAAAGGCCAAAGGCCAGGAAAGTGTGTGCTGCTGCTAAGTTGTTCTACTGCCTGTGACGTGGTAGAATATTACATCAAAGTGTGACAAGTCTAAAGATGTACACTAGAAATTTCAAGAGAAACAACAAAAAATGAAAATGGAGGTAGGGTTAATAAGCCAACAAAGGAGATAAAAATGAAATAATAAAAAATAAATTAGCCCCGCACACGTATGGCCATCTGATTTAAACCCTGTCACTCCAGCTGGAGTGCAGTGGCGTGATCACGGCTCACTGCAGCCTCGACTCCCAGGCTTAGACGATACTCCCACCTCAGCCTCCTGGGGAGCTGGGACTACAGGTGCTCACCACCATGCCTGGCTAATTTTTTTAGTAGAGACGGGGTCTGGCTGTGTTGCCCAGGCTGGTCTCAAACTCCTGGGCTCAAGCAATCATCCCACTTCAGCCTCTCAAAGTGCAGGGATTACAGGCGTGAGCCACTGCACCCGGCCTATGGCCATCTGATTTTTGACAGAAGTGCAAAAGTAATTCAATAGAGAAAGGATCGTTTTCAAGTAACAGTCCTGGAGCAATTGGATATCTACTGGAAAAAAAAAAAAAAAAAAAAAAACTTGATCTAAGCCTTACACTTTGTACAAAAATGAACTCTAAGTGGAAAATGGATCATAGATTTAAATATAAAGCATAAAACTATAAAACCTTTAGAAAATAACATATGAGAAAATCTTTGGGCTAGGTGAAGAGTTCTTAGACACAACACCAAAAACCAGTCTGTGGGGCTTCATCAAAATTTAAATTTGTTTCTCTGCAAAATACCTGTGAAGAGGATGAAAAGACAAACTATGAACTGGGAGAAAATATTTGCAAAGCACTTGGGTGACAAAGGCTTTATATCTGGAATATATATTGAAGTCTTGAAATTCAACAGTAAGAAGACAAACAATCCAATTAAAAAATGAACAGCAGACATTTCACTGAAGATATACAGATGGCAAATAAACACATGAAGAGATGTTCACCATTTTCAGCCATTAGAGAAATGCAAATTAAAGCCACAATGAGATATCACTACATATCTATCAGAATGGCTAAAATAAGAAATAGTGGGCTGGTCCAAGTGCAATGGTGTTTGCAACAAATTGATCACAACCACTTACAGATTTATTTGTTCTTTTTCCATTCCCACTGCTTCACTTGACTAGCCTTAAAAAAAAAAGTGACATCACCAAATGCTGGTTGGTCAGAATGCCAAGAAATGAATCACTCATACATTGCTGGTAGAAATGTAAAATGGCGCAGCCACGCTGAAAAGTTTGGCAGTTTATTAAATGAAATATGCAACTACCATATGACCTAGCAATCCCAATCTTGAACATTTGTCCCAGGGAAATGAAACACGTTTACACAATAACCTGTATAGTAGTCGTCCTTATCTGCAATTTTGCTTTCCTTTTTTTTTTTTTTTTTTTTTTTTGAGACTCTGGTCTTGCTCTGTTGCCCAGGTTGCTGTGCAGTGGCGTGATCTTGGCTCAATGCAATCTCTGCCTCCTGGGTTCAAGTGATTCTCCTCTCTCAGCCTCCTGAGTAGCTGGGATTACAAGCGTGTGCCACCACACCCAGCTAATTTTTGTATTTTTAGTAGAGACGGGGTTTCCCCATGATGGCCAGGCTGGTCTCAAACTCCTGACCTCAAGTATCTGCATACCTCAGCCTGCCAAAGTCCTGGGATTACAGGTGTGCACCGCCACACCCAGCCAGTTTTGCTTTATGCAGTTTCAGTTACCCACAGTCTGAAAATATGTGAGAACAGTACATTTTGAGGCCACATTCATTTAATTACAGTATAATTGTTCTATTTATTGCTGTCAATTTCTTACAGTGCTTAATTAAACATCAAAGGTATGTATGTATAGGAAAAAATATATAGAGGACATATAGTACATATAGCACATATGGATAGTGTATATACTATCCATGGTTTCAGACAATCACTGGGAGTCTTGGGATATAATCCTCAAGGATAAAGCGGGACTATTATACCTGATTGTTCAGATCAGCTTTATTGTTAATGCCCAACACTGGAAACACCAAAATGTTCAAGGTGAATGGTTAAACTATGAACATATATACTATATACATAGTATATTCATACTATGGAGTACTGTGTAGCAATAAAAAGGAATTAACTATTGATACATGCAACTACCTGGATGTATCTCAAGGGAATGGAGTGAAAAGGCCATTCTCAAAGGTTATACTTCATGATCCCATTTATGTAAGATTCTTGAAATAAGAAAACTATAAAGAACAGATTAGTGGTTTCCAGGGGTTAGAAATGGGGGACAGAGGTGGAGATGGCTATAAAAGGATAGTATGGCAGATGGCTCTGTGATGACGGAACAGCTCTGTATCTTGCTTATGTTGCTGTTTTCATCAATCTGCACAGGTGATAAAATGAAATAGAACTATATACCACATGCAACACAAATGAGTGCATGTAAAATGGGTGAAATTTGAATAAGCTCTGTGGACTGTCCCAATGTCAATTTCTTAGTGGTGAATCTACAATTAAAAAGCTAAAAAACATTTTTTTTGGAAATGTTTTTAGTGCTGCTAAAAATGGAAGTGGAGAGATAACAATAGACCTCAGCTGTGGGATCATTCAGTAAACAGAACCTGGAATAGTGTGTGAAAGTGTATGGTTGGGATTCTATTAACAGCAGGGGTAAACGTCAGTCAGTACAATTGAGTTTTTCCTTATTCTTCTCAACCAGTTTCCTGAAGCAAAGCCTATCTTTTCTATTGAATTGTTTTCTTTTGCCTTTTCTTTTTTTTTTTTGAGACAGGGTCTCATTCTGTCACCCAGGCTGGAGTGTGGTGGCACAGTCTTGGCTCACTGCCTGGACCTTCCAGGCTCAGGAGAGTCTCCCACCTCAGCCTCCTGAGTAGCTGGAACTACAGGCATGTGCCACCACACCAGGCTAATTTTTTTTGTAGAGACGGGGTTTCCCCATGTTGTCCAGGCTGGACTCGAATTCCTGGGCTCAAGCAATCTGCTGAGCCAAAGTGTTGGGATTACGGGTGTGAGCCACCAAACCCAGCCTTTTTTAATTTACAAAATAGAGACAGGGATCTGCTCTGTCACCCAGGCTGGAGTGCGGTGGCACAATCTTGGCTCACTGCAGCCTCGACCTCTTGGGTTCAAGCAATCCTCCCACCTCAGCCTCCCGAGTAGCTGGGACTACAGGGGTGTGCCACCATGTTTGGCTATATTTTTTTTGTCATTGTTGCTTTTTTTGTAGAGATGAAGTCTCAGCCCAGGCTGGTCTAGAACTCCTAGGCACAAGTGACTGCTCCTGCCTAGGCCTTCTAAAATGTTGGGATTAACTGGCGTGAGCCACTGTGCCCGTCCTGCTAAGCCTATCTTGTAATGATAGATTTTTCTGTCTTTTCCTATCTGCCTTATAATTAGTGACAGACCATCTAAACCAAACTCAGGAAAGAATTACCTTAGGAAAGCTTTCATCATCAAAAAGCATCTTATAATTGCACAAGTATATACAAGATGATCTATTATCAACGGTTTATAATGGCCAAAGATAAGTCGCCAGAATATTTCCAGAAAAAAGTTATAATGGCCAAAGAAAGAATGGAACAACTTAAATACACAGGGGATGGTAAATCCACACAATAAAATACTGTACACAAGAAAGAAAACATAAGCGGCACTCTACACACTGCTATGAAAGCAGATCAATATAAAAGCAGAAAAAAGCCAAGTATAGAAGTGTAGACTAAATATAAAATACTCACTGGAGGCCAGGCACAGTGGCTTACACCTGTAATCCTAGCACTTTGGGAAGCCGAGGTGGGTGGGTCACTTGAGGTCAGGGTCTTTAAGACAGGGTCTTCCTATATTACCCAGGCTGGCCTTGAACTCCTGCACTCAAATGATCCTCCCACCTCAGCCTCTCAAATAGCAGGGACTACAGATGCACAGCACCATGCCTAGCTTCCAAAATGGATAAATCTTATTTCACTATGCTAAGTGAAATAAGCCAGTCACAGGACAAATATTGCATGATCCCACTATATGAGAGATCTATAATAGTCAAACCCGTAGAAACAGATAGAAGGGTGGTTGCTGGAGGCCAGGGAAATGGAGAGTTGTTCAACAGGTATAAAGCTTCAGTTATGCAAGACAAGTAAGGTCTAAAGATCTGTTGTACAACATGGTGCCTGTAATTAACAATACTATATTGTACACCTAAAGATTTGTTAAGAGGATAGGTCGTGAGTTAAGTGTTCTTACCACAGAAGACAAAACAAAAACTTAACAGCAACCAAAAAGCAAAAAACAAAGGGGCAGGAGGAAACTTGTGGAGATGACAGATATGTTTATTACGCTGATTGTGGTGATGGTATCAAAGGTGTGTGCATATAGTCAGACCCATCAAATTGTATTCTTTAAATATGTAACAACTGTACTTCTATAAAGCTGGTAAAAAACACTGTACCTGTTTGTTTTTACTTCAATGTGGCTATAAGAAAATATAAAATTACATTATATTACAGCTTGCATTCTATTTGTATAGGACTGTCCTGCTCAAGATGGATTAACAGGTGTGTGACAGTCACTGCCTGCTGAGAGCAGGGTGTAGGGAACCTGGGGTTGGAAAGGAGACTTGTCACTGTATGCTCTTCCATTTATCAATATTTCATATTTTGAGAAGACATGAAATTTTTGAACGAAGATACAGAAAATCCTTGTCAATAGTTTATCTACCAGAGAGATTCAGAAACCTTGCATTCTTGGTTTTCAGGTCTTGGTTGAGAGTTCTAACACCTTTGAAAAATCTCAAGAGTAACCTGGTAATATTATCTTCATTGAACTAAAATTACATTTTGCTTTAATCTGATAGTCCTCTTAATCCAAAAGGTCAACATCAAGTTAAACAACATCCAGTTTCACTTTGATGTTCATAGCTGCTAATTCAGCTACAAAATACCGAAAAACATAAGGCACAGAAACAGTATCGATAGTGTCACTGCGATTACACAGAGTACAGTTGTATTTTCTGTTGCGCATGGCAGACCAAGAAGGGGGTGGCTTCTCCAACAGTGGAGAGAGTAAACTGCCACACTTCACACACACATGGGCTACCGACCGATCCGAGCAGTTGAAGAGGCGGTCATGAAGGAGAAAAGATGTACCGTGAGCTAAAAGCGCATCCCGTTCCATCTCCCCAAAACGGATTCCACCCTGGACATTTCTTCCCCCAATAGGCTGGTTGGTGACTCTGTCTCGGGCTCCAGTTGTCCTTACTTGAAATTTGTCTGAGACCATATGGCGTAAGCGCTGATAATAAACCACTCCTATGAAGATGTCTGCTTCCAGTTCTAGCCCACTGATGCCACTATATAACCTCTCGGTGCCATAGAAATTGTAGCCAGCAGCCTTTAACATCTCACCAAAGTATTCTAAGGCCGAGTTCTCCTCCGAGAAGATGAAGGGTGTAGCATCATGGCAGAGACCATGCAAAGCTGCAGACTTCCCGGCCATACTCTCAATTAACATCCCAATGGTCATGCGGGATGGAAAACCATGGGGATTGAACAGAATGTCTGGGACCATCCCACTCTCAGTAAAAGGCATGTCCTCAGCCGGCCACAATCTGCTTAAAATGCCCTTCTGCCCATGACGACTGGCAAATTTATCTCCGATAGTTGGGTTCCGAGGCACTCTCATAGTGATGCAAACACACTTGAATTTTCCACTCCCAGTGTCATTACTGCACACTTTGATGTTATCCACAACACAATTTTCTTTACTCCTAGGAAAAAGTAAACCGTATAAGGTCAGCCTATTTGTTTAAACTTATAGAGATAAGTTTCATTGATATAATTAGTGCTTCATAAAGGATATTTGTAAAACTTTTTTTTTTTTTTTTTATGAGACAGGGTCTCACTCTGTTGCCCAGGCTGGAGTGTGGTGGTGCGATTACAGCTCACTGCAGCCTTCACTTTCCGGGTTCAAGCAATCCTCCCACCTCAGCCTCCTGAGTAGCTGGGACTACAGGTATATGCCACCAGGCCTGGCCAATCTTTAAATTTTTTGTAGAGATAGGGTCCCACTACATTGCCCAGACTGATCATGAACTCCTGTGCTTAAGGGATCCTCCTGTTTTGGTCTCCCAAAGTGTTGGGATTGCAGGTGTGAACTACTGTGCCTGGCCTGCAAAACTCATTCTTACCTTTATTCTCCAATACAAACAGAGATGGTATGAATAGAGCTATTGGTGATATTCACTACAGAATTATGTTCATCTGAAAGAAAACTAGCAACAAAGGCAACTGAAAAATTATTATGAAGGCCTATTGAAATAAATTATATTGTAAAATAAGCTAAAATAAGACATTTCTAATAAGAGGTAAGAGCTCAACATTTTGGCTAGGAAACATTGCTAACATTGTATATGAGAAACATGACAAAGTTTGGATAATACAGTTTTTAAAAAAAGCACAAATAGGCCAGGCATGGTGGCTAACGCCTGTAATCCTAGCACTTTGGGAGGCTGAAGCAGGTGGATCACTTGAGCCCAGGAGTTCGAGACCCGCCTGGGCAACAGGGCGAAACCGTCTCTACTAAAAATACAAAAAATTAGCTGGGCATGGTGGTCCATGCCTGTAGTCCCAGCTACTCGAAGGCTGAGGCGAGAGGATTGCTTGAGCCCGGGAAGTGGAGGTTGTAGTGAGCTGAGATCACTCCACTGCACTCCAGCCTGGCTGACACACTGAGACCCCGTCTCAAAACAAAAAAAACCAGCTTGGATGCCCAAACTTACTTATAGTACATCACAAAACTTTCTCCAGTGTTGAGGTTTAGGTAGCTGTAATATGGATCTCCATACTGCAGTTTTGCTCCTATAAACGGCAATCCATCGTCATCTAACTTCTGCAAAATGCGTGGGTCACCAGGTTTCATTCCAAACACCAGGCTACTATCTCCTTGTTTAATTTTTTCAGAGAGGTCTATGAACTCAGACTTGTAGACACTTCCATGGGCAAAGCCTCGTTCCCAAGAGGCCTTATTCACAATCTGTGAAGTAAAAGAATCGTTAAAAGACTGAGGCCAAGTGAGGATTTTCAAAATAAAACTAGGTAGGACTATAATACTTGGTTTAGGATAACTGGCATCACATTTTAACTTTCCTCACATTTTCCAAATCACTGATACTAACTACAAAAACCCAGACATGGCTGGGCACGGTGGCTCACGCCTGTAATTCCAGCACTTTAGGAGGCCAAGGCAGGTGGATCACTTGAGGTCAGGAGTTCGAGACCAGCCTGGCCAACATGGTGAAACCCCATCTCTACTAAAAATACGAAAATTAGCCAGGCATGGTGGCGGGTGCCTGTAGTCTCAGCTACTCGAGAGGCTGAGGCAGGAGAATTGCTTGAACCCAGGAGGTGGAGGTTGCAGTGAGCCAAGATCGTGCCACTGCACTCCAGCCTGGGCAACAAAGCAAGACTCCGTCTCAAAAATAAAAAACAAACAAACAAAAAACAAGAAAAACAAAACCCAGGCACACAGAAATAGCTTAAAATCTAATCATACTTAAATATAAAAGGTAGATAGATCCAAAACCAAACTTCAAAATTTACTCATAATATGCACTCAAATATGCAAGACATATGTGTATCTGAATATTTAGTGGATATTCCTCAAGGCTCGCCCACTTTCAACTTAGACTAAGAACTAATCATTTAATAGAACATCATGTGCCAAATACTAGGTACTTGGGTACACAAAAATATTCCTTCAGTGATTTCACAGTAAACAAACAAGTTAAAAAATAAAAAGATTGGAACAATATTTCCCGGTAAAACTTACCATGGCATCTTCCATATCATAGCCAGTGTAAGAAATCACAGCAACGATGGCATTGGTCCCAATTGGATAGTTATCCATGTCATAATAATCATACATGGAGGGTCTCACCAAGGGACTCTGAGGAATCTGAAGACGATATAGTTTGTTATCCGATCGGTCTTGATAAGTGAGAAGTGGAAAGCCCATAGTTTGCTTACCTACATGGAGAAAAAACATCTTAGCATTTTCTGCTTCTTTCATCTTGATTATAGGTGTGATACACAACACTGGAAACAACTAAATATTCATCAGAGGAAAATGAATAAATAAATAATCATGGTAGTTATGCTTACTTTAGACTAATACATAAGCTGTGAAAATGAAGTAAACCTAAATGTATCAACGTGACCAGACCAGAAAAACCATGCTGAGTGGGAGAAAGTGCAGACTGACATTTAATATGATACGATTTATGTGCATTTGCAACACCCCCAAACAATTCTATACTTAGTTTATGGATATATGTATGATGTAATAAAAGCTTTAGAAGGGGACAGAAAGGAAGTACACAAATTACAGGATATCACTACTGGTGGGAGAAAAGGGGATAGTAATTATTATGTAATTAGATTACTTTCTTACAGCGGAATATGTATTTAATTCTAAGTAGTGGAATATGGGGTGAGATTCCTCTGTGTACTACCTCACAGTATAATCATTTCACAACAAAATGATTTTAAAATATAAATACAAGTGAAATTTTTAAAAAAATTATAGACTTAGAGCTTCCAGTAATAAAGGGCTACTCTTACAAGACCACCCTCAGCACGTAAGTATAAGACGCAGACCCCCAACTACACATATAGCACTGGAGAGTAACCAAAAGCTGTCAGAAGCTGAGAAGAGTTTTTACTTGGACAAAAGGAACACACTGGGTGAATTTCCAGGTTTTTAAGTATTTATGTATTTATTTTTGCCTTACGGCCCAGTGTGGCAGCTACAACTTAGATAGAAATCCACAGTCTTACTGGCTTGAAGAACCAGGAAATAGAGTTCTGAGCATGACAACAATTGGGAAGGGGAACATTTCAGAAATGAGAGAACCACAAAGGGAGACCCTTAAATTCAGCATATAAATTGGGTCCAAATCTTTGGTGGACTCCTGAACTATGCAAGCATGGGACAGATCACAGCAGCCCACCTAAGGCTGAAGAATGTACTTCAACTGCCATGTTCACCAAGTTAAGTACCAGTGAAAACTAAAAACCAATCCTCTTCCCCTGGAGAATTTTTGGTGACATGCACTGAGCCAGGTGATGGACTGTATATTAAGAAGGAAAGACATAAAATGAAAAAAATTAAAATGTAATTGAAGGCCAAACACCACACTAAAAACAAAACCAATCCTCTTCAGAGGACCCTAACAGGATCCAGGGTTTAAAACATATTCCTCGCAATGTTCATAATACAATCCAATATTACTGGGCATACAAAGAAATGGTGAAACTTGACTTATACTCAAAAAGACTGATACTGAGATGACCCAGACATTGGAATCTGCAGATAATGATTTTACAACACCCATCATATAAAACTATGCTCAAAATATAAAGGAAAACATGCCCACAATGAATGAAGATAAGAAATCTTAGAGAAGAAAGAAACTATAAAAAAAGAAACAAGTCAGGCCAGGCGCAATGGCTCATGCCTGTAATCCCAGCACTTTGGGAGGCTGAGGCAGGCAGATCACTTGAGGTCAGGAGTTTGAGACCAGCCTGGCCAACATGATAAAACCCTGTCTCTACTAAAAATACAAAAAATTAGCTGGGCATGGTGGCACATGCCTGTAATGTCAGCTACTCATGAGGTAGAGGCAGGAGAATCGTTTGAACTGGGGAGGCAGAGGTTGCAGTGAGCCAAGATCGTGCCACTGCACTCCAGCCTGGGTGACAGAGCGATACCGTGTCTCAAAAAAAAAAGAAAAAAAAAAAAAAAAAAAAAACAAGTAGAAGTGCTGGACTTGAAAAATACAGTCATGCACTGCATAACAATGTTTTAGTCAATGCAGGATGGCATATATACTATGGTGATCCCATATTTTTACTGTACCTTTTCTATGTTTAGCTACACAAATCCTTGCCATTGTCTTACAACTGTAGACAGTACACAGTACAGTTACATGCCACCCAGGTTTGTAGCCTAGGAGCAACAGGCTGTACCATATACTAGGTGTGTAGTAGTCTCTGCCATCTA
The DNA here is from genome assembly GCF_028885625.2 of Pongo pygmaeus. Classification (NCBI taxonomy): domain Eukaryota; kingdom Metazoa; phylum Chordata; class Mammalia; order Primates; family Hominidae; genus Pongo; species Pongo pygmaeus. Next base: position 43,723,278 of record NC_072385.2, on the reverse strand, counting down.
GGTTTGTGTAAGTTCACTCTATGATGTTCACACTACGACAAAATCACATACGACTCACTTTGAAGATATCCCTGTCGTTAAGGGCACATGACTGTAAGCAAAAATTCAGTAGAAGACAGAATAAAAAGTGACTGTGATAATAGGTCAATAAAAATAATCCAATCTGGGCCAGGTGCAGTGGCTCACACCTGTAACCCCAGCATTTTGGGAGGCTGAGGCAGGCAGATCACTTGAGGTCAGGAGTTTGAGACCAGCCAGGCCAACATGGTGAAACCCTGTCTCTACTAAGGTGTGTGCCGGTAATGCCAGCTCCTCGGGAGGCTGAGGCAGGAGAATTTATTGAACACGGGAGGCAGAGGTTGCAGTGAGCCGATTGTACCACTGCACTCCAGTCTGGGCAACAAAGCAAGGCTCCATCTCGGAAAAAAAAAAAAAAGATCCAATCTGAAGAAAATAAAGAAAAAAGAGAACAGAAACTCAATGTCTTATGGAACAATATCAAAAGGTTTAAATATATGAATAACTGATAGAAGGGGAAAAAAGAGAGAAAAGGATAGGAGCAATGTTTTTAAAAATAATGACAGAAGAGTTTAGCAATTTAATTAAATTAAAAAAACAAAAAACAAATTTGAGGCCGGGCGCAGTGGCTCACGCCCGTAATACAGCACTTTGGGAGGCCAAAGTGGGCAGGTGACCTGAGGTCAGGAGTTCGAGACCAGCCTGGCCAACATGGTGAAACTCCGTCTCTACTGAAAATACAAAAATTAGCTGGGTGTGGTGGTGAGTCCCTGTAGACCCAGCTACTTGGAAGGCTGAGGCAGGAGAATCACTTGAACCCAGGAGACAGAGGTTGCAATAAGCCGAGATCACACCACTGCATTCCAGCCTAGGCGATAGAGCAAGACTCTGTCTCAAAAAAAAAAAAAAAGAAACACACTATATTCAGAAGACTGCTGCCTTCTAACTAGAAATGACAGAGACTAAGAAGAGACAGTGTAACAACAACTTTTAAGTGTTGGAAGAAAAATAACTGTCAACTCAGAATTGTATATCCAGTGAAAGATTCCTTCAAGTGAAGCAAAATAAAGCCATTTTCAGATAAATGAAAACCAAGAGAATTTGTGGCCAGCAACCTGCACTATAAAAAAATGCTAAAGGAAGATTATCAGGCTGAAGGAAAATTGTATGCAATAAAAACTTGAATCTTGCAGCAGGAATGAAGAGGATTGGAAGTGATAAATATGCGGGTGACTATAATTGCTTGTATTCTTCAAAAAATCAAATAATAAGACCTCAGGCACACCCAAATCTATGGACATTCTATACCTTTTTCTTCAAAAATGTCAATGTCAAAGACAAAGAATGGTTAAAGATCTTTTATAAATTACAGGAAACTAAATAGACATGCCAACTAAATACAATGAGTGATCCTGGGTTGGTTGCTTGTGGCACAGGAAAAAAAAAAAAAACTTGCCATTAACTGTATTTTTGGAACAAATGGTCAGCATATGTAAATAAGGACAATAAAAGAGTATGCTAGTATCAAGTTTACTTTTCTGATTGTGACTATAACATCATCCCTCTTCCTTACCCATCTGGCACTGGTACATGTTCCGTGGACTCTGGTTGTGATCAGAGAAAGGGATGAAGTTGGCAATCACACTCAGCAGGCTGTGTGGAAAGAGTTCCTGGTGTGTGGTAACTCCAGCAAAAACCTCATCCTCAAAGATAGCGACATTCATGAAGATCTGGAAGAGCAGATGTCCAAGGCACAAAATAACTGCAACTGCTTACACATTTACTCTTACCATTTCTCAGAGTTCAATACTCAAAGACTCAAGAGAAAACCATCCCCACCCAGCATCCTGAGTGCTGAAGGGATCAACTGGGAAGCACAGGGAAGCGACCAGTTAGAAATACCACTTGCTTTACATATCTCACTCTAAATCTACCCCAGACCAATTGTGAAGGGGAATAGGAAGAAAAATTTTTAAGTAGCACAAAGCCTATAATTTTGCAACTGCAAATATGTAGGCAAAGACTGAGTGTGAATCTAATGGAATGTTTTCACTTCACGGCTGAGGCAGGGCCAGATACAAAGGAGTTCTGGGAGCTAGACAAGATGGGAGGCAGGTAATGTGACCACCAGCTCTCTCTCAGGTTCTGTGGAGTGAGATCAGACATGGAAATTGCTCTGTGCTGATCACAGAGGAGGTGGAAAGTCTGACTTTCTTTCAAATGTCCAACTGTTGTTGTAACACAAACAACCCTTTTATAAAGGAAGAGTTAAGTATCTGAAAGTTGCATACTATACAAACAAGCACATACACTCATCCATCACACATATGTATTTACCTGTTCCATAGTTCCAATTAGCTCTTCTTTGCCCAATTCTAAGTTCTGCACAGGCCGTACCAGTCTACAAGGAGTGGTAAAAAGGAACAATCCTGGGTACAGACTTGGTTTTCCTGTCATGGGTATAAGGACCACTTCCGTCCAGGGAGGAATTCTTTTCTCTCTCAACACCTGTTTTTAACAAAAACAGAGTTTAACAAACCTGTCCCACAGCCATGGCTGTCGCTGCTAGTCTTATGCCCCATGGAATACCACTCATCCACACTCAGCCATGGTAAAAGGCCTACTTCCTTGGGTGCTCATCCCAGCTAGCAGACAAATCACTAACTACTGAGGCTAAGGATAAAGCACACCATGAATGCACGTGTCGATACACTAAAGGAAATTCTGTCCTCTGTGATCTAAAATACACTAGATTACTGGTTTTATTTGTAAATTTAATAAACCAAAAACTCATGGGTGGGCCGGGGGTGGCTTATACGTGTAATCCCAGCACTTTAGGAGGCTAAAGTGGGTGGATCACTTGAGCCCAGAAGTTCAAGACCAGCCTGGGCAACATGATGAAACTCTGTCTCTACAAAAATTTAAAAATTACCTGAGTGTGGTGGTACGTGCCTGTAGTCCCAGCTAATTGGGAGGCTGAGGTGGGAGGATCACCTTGAGCCCAGGAGGTTGAGGCTGCAGTGAGCCATGATCATGCCACTGCATTCCAGCCTGGGTGACAGAGTGACCCTGTCTCAAAAACAAAACAAAAAAACTCCAACAAACTCCTGGGTGAAAGGAGAAATAAAAACCTAAATTACAGAAACCTGAAAACAACAACAACAACAACAACAACAAAAAACCCATGTGTCAGAACTCATGGGGATTCACAGCTAAATGCATTATCATTAAAAATGAGAGGATGTTTGGTGGAGGGGGACATGGGGAGATGTTGGTCAAAGAGTATAAAGCTTCAGTTACGGAACAGAATTAAGTTTCTGGAGATCTCATGTACAGCATGTGACTCTAGTGAAGAATACTATATTGCATGCTTGGAATTTACTAAAGAGCATATCTTAAGTGTCCTCATCCCCCGACCCTCCACAATGCTAACCAAAAAAAAGAGAATGAAAATAAATTCTCTATAAAAAAGATAAAATCTGAGACTAACAAGGCAGGCAGCTCATTTGAGGTCAGGAGTTCGAGACCAGCTGGGGCAACATGGAGAAACCCCATCTCTACTAAAAATACAAAAATTACCCAGGCGTGGTGGTGTGCACCTGTAATCCCAGCTACTTGGGAGACTGAGGCAGGAGAATTGCTTGAACCTGGGAGGCGGAGGCTGCAGTGAGCCAAGATCACACCACTTGCACTGCAGCCTGGGTGACAGAGCGAGACTCTGCCTCAAAAAAAAAAAAAAAAGGAATGACTGTTTAATGGTTACAGAGTTTCAATTTGTGATGATGAGAAAGTTCTGAAGATGGTGATGACTGCACAATATGAATGTACTTAAAACCCTGAACTGTACACTAGATCAAATCTCATACACTCTCTGAGCATCGAAATAAGTAGTAACAGAATATTCACAAAATTAAACAAGCATCTATAAATCTATGCTAACATAAATAAATGAACAACTAATAGAAAAGAAAGCCCTCCCTTACAGAATAGCAACTAATAAACATAGAAAAAATGCTGGTGGGGGAAAACACCATGTGGTAACCATCACAGTAATATTAACTCAGCAAAGAACCACCAACGGAATAGTAATTCAGCAAATAATTCATCAACTAGTGGGTGAAAATATGAAGGAAGGGGGCTCCACATAGCTTTCAACTATGTCTCCATAAGTTACTTATTACAGAGAAAAACAGAAACTGTACAGTGAATTAACCTGAAGAACACAACTTTGAAGGGATCAGTTAACATGAGTCGTAACAGGACAAACCAACGTCAGATGCTTCCTGAAATATCTTGAATCTCATCATGAGGAAGCAAAACATAAACCTAAATTACAGGAGAGCTGTGATTCCCAGCACTTCGGGAGGCCAAGGCGGGCGGATCACTTAAGGTCAGGAGACCAGCCTGACCCAAATGGTGAAACCCCACCTCTACTAAAAATAAAAAAAATTAGCCAGGCGTGGTGGTATACACCTGTAGTCTCAGCCTACTCCGGAGGCTGAGGCACAAGACTCTGACTCAAAAAAATAAAAATAAAAGACTGGTGGTTGTCAGCATCTAGGTGGCTTCAGGATGGGGCTGGTCACCAGAAAGACCAAGCCAGGATTAGAGGATTGGGACTTTCAGCCCCACCCTCAACCTCCAGGGAGGGGATAGGGGCTGGAGGTTAAGCTAATCACCAATGGCAAATGATTCCATCAGTCATCCTATGTAATAAAGCCTCCATAACAACCCAAAGGACTGGGGGTCAGGATAGCCGGGCACAGTGGTACAGTCCTGTGGTCAGGCTGCTTGGCAAGCTGAGGTGGGAGGATCACTTAAGCCTGGGACATTAAGACTGCAGTGAGCTGTGACTGTGCCACTGCACTCCAGCCTGGGCAACAGAGTGAGACCTGTCTCTTAAAAAAAAAAAAGAAAAGAAAAGAAAAAAAAAAGAGAGCATTACTGAGACAACTGGTGGAATCTGAGTATCAACTACGGATCCCACCCACATGGCCTTCTCTGATTTTCGTAAGTGTACTGCAGTTATTGAAGAGAAAGTCCTTGTTCTTAGAAAAAGTACGCTAAAATCTTTATGGAAAATGAGACAATGTCTCAATACTGCTCTCAAATGATTCAAAAGAAAAAAATTATAAAGAATATACAGAAGATAAAGCATGTGGGGCAAAGCATAGCAACTGGTGGATCTGGGTAATGTGTATACAGGGGGGTCCCATGTGCTGATTAAACATCTTTGCTCTAAGTGTAAAATTATATCAAATGAGCCACAATTCCACTTATAGGAATATAAGAATTAAAGAATTAAAAGCACAAGGACTTAAATGGATATTGGTATACTCATGTTCATAGCAGCATTATTTGCAATGACCGAAAGGTAGTAACAACTCAAGTGTCCAACAGAGCACTTAAATGAAAACTAAAATTTAGTTTAAACATTTTTTAAAAATAAAAACACAGAACAGAATATAAACCACAAACTCAGCCTGTTGCCAAAGGATAATTCTTTCAATGGCCATTATCAAAGCAACAAATACTCTTCGCTAGGAGGAAATCCCAAAGGTAAGTTATTCAAAGAATGTCATTCTACTTTTTAAAAATATATTTTCAAAACCTAGGAGGCAATGGGGTATAACTTCTACCTTGCATATTTTGAATATTACTGAAATATCTGTATTTTGAGATCCCTTATATGCCACTAGTATTAAGAAGGGGAAAAAAAGTTAAAATTAGTTAGATAAGCAGACTGAGGTGCCTCAATGAAACTGCCAAAGAATGTATATGGGTCAAATATCTGTCACTGACCCCAACCAATGAGGCCAGTATAAGGCAAGCCTCTGTCACCAGAGGGAATGCACAGGCATTCTGGACGCTGTGACCCCCTGACCACTTGATCACTCTAGACCGCCCAGGGGTTAACCCCAAAACTAGAAAGGAACTGAAAAACCTAAGGTCAAGGGATAGGACAATTCACAAAGCCTCAAGCCCACCTTAAAATGACGAAGAGAATCTGCGATGCCTGGAGCAAGCTCCTTATCCACCCAGCCAACCATGACGCCGTCCAGCAGGACAGGGTAGCACTCACTGTATGATCGGTGGGGAGCTCCATCAATGGGAGTGACCCCTGGTAAAGGGAACAAACAGCACAATCACATCAGAATGCTTCATCCAACATTCCAGATTCCCTCCAGATGGGGTCAACAGCTGCTGTATCAGTTCAGATATCAAATTATCCTTGTCTCTAAAACAGGTACAGGCATTATTTCTTTTAACTGCACTTCAGATATTTCAAGCAGGCTTATCAATGCCATTTTTCCAACAACAAGTGTTCCCTTTGTGTCTCTGTGCCGGCATTTTGGTAATTCTTGCAATATTTCAAATATTATTATTATTATATCTGTTATGGTGATCTGTGATTAGTGATCTCTGATGTTACTACTGGACTTGTAGATGTGGTAGAAATAGCAAGACAATTAGAATTAGAAGTAGAGCCTGAAGCTGTGAGTGAATTGCTGCAATCCCATAATCAAACTGAATGGATGAGGAATTGCTTCTTGGAGGAGGAGCAAAAAAAATGTGTTTGTTTTGTTTTTGAGACAGGGTCTTGCTCTGTCGCTCAGGCTGCAGTGCAGTGGCATGATCATGGCTCACTGCAACCTCAATCTCCTGGATTTAAGCAGTCCTCCCACCTCAGCCTCCCGAGTAGCTGACAGGTGTGTGCCATCATGCTTGGCTAATTTTAAAATTTTTTTTTTGTAGAGACAGGGTCTCCCTATGTTGCCTAGGCTGGTCTCGAACTCCTGGGATCAAGCAATCCTCTCGCCTTGGCCTCCCAAAGTGCTGGAATTACAGGCCTGAGCCACTGTGCCCAGCATAGTGGTTTCTTGAGATGGGATCTCAAGAAATGAGAAGATGCTGTAAACATTGTTGAAATGACAATAAAGGATTTAGATTATTTCATAAACTTAGTTGATAAAACAGCGGCAGGGTTTGAGGGGACTGACTGCAACTTGGAAATAATCTCCTCTGTGGGTAAAATGCTATCAAACAGCATCACATGCTACAGAGAAATCTTTTGTGAAAGGAACATTCAATTGGTGTGGCAAACTTCTTTGTTTTATTTTAAGAAATTGTCACAGGCCGGGTGCAGTGGCTCACGCCTGCAATCCCAGCACTTTGGGAGGCAGAGGCGGGTGGATCACGAGGTCAGGAGATCGAGACCATCCTGGCTAACACGGTGAAACCCCGTCTCTACAAAAATACAAAAAAATTAGCCAGGCATGGTGGCGGGCGCCGGTAGTCCCAGCTACTCGGGAGGCTGAGGCAGCAGAATGGCGTGAACCTGGGAGACAGAGCTTGCAGTGAGCCGAGATCACGACACTGCACTCCAGCCTGGGCGACAGAGCAAGACTCCGTTTCAGAAAAAAAAGAAAAAAAAAAAGAAAAAAAAGAAATTGTCACAAGCCGGCCAGGTGCAGTCGCTCACACCTGTAATCCCAGCACTTTGGGAGGCCGAGGCGGGCAGATCACCTGAGGTCGCGAGTTCGAGACCAACCTGACCAACATGGAGAAACCCCAGTCGCTACTAAAAATACAAAAAAAATTTATCCAGGCATGATGGTGCATGCCTGTGGTCCCGGCTACTCAGGAGGCTGAGGCGGGAGAATCACTTGAACCCGGGAGGTGGAGGTTGCGGTGAGCCAAGATCGCGCCATTGCACTCCAGCCTGGGCAAGAGCGAAACTTTGTCTCAAAAAAAACAAAAAAAAAAAAGAAAAGAAATTGTCACAAGCCATCCTAACCTTCAGCAACCACCGCCTGGATCAGTCAGCAGCCAGCAACATTGAGGCAAGACCTTCCACCAGCAAAAAGATTACAACTTACTGAAGGATCAGATGATTTAATATTTTTTAGCAATAAAGTATTCTTAAAATTGAAATATTTACAGCATAGTGTAAACATAACTTTCATATGCACTGTGGGAAACTGAGAAATTCATGTGGCTCACTTTATTGCAGCGCTCTGGAACCAAACCTGCAATATCTCCGGGGTAAGCCTGAAGGCTTTGGTATTGCTTGTGGAAGTTTAAATCGCTTCAGCAAGAACAGACAGGAAAGAAGTAGCAAGGGGACAGGGGCCTATGGGAGGGAGTATTTCACTGTATGTCAATATTTTTATTTCTAAGCCACCTAAATGCATTAAATGCATTAACCCCCAAAATGTAATTACAGTTGATCCTCATTATGTGCACATTTGCCTACTTGCTACATTATCTCTGTAACCACAAAATTAATACTGCGGATGCTTTCAAAGTCATTTCAGAACATGCAGCAAAAAACTTTGAGTCCCCTGATGCAGACGCTCCCCGCAGCTGAAGTCAAACAAGACGATGCCATGCCCTCTTGTCAGCTCATACTGTAAACAAGTGTCCCTTGCCAGTCTGTTCACTGGCACGTTTTCAGCATTTTTGTGCTTTTTGTTGGTGTGATTTCACTGTTTAAATAACAGCTTCCAAGCCTGGCATGGTGGCTCACACCTGTAATCCCAGCACTTTGGGAGGCCAAGGCAGAAGGAATGCTTGAGGCCAGGAGTTCAAGACCAGCCTGGATAACGTAGCAAGACCCCATCTCTACAAAAAAAAAAAAAAAAAAAAAAGAAAATTGCCTCCGAGTGCAGCACTGAAGTGCTGCCTAGTGTTCATAAATGCAAAAAGGTTGTGATGTGCCTAACAGAAAACAATGTGTGTTAGATAAGCCTATAATTACAGTGCTGTTGGCTGAGAATTCAATGTTACCACATGAACAATATATATTTTTAAAGGGTGTCTTTCAACAGAAACACACCAAAAACAAGGCTATATATTGATCAACTAACAAAAATGTTGTAACCCAAGGCTCAAAGGAACCTTACCCAGTATTTCCCCTAGGCACAATGGTTCAATATTCACTGGTGACTTTAAAGATGAGTACTGCAAATAATGAGAATCAACTGAAATTAAGTAAAAAAAGAACACTCTTCCATAAACCATAAATACATTCTGAAGACATCAAGTGTTTGTTAGAGTGTCACAAGTTACCCACCTCGTGTTTCATCTGTCACCACAATATGAACATCTCTATTGAAAGTTAGGTAGCGATTCTGTCTTCTTCTCCAGTGCCAGAGCAAAAAACCCTTCCTCATCTCTTTTTCTGCAGTTGGATATATTTTCTACCTCTCTACTTTTTCTTTTCTCCTTTCTACCCTCTCCTGGACTTTGACATTTTGAATCACCAGTAACAAAATTCTTTTCCTCGTAGAGGATAAACCTTCAAATTACACTGATTACATCTTCTGAATCTTGAGTATTTCTTGATTACTTTCTGTGGGGCCCTCTTCTTACAGGCCACTCTCTCTCTCTTTTTTTTTTTAGATGGAGTCTCACTCTGTCACCCAGGCTGGAGTGCAGTGGTGCAATCCTGGTTCCCTGCAACCTCCACCTCCTGGATTCAAGCGATTCTATTGCCTCAGCTTCCTGAGTAGCTGGGACCACAGGCACATGCCACCACACCCAGCTAATTTGTGTGTGTGTGTATTTTTAGTAGAGATGGGGTTTCGCCATGTTGGCCAGGCTGGTCTTAAACTCCTGACTTCAAGTGATCTGTACACCTTGGCTTCCCAAAGTGCTGGGATTACGGGCATGGGCCACCACGCCCGGCCAGGCCACTCTAATTGGGAGAAGTACTTTTAAGCAGAACTTTCTTGAGTCAATGCCCTTCTAGTTGCTTGAGAACACCTATCATCTGATCCCCATGAACTAGAAGTTTTACTGTATAAATATTAATCCCACTGAGGACCCTGTCCACAGACCACCAAAGACAGAACATTTCTAGTCTCCAAATCATAAATAGAGAACCCTGGGACTAGAAGACTGCAGAGAAGGCTGACATCTTTAGGTATGAAGGTAAATTCAAACCAAGTATCAAGCCAAACAGAGACAGACAGCAGCTTTAAGGTTATCAGGAAAAAAGGTTATGTATCTGGTAACATCAGGTAGACTGGAAAACCTCCTTTTAAACTGTCCTCCTGCAAACCAACACTGTTTTCTATTTAGAAATGCAAAGGTCCACCAAGAGATGCAAGAAGAAATGACCCAAAAAACTACTCAATAGCTTCTATACTTCCAATATTAACGACTAGTCTATTTCAAATGCTTTGGCATCATTCTTATTCATTTATTTTTCATTCTGGAAATAGGATCTCACTTTCCCACCCAGTCTAAAGTGCAGCAGCGGCACAATCACAGCTCACTGCAGCCTCAAACCCCTGGTCTCAAGCGATCCTCACTTCCATTATCTTTTTTTTTCCCCCAAAGAAAACAAAACACCTATAACACTTAGTTTCTCCTGTTTTCACTTTCAAAGAATGCATTCAGCCTTCTATAGAGGAGCCAAGAAAGCAGCCCAACTCCTGCACAGAAGAGTAAAAAAGAATTCTTATAGAAAATCTCTGCTGACTCTCCAAAAGCAGCACAACTTAACAGGTTAAAAACCATGTAACCTTGGCCAGGTGCGGTGGCTCACAACTGTAATCCCAACACTTTGGGAGGCCGAGGCAGGCACATCATGAGGTCAGGAGATCGAGACCACCCTGGCTAACATGGTGAAACTCTGTCTCTACTAAAAATACAAAAAATTAGCCGGGCGTGGTGGCAGACGCCTGTAGTTCCAGCTACTCGGGAGGCTGAGGCAGGAGAATGGCGTGAACCCACGAGGTGGAGCTTGCAGTGAGCCGAGATGGTGCCACTGCACTCCAGCCTGGGCGACAGAGCAAGACTCCATCTCAAAACAAACAAACAAAAAAAAACCAAAAAACAAAAAACAAAACACACATAACCAAACAAGATGTTTATCACTGTACGCTACATACCCAAGTTGCACAGTAAAGCTGGAATAGATGCCGTATACACAAACTGTGTGACAACCTCACATACGGCAGTTAGGTGGTTCATCAGGCCACAGGGCTCCCCGTCTGGGGTATGCACGGGACAAAGGAAGCCCCAGGACTCTGGCAGCAGCCTGCGTACTGTGGTGGTCCTCATCTTGGCAAAATCAGCCCCTCTGTGCACGCAGCGGAAATGGGAGAGGTAGCGTATGAAGTTCAGCTTGTCAGCCACAACACAAAGTCCAGAATCTTGTAGGAGGCCAAGACCTTAATAAAACAAAAGTCATTCAAAAATGGGCCAATCTTTTAAAAAACGGAAATTTTTGAGGCTTTATGACAACAAAACCTCAGAGCACTCTACAGATCATAGAATGAATTATTACAACATTTATTCTCCTAGCTCTGATGAGTGTAAAAGAGTTCACAAAAAATATGTAAAATAATCCCCAGATTTCACAAACTGTATTAGCCCCAACTAGTTCCCTGTCTCCTCTATGACCTCCTTTGTGGGTGAACATTAAATGAGTTAATAAAACAGCAAGTAGTTAAATTCATCTGAGCGGGTCAGATAATAGACAACCAAGTAAGCAGGCTAATGAAAGAATCGGCATCAGTAACATGGGTTTAAAAAAAAAAAAAAAGGGCCAGGCACAGTGGTTCATGCTATAATCCCAGCACTTTGGGAGGCCAAGGTGGGTGGTTCACCAGAGCTCAAGAGTTCCAGACCAGCCTCAGCAGCATAGCGAAACCCCATCTCTACAAAAAATACAAAATTAGCCAGGTGTGGTGGCTTATGCTTGTAGTCACAACTACTCGTGGGGCTGATGTGGGAGGATCACCTGAGCCTGGGAAGTCAAGGCTGCAGTGAGCCATGATCCTGCCACTGCACTCTAGACTGGGTGACAGAGTGAGACCCTGACTCAAAAAAGAAAAAAAAAAAAAATTCTGGATTCCCAATTACCACTTTTTAAGTTTCTAGGGTCATTCTCTTTTTCATTGAGACAGGGTCTCACTCTGTCACCAGGCTGGAGTACAGTGGTGCAATCACAGCTCACTGCAGCCTTGACCTCCTAGGCTCAAGCGACCCTCCTACCTTGGTCTCCCAAACTGTTGGGATTATAGGCATGAGCCACCACACCTGGCCTCTCAGGTCACTCTGAGGCAAGGCAACTGGTTTAGAGATGGGCATGTACAGCAACCCATCCAGAATTCCTGTTACGTAAGCCTTCCTCAGAGGTCTAAGTGGTCTTTCATTTTCTAGAAGGAAGCAGAGAAAATGTATTCGGTTATTTGAATTAAATTTTAGCATACAGACACCTTGTCTAAAGCCCTTCAGACCGATAGTTGCCAAAGTCATAGTTATGAGAAATTTACTTTTTTGAGGGGGTTTGCTTTTAAAAAGAACTCTCAGGGACAGGCAAATCTACATTAAGCAAATAATGTGAAAAACATAACTAAAACGATCTACTTAATTTTACCTGTTTTAGAACGCAGATTCCCAGTAGCAAAAAGGTATTCAAATGGTTTTGTAAGGTCTATTCCCATTGTAAAAATCCTCATCAAATTGTCAGTGTTCATGGAAACATTGGTCTTCTGAGCCTTCTTATCAAAAGCTATTTTAATAGACACTAACCAACCTTCCAGTTTTTCCTGAAATAAGAAAAAAAATTAATATAAAATAGTATGTGAGCCAGGTGTGGTGGCTCACATCTATAATCCCAGGATTGGGTGGATCGCTTGAGACCAAGAGTTCAACATGAGACTGGGCAAAATGGTGAAACAAAACCCTGTCTCTACAAAAAATTTAAAAATTAGCCAGAAGGGCGTGGGGTGAGGGGTGGGGCATGCCTGTAGTTCCAGCTACTCGGGAGGCTGAGGCAGAAGGATCACTTGAGTCCAGGAGCCTAAGGCTTCAGTGAGCCATGACTGTGCCACTGCACTCCAGCCTGGGAAACAGGGCAAGACCCTATTCTCAATAAAATAAAATAGTATGTGTTTCAATTATCACAAACTTCATATTTATTCCCATGTAATCTGTACAATCTTTAACAAAGGTCTACTAACATACATCAAAACCAAAAACCTGAAAGAGGGCTTTTCAGGTGCAGAAAGGATAGCTCTTCAATGTCACACCCTCCTTCACCCATTATACTTGTTATACACCTAAAAACAATCACACGAACTACACAGTCCATCTTAATCTATGCTGCCAACACTCAGTGAAATGGCTAAAGCAGCCTCCAATTCCAAAATTACAGCTAGATTGGAGGAATGAGTTCTGGTATTCTGCAGCACTTAGGTTGAATACAGTTAAGTGTATTTGTTGTATATTTTCTCACCGCAGCCTCAACCTCCTGGGTTCAAGGGATCCCCCTGCCTCAAACTCCTGAGTAGGTGGGACCATAGGTATGTGCCACCATGCCTGGCTAATTTTTAAATTTTTTTTGTGGAGATGGGGTCTCACTTTGTTGCCTAGGCTGGTCTCAAACTCCTGGGCTCAAGCAATCCTCTTGCCTCAGCTTCCAAAGTGCTGGGATTACAGGCGTGAGCCACCAGGCCCAGCCTTGTTGTATATTTTCAAAAAGCTAGAAGAGGGCATTTTGAACGTTCACAACACAAAAAAATGATACATGTTTGAGGTGATGAATGTGTTACTCTGATTTGATCATTATACATTATTTACATATATGGAAATATCACTGCATACCCCATAAATACGTAGTTATTACATGTCAACTAAAAATAAAAGAAAAAAAGACTATACACCATCAGCACTTCCAATGGGTGGTTCAGAAACCATTGAAAATACCTAAGAGAATGTTTGAAATAGGTTCTCTCCTATATTTGATATTTGGAAGAAAACCTGGAAGATGTACATAGGTCACTTAATCACTGTATGCGTTTTCCAGCAGGCCCCTGAGTCAACACATTAGCCATTGACTATTGATAATCCACCTCTTCAAACTACCAGTGTTTGAACACTCACACTTGAAAGACGTAACTATTCTTCCAGAAGACAGCACTTGAAGTGACACATTTCATTTCTGTATATTCTCTGGCACTGACACTGCATTTAATGTCACTGTGTGGTGCAGTAATATTAAATTTTCAGTACTTGGAAGGAATAAATTTTGGAGAGGTGTGGGAAGAAGGAATATATTTTATAAAATGTTACAATGAATATCACAACTGACAACACACTAGTAGGATTTGTAAGTACACTGCTAAAAATCTGTAATGTACAGATAAGGAAATTACCAGAGAGTGAAGGAAGCTGTTAGCTCACCCAACAAGGGTGTTAACGTAGGTTTGGTCTCTATCAAGTGAACCTAGAGGATCAAGTTTGAATGGAAGAGCCTGGCATCACTGCTCCACCTCTGCTGGTTGCTGTTTAGATTCCTTTCTTGAGCCTACATCTTCCTGTGTCATAAATGTTTTTATCAGGTGTACACTGAACACTTTATCTTCACAGTCGAGATGGAATAAGAAGCCCTGGATCCTGACAACTGATTTATTTGTGTTCTTCTGCCTTTTTTCCATAACTATGTCTACTTCATTATTTGGGTTTAAAATCAAAGCCAGAAAAGCTAACTCAAGTGTTTTATGGTTAATCTACAAATAATACACAAAATACGGTTGCTATTTTTCAATTTTATATTGCTTATTTCAATGTAAATACAATGTGAATTTTTAACAGTCTATAATTCATCCTATGTCATGGTCATGTATCTTCTGAAGATTGTTTTTATGCTCCAAACTCAAAGGTAGTACTACATTACTCAAGTAATGTAGTAACTCTAGCTGGTAAGGAAATCAGATACTCGGCAATGAATTCTCTGAAAAAGCCCCAATTTTCCCTTTGTTTCTCTCATTGCTGAAACAGATCACCTTAGTAATGCCTTGCTACAGAAGACTCATTTCTTTTCTTTTTTCTGTTGAGACAGGGTCTTGCTCTGTCACTTAGGCTGGAGTGCAATGGCGTGATCACAGCACACTGCACCCTCCGCCGCCTGGGCTCAAGCAATCCTCTTACCTCAGCCTGCTGAGTAGCTGGGACCACAGGCATGGCCCACCAGGCCTGGCTAAATTTTTAAAAAATTATTTGTAGAGACGAGATTTTGTCTCTGGGCTGTTTGCCCAGATTGGTCTCAAACTCCTGGGCTCAAGTGATCCTCCCACCTTGGCCTCCCAAAGTGCTGGGATTACAGGTGTGAACCACTGCACTAGGCATTTTTTTCTTTTTGAGATAAGGTCTTGCTCTTTTGCCCAAGCTAGAGTGCAGTGGCATGATCACCCCTTATTGCAGCCTTGACCTCTTGGGCTCAGGGATCCTCCCACCTCAGCCTCGCAAGTGGCTGGGACCACAGTCATGTACCACCATGCCCAGCTAACAGTTTTTTTTTGGAGACAGGGTCTTGCTCTGTCACCCAGGCTGGAGTGCAGTGGCGTGATCTCAGCTCACTGTAACCTCCGTCTCCCAGGCTCATGCAATTCTCCTGCCTCAGCCTCCTGAGTAGCTGGGATTGTAGGAGCATGCCAGCGTGCCCAGCTAATTTTTATATTTTTTGTAAAGACAGGGTTTTGCCATGTTGCCCAGGCTAGTCTTGACCTCCTGAGCTCAGGAGATCCACCCACCTTGGCATCTCAAAGTGCTGGGATTATAGGCGTGAGCCACTGCACCCGGCCATTGCTAATAGTTTTTATTATTTCTGTAGCAATCTCTCTATGTTGTCCAGGCTGGTCTCAAACTCCTTGGGCTCAAGTTACCCTTCTGCCTCAGCCTCCCAAAGAGCTGGGATTATAGGCATGAGCTACTGTACCCCCGGTCTCATTTCTTTTTCTTTTTTTCCTAATTAGGAATTGATGTGGAATGAAGACACATTTCTAAGTGTGGAATACAATGAGCCCACCATGCTTCACTTTAAGTAGATGGGAAATGTAAATTAACCTTTACTTGAAATCTTTAATTTAATAACAGATTAAATTAATAAGAGAAAACTTATGCTACCTGCTTTCAATTTTTGTCAGGAAAATTCTAGGCTGCTGAAATTTTTCAATCTAATTTTATGGACACAGAGCAAACAGAAACGAAGATTATTACCTTTTGGGGAGAATATAAATAAGAATTACTACCTAGATAAGAAATTAGAAGGCCGGGCGTGGTAGCTCACGCCTGTAATCCCAGCATTTTAGGAGGCCAAGGCGGGTGGCTCACTTGAGGTCAGGAGTTCGAGACCAGCCTGGCCAACATGGTGAAATCCCGTCTCTACTAAAAATAAAAAAAGTAGCCAGGCATGGTGGCACGTGCCTGTAATCCTAGATACCCGGGAGGCTGAGGCAGGAGAATCGCTTGAACCCAGGAGGCAGAAGTTGCAGTGAGCCGAGATCATGGCACTGCACTCCAGCCTGGGAGACAGAGCAAGACTCTTTCTCAAAACAAAATAAAATAAATTAGAAGCCAGGCACAGTGGCTCACACCTGTAATCCCAGCACTTTGGGAGGCTGAGGCAGGTGGATCACCTGAGGCCAGGAGTTCAAGACCAGCCTGGCTGACATGGTGAAACCCCATCTCTACTAAAAACACAATACATTACCTCTTAGATTACATCTTTTTGGGGATACGATGCAAAATATAAAATGCCACTGCATCAACATTCTTATGAAATCATCTTTTGTGCCATGCCAATTTTCTCTCTATATACATCTACAGTCAAATTTCACTACTCACAGTAGTTATGTTCTAGTGAACACTGAATTAACACATACGAAACCACTGCTCCTGGGCAAAAATACAGGGCTGGGTTCCTGCAAGTCTCTGGTCATAACATTCTGGTCAACGGATCAACCATACAATCTTGTTTAATGCAAGCTTTTCTTGAAAGGCACCTTATTTAACATACCTTGTTAATTCATTAACACTGAACACTAGACAGTACTTCGGTGCTATGCTTGGGGACCGTTATAAACAGCAAAAACTGGCCAGGCACAGTGGCTCATGTCTCCAATCCTATCACTTTGGGAGGCTGAAATGGGAGGATCACATGAGCCTAGGAGTTTGAGATCAGCCTGTACAACACAGTGGGACCCTGTTTCTACAAAAAAAATTAAAAATTAGCCGGGTGTGGTAGTGAATGTCTATAGTCCCAGCTGCTCAGGAGGCTGAGGTGGGAGGATTGCTTGAGCCTGGGAGGTTGAGGTTGAGGCTGAGACCCTGTCTCAAAAAAAAAAAAAAAAGTCACTAAGAAGAAACACGACAATGTGAAAAACATAGCACTGAATACACCTCAAAAAGGGCCCTCTTTATAGTATGAGCTGAAACAGGAAAGCAGAGCATCACCCTGCCCCGCCTCAGCTGTAACATTTGTCTCAGAAG
Organism: Pongo pygmaeus; assembly: GCF_028885625.2. Taxonomy (NCBI): domain Eukaryota; kingdom Metazoa; phylum Chordata; class Mammalia; order Primates; family Hominidae; genus Pongo; species Pongo pygmaeus. The sequence continues at coordinate 43,705,971 of NC_072385.2, read as the reverse complement.
ACCCAAATTCTTCACTGCTCTGCTCATGTGTATGAATAATCATGAAAGCACCGAGTAGTGACATTAAGGTTACAAATAAATTTTAGCCAGTGAGCGAATTCACAAATACAGAATCTACAAATAATGAGGATCAACCATATGTATGAATATAGGCCATTTGCTTTTTATCATTAACACTGTGACCAAGATTTGATGTGATCTTTATATAAAAATATCAAGCAAATTTCCAAACCTGGTGTTAAGCTAGGATTTCTGACTCCCTTACTGCTAAATGAACAAACAAAAAAGAGACCACATAAAATGCCAAAACTAGAAACTATAAACATGCAGAAAACAGTACTGCTGGACAAAGTCACACCATTCCACAAGTGGTACCACTGGCCAAGGGTGGACATAGCACGCATTTACCTTCAGGAACATAAGGAAGAGCTGACCCGGTGTGAGGACTTCTTGGTTCACTAAACTATCAGGATTGTCCTCCATGCACTCTCCTTTGGCTAAAGCAAAGAGCTTTCGCGTCATGAGACAAAGCATATAAAACTTTTCAGTATTGGATTTCAAGTGGATACAGATGCACTGGCTGTGAAAACGAAAAAAAAAAAAAAGCTTCAAACAATTCAGTTGGTAATACTACTTAATGTTCTATTAACCAAGATCCCCAACTCATGCTTACTTAACTTTAATTAAATAAAATTAAGCATTCAGTTTTTGAGCTGCACTGGCCACATTTGAAGTGTTTATCATACGGCTGGTGGCTATGCACTGGACAGCACCAGTATGGAGCTGGCTTCTTTAGTAATTATACAGTGGTTATATAAGACAACGTCCTTGCTTTGGAGAAATAAAGAGACACAATCCCTGCAACTTTCAAACCATACAGAAGAAAAATGTACATCTGTGTACACAGAAAGTAAAAAAGTAAATGTAAATGAATGAAATGTTCACAATTAGTGAATATAAGAATCCAATGTACTATTTGGACATTATTCTGGAAGTCTGAAATGATTTCAAAATAAAAGTTAAAAAGTACTATAAAATAAAACACGACTACTAAAAAAATACAAGTAAGGAGGGCCACAAAAACAAAGGTAGCCCCCGGCTAGCAAGGACCAGAATTCTACCCCAAGATTCATTCTCATTCCCAAATGACTCACCTGCCCAAACTGCAACCAATACAAAAAACCACTGACAGCCCTCCACCTCTCCAAAAATAGTTTAGACAAAGCACACATACTTGAACAGGAACTCCGCAGCTTGCTCATTTGGATACCAGTCAGGAACATTGAGTTTTACTCTGAAGCATTCACCTAGGTAGTTAAGGACCTGTTTTTGTGTCGAACAACCCTCTTCCATTACAATCCTTAACATCTGAGAAACAGAGTTCCTAAGGAAAGAATCATCCTCTTTTCCTTTGATGAGCTCCTGAAAGATCTGATAATCAGAAAAGCTGACAAGTGCCTACAATAGAAAATAAAAAGTTTAATTGCTCACTAATAACTAAAATATTTTATCTATTCACTAATAATTATCTTCTCTCATTTTTTAATACCCAAGGAAAATTAGTACTCTGCTATTGCTGAATCAAAGTAAACTCTCTAAAATAAAGCATTCTTTGTATGATAGCCAGACAGCAAAATGGCCTCCAGGGTCCTCATCTCTTGGTGTTCACAAATGTGTAGTTTCCTCCCATGCCAAATCAAGGCTGGCCTGCTTGACCAAAAGAATGTGGTGAAAAAGATAATGGGAGACTCCCAGGGCTAGGTCACAAAGGGCACTGCAGCTTTTGCCTTCTGCATCTTCTGCTCTCTGTTCTCTCAGCTAACTATGTGGAGGAAGACAGTTGCCTCAAGCAGCCTACAGAAAGGACCATGTAGAGAGCAACCCCATGAGGAGACCTCCTGCCAAAAACCAGCACTGATTTGCCAGCCATGTGAGTGGGCCACCTTGGAAGTCCTCAAAATGACTGCAGTCCTATCTGACATCTCCATGCAACCTCCTGAGACCCTGGGCCACAATTGCCCAGCCAAAGCACTCCCAAACTCCAGACCCACAGAAACTGTGAGACAGAAATGTTTATTGAGTTTTAAGCTATTGAATTTTGAGGTAATTTGTTTTGGAGCAGTAGATAACTAGTACAGTATTATTTTAACAAGGAGAATCCATCCAATCTGCACAGGATACTACCCCCAATGAATTTCTTCATAACAAAAGAATGCATTCATTAAGTCATACCTTAAGTGCAAATCCCAAAGGAAGAAAAAACAGTTCCTTCCGGTAAATAAAGTTCAACATAACAGTGCCATTTTCCAAGTAGTGGAGGTTCATATTGACAGCGGAATGTTCTTCCCTCACACAGTGCATTGAAACTCCTATTGAACCAAACAACAAAAAAATCAGAAACTCACTGATACTATAATTGCTTCAACCATTTTTTTCTGAACAATCTTACCCTCTTAGACAGAATTAAAGCCAAATCACTAAGTTTAGCCAAGACTGACAATCAAAAATGTTTCTAAACCTCAGCAAATGTCCTCTTGCATGCAAAATCTACCCAGATTGAGAAACACTAATGTAAAATAACTGAAACTATGAACTTAAGCAAACTTCAAAGTTTCCCTCCAGGACAGAGTCCACGTCTTTTAGCACTTTATATCCGCCTTAAACTGTGGAGTCTGGTCAAGACATGGTGCTTGATCTAATAGTTCCAATGGAGAAAAGTAGAATTTTAGATTTTATTTCAGTTTCAGGCAAAGACTGCTAAGACATACTACCATCAACTGATGCAAAGGAAAATGACTAGACATTCGGGCACGCTGTTTTTCTAGGTATAGTATGTATGGCTATAATTAAGGTCTGATTTTTAGCTCAACTATCAGGACAAATTGTTTAACTGTCACGGTTGCTCAAGAATACAACATGCTGCCTTAGGCATTGTCAAAGAGAATGCTCAAACAGAGGCCAGGTGGCTGTCAGACAGAGACCCTGAGGGGTGTGCCACAGTGGCCTGAACCAGAAGACATCCAAGGCCCACATTCACCTATGGCCAAGCCAGACTAGCTTTCATCTTCATAAGCAGTAACAAAAATACACATGCTCTTTCAGTTTGCAAAAGTGCAGTAGCCTGAACCAGAAGACAGCCGAGACCCACACCCACTTATGGCCAAGCCAGACTAGCTTTCATCTTCATAAGTAGTAACAAAAATACACATGCTCTTTCAGTTAGCAACAGTGAAACATAATAGAAAGTTGGTTTTCCACTATGAAATTTTTGTTAATTTTAAAATGCTTATAATTGATAAAAATCATATATATTCAAGGTGGACAATACCTTGAATATAATATACATATATTATAATGATTTCTACAATCAAAACTGATGAAAACATCAATCACCACCCATAGTTATCATTTGTATGTATGTGTGCACGCATGTGTGGTTGAGACACTTAAAATGTACTCATCAAATTTTAAGTAAGCAGTACAGTATTACTATCGTCACCAGGCTATACATCAGATCCCCAGAACTTATTCATCTTGTAACTGCAAGTCTGTATCCTCTGACTAACATCTCTCCATTTCTTCTTCCATCCCAATTATGAAAACTTAACACAGGAATGCTCAATAGAAAAACAACAAAAAACAAAAGAAAGGTCAGACACAGTGGCTCATGCATGTAATCTCAGCACTCTGGGAGGCCGAGGTGGAAGGACTGCTTGAGCCCAAGAGTTCGAGATCAGCCTGGGCAACATGGTGAAACCCCATCCTCCCAAAAAAAAAAAAAAAAAAAAAAATTAGCCAGGCATGGTGGGAAGTGCCTGTAGTCCCAGCTACTTGGAAGGCTGGGGTGGGAGGATCATCTGAGCCTGGGAAGGTCGAGGCTATGGCGAGCTGTGATCACACCACTCTGCACTCCAGCCTGGGTGACAAAGTGAGACCCTGTCTCAGGAAAAAAAAAAAAAAAAAAAAATCAAAGACTATTTAGATGGATCTACTTTAAAAAAAAAAAAAGATTTTAAATTTTCCTTAAAAAACATGCTAATAATCTCCAGAACTTACCATAATGAGTATAACCAGGCCCTCTGGTTTTCCATTTTGGTCTTACCATTGCAATGGGAAAATTTCTCCGAGGCATAATTAACATTCGGATGACTTTTTCAATGCCATTGATTATAAAATAGCCCCCCATTTCCTGCCAAAAAGACAATTGCAACTTGTTAAACAAAGATACATGACTAACTGTAAACATGAACTTCATTCCTAGCCAAAGGTAGTACAACACACAGAACAGGAACACAGAGGTGAAACGTACTACTGATCCCTTGAAAACAGTACACGGACACTGTCTTTGTGTGAATTAACAGTTTTCTCAAGTATATCACAAAGGTCCTAGGGACATGAGAAAAAAGTATGGAAGAAAAACAGGGTACTTCTCTTTATCAGACAGGCTCAACCTAACTTGCCTTTCTGTCCCCTAAAATGACTTCAGTCTTCAAATAACACTAAAAAAAACTTACTCCAAAGAGGGGTTGAAAGATAAAAACTGGGCCGGGCACGGTGGCTCACACCTGTAATCCCAGCACTTTGGGAGGCCGAGACGGGCACATCAGGAGGTCAGGAGATCGAGACCATCCTGGCTAACACGGTGAAACCCCGTCTCTACTAAAAATACAAAAAATTAGCCGGGAGTGGTGGCACACGCCTGTAGTCCCAGCTACTCGGGAGGCTGAGGCAGGGAATGGCGTGAACCCGGGAGGTGGAGCTTGCAGTGAGCCACGATCGCGCCACTGCACTCCAGCCTGGGCGACAGAGCAAGACTCTGTCTCAAAAAAAAAAAAAAAAAAGAAAGATAAAAACTGTAACCATTTTGCTTCCATACTCGACTATGGTTTCCCAAATAAGTTCAAAAGCTTGATTGTATGAAAGCTCTGGAAACCAGAAATTTGGATTAGCTAAATAGAAAAATATCTTTAATAGCTCTGCTCAATATCACATTTCTGTAATAAACAGCTACTATTTACGAATTGCCTACTATGAAACAGGCATATTATACTAGGTGCTCTATGTTATCATAACATTTAATTCTCATAACAATGAGTGGGGTAGCTATTATGCCCATTTGCAGCAGAGGAAACTGAGGCTCAGGGAGATTAATTTCCCCAAACCACAAGACTGATAAGCGGAAGAGTTGTGTGTCAAACCCAGATCTGACACCAAAACCCTCTTCCCACCACATAACACCATCTACCTATTTAGTAGGCACAGTCTGTTCATCTTGATTACCCCAACTCAACACTGCAAAGCCACCTAATATAGCTGAAAGAAATGATGAAGGGAATGCGTATAAGTCATTTAATATGCGCACAGAATCTTACTGTTAGCAAAGCAGACACTTTTATTTTATTTTTTTAGTGACGGGGTCTCACTGTCTCCCAGGCTGGAGTGCAGTGGCACAATCATGGCTCACTGTAGTCAGGCCTCCTGGGCTCAAGTGATGCTCCTGCCTCAGCCTCCCAATTAGCTGGGACTACAGATCCATGCCACCACCATGCCCAGCTAAATAGACATTTTTGACAATAGCTTTGTGGGTTAAGACAGCTTGAAAAAAAAAAAAAAAACAAATTTCATGGAAGTATGTCTCTATCATTCAGAAAATTAGGGAAAAACCTACCAGTTCTTCCCCCCTGAACAATAATATTCTCTAATTTTATAGCCACTTTTTCATACTGTCTAATTTGATAGTTATTCAGAGCCATACACTGTATGCAGGCAAGATACTGATACCTCTTTCACCTATCCAGAAATTGGAGCAGACAAAGAAAACACTGACACACTTCTTGTCTTCTTACTCCCAACCCAGGCCTTCTCTACTGTCTCACGCCTGGATGCCCGTGATTACCTCTGCCTCCTCATGGTGCTCAATGAGGGCTTGTGGGGGAAGGTTATATAAGTTGCAAAGCTTGGATTTCACCATGATGGGAACATAGCCAAGAAACTGCTTAATGATTCCTTTTGAGATTCCATTCACTGCCCAGCTGATATCGGCCTAAATGAAAACAAGAGAAAAAGTTACTTAACAGAAATATCTGCATTTGTGAGAACAAATGAGTATTTTCAAAGACTGAGGAAGAATATCAATTAAATTATTTTATGCCTTAGATTTAGAAGGTGGGATCTCTTAGACAACAGCACCAAGAAAGCAATTTCTGGCATAAACTTTATTAGGCACCCGCCCTACTCCCAAATATGTGCAGTGTTGAGAGTCACACAGCATCACTAGTACTCACTGTCAACTTCCCACGGTAGGTACACCTTCGGCCCCGGCATTCTGCTGGATAAACGTTGACCTCTTTGCAGATGGTCCCTTTTGGAACTGTAGGTGGACTGATAACAGCATCCAGAATAGTAAAAGAGATACGCTCATCTTTGAAAGCAAATTCAAAGGGAGGTATAGCCTGAAATGCAATTCACACTATTAAATTGCTTGCATTTCCAAGGCATTTTTTCTCTAAGACTCTTCCAAATCTTATGTGTTCTACAAACATTGATGTCTGTGATGCCACTATGACACACCTAAAAAGGACAGTTAAGGCTACCTCCAGTTGGCCGGGCGTGGTGGCTCATGCCTGTAATCCCAACACTTTGGGAGGCCAAGGTGGGAGGATCACGAGGTCAGGAGATCGAGACCATCCTGGCTAACACGGTGAAACCCTGTCTCTACTAAAAATACAAAAAAAAATTAGCCGGGCGTGGTGGTGGGCGCCTGTAGTCCCAGCTACTAGGGAGGCTGAGGCAGGAGAATGGCATGAACCCGAGAGGCAGAGCTTGCAGTGACCCGAGATCACGCCACTGCACTCTAGCCTGGGCGACAGAGTGAGACTCCGTCCCAAAAAAAAAAAAAAAAAGCTACCTCCAGTTTACTCACAACTTCACTAAATACTTAAAACCACAATGCATTATTAGTACAAGATTGTTTTCAGTGACTACATGTGTCAGAGACTGTAGCAGGCTCTAGGGATACAGCTGTGAACCTAACAAAATTCCTGTTCTCTGAACCAAGAGCCTTGTGTATTCTTAACTTGTCTATGTGCATAGCAAGACAAATGGGACTACTGCTAATAGAGCAAGGATACGGAAACATCCTTTAGGATTTAAGACTAGATGCTTAATGTACGATGGCAACGTCATACTGAAACCAGAGCCATGCAAAGGAAAAGATGATGGCCAGGCTGGGTTTCCCTTTCCACAGAAGTTACTTCTTTGTACCATTCTGTGGGGGAAGCTTTGCTGTTCTGAGGAAGGGGCATCACCAAGCTCTCCTATATATTAATTACAAGCAACCTCCTAGCCTTAGTCTTAGAATAATGAAAATGAAAAAATGGAACCAAGAAAGAATACCAAGGAGGTTCTCCACCCTCACGTGAGTTAACTGACCTTTTTTAAATTTTAAAATTTTATCTAAAGCTGGTATTATTTTAGAAATTCGTATTTTATTTAAAAATAAAAGCCAGATGCAGTGGCTTACACCTGTAATTTCAATATCTGGGAGACCAAGTGAGGAGGACTACTTGAGCCCAGGAGTTTGAGACCAGCCTGGGCCACATCGGGAGAGGAGACCCCATCTCTACAAAAAATAAAAATAAAAAAATTAGCTGGGCATAGTGGTGCACGCCTGTGGTCCCAGCTACTCAAGAGGTTGAGATGGGAGGATCACTTGCGCCTGGAAGTTCGAGTCTGCAGTGAGCTATAACCATGCCACTGCATTCCAGCCTAGGTGACAAAGTGAGATCCTGTCTCAAAAAAAAAAAAGAATGGAGTTAGAAAAAGAGAGATTAGAAGATTTGCTTTCTTAAGACGCAGTCGCACTATTTAGAAAGAAATACAGTGAACTGTTGTTATTCATAATAGTTATGTTCTATACAGTTGCCATAAACACTGAATTAGCCAATACTGAACCACTGCTCCTAGGGTAAATACATGGTTAGCTTCCTGCGAGCCTCTGGTCACATTTCATCAATTGATCAATACACAATCTTGCATTATGTGTGTTTCTGTTTAAGGACAGCTTATTTAATACACATTATTGAGTATGTAACTCATGCCTGAACAAAGCCTATGATTTCATCCACTGATCAATACACAACCTTGCATTATGTGGGTTTCTGTTTAAGGACAGCTTATTTAATATATATTATTGAGTCCCTAACTCATGCCTGAACAAAGCTTATGTTAAATGCATGTATTAATATTTTCCCCAAAAGGCACAGCACAGCCTTCTTGTGCTTAGGAACTTTATACAGAACTTTAATACTTTAATACTTTGCTTGGGGGACATTTTAAAGAGCAAAATCATCAACAAAAAGCACAAAACATAGCACTAAATAGTGAAGACAAACTCTGTTTATAGTTTAAGAACTTAAAACAAGAAGGCCGAGCATCACCTTGTTAGATCTCAGCTGGGAAAATGGACACTAAGCAACTCAACTTTTTCGCTGCTTCTGGGCATGGTGCTTTTGGAGTAGAAGTAAATTTTAGTGAGTAAGTGAATTTGCAAATATAGAATCCCCAAGTAATAAAAATCAATTGTATTTTGAAAAGATTTTGAAAAGACAGACATATAAATTCTGACTCACAGAAAGGAGGAACTCACTCCAAAGAAACTAGGCAAAATTATGTTTTGTAAGTAAAAAATATGATAACTATTTTTTCCCTTGGCTTTATAAATATTAGTCATTTATGTTACTGTGTTTTACAGAACATTTTCAAATACTATATTATTATAGTCCTAGCTAAGTTGTGGCATCATTTTCTATGCAGGGCCAAATTTTCTTCATCTACTTCAACCAAAACAATTATCACAAGGGACTGAATGCACAAGCAGACATGAGAATCCAGTTGTCTTTTCATTAAGCCAGACATTAAAAAGATTTTTAATAATGCAATTCATCTAACTTTTTTGCTTTGGAAAATACTTTTCTTAAAAATATTAACATATAATTGGTTTATTTATTTATTTATTTTTTTGGGAGAGTCTCACTCTGTCACCCAGGCTGGAATGCAGTGGTGCAATCTTGGCTCACTGCAACCTCCACCTCCCGGGTTCAAGCGATTCTTGTGCCTCAGCCTCCTGAGTAGCTGGGATTACAGACATGTGCCACCACGCCCGGCTAATTTTGTATTTTTTAGTAGAGATGGGGTTTCACCAAGTTGGCCAGGCTGGTCTGGAACTCCTGACCTCAAGTGATCCACCCGCCTTGACCTCCCAAAGTGCTGGGATTATAGTCAAGAGCCACCACACCCAGCCGACTGGCTTATTTTTAAATTAGTGCTTTTCTAAAATTTCTCAATTGGATTTTTTTTTTTTTTAAAGACAAGTCTCACTCTGTTACCGAGGATGGAGTGCAGTGGCACAATCATAGCTCATTGCAGCCTGAAATTCCTGGGTTCAACTTATCCTCCCACCTCAGCCTCCCAAGTAGCTGGGACCAGCTACTTGGGTGCGCACCACCATGCCTCACTAATTTTTAAATTTTTGTAGAGATGGGGTTTCACTATGTTATCCAAGCTGGTCTTGAAATCCTGGGCTCAAGTCATCCTTCTGCCTTGGCCTCCCAAAGTCCTGGGATTACAGGTGTGAGCCACTGCACCCAGCCTGATTAACTTTTAATTAGGTATTTTTTCTCACAGACATGATACTGTAAGAATCCAGGCACAATACAAATAACCCCCACCACTCTAGTCTTTCTAAACAATAAATCTTAATGGCTCCCATATTATTTGCCGAATAGAGTTCAAGAATCAGACTGGCAATCAAAGCTCTCTACATTATGCCTATCCCTATCTCTCACAACACAAATCTTACCCAACAAAACCACAGGTAGGGTCCCCTAAGCATGTGACTCTGCTCTACTCTTCCCCTGGACGAAATGCACGTTTCTCACTTCTTGAACTCATCTAATCCCGCCCTTTCTCAAACTCCTGGATTAGTTGCGCCGCCCATATGCTCCCACAGTAGCCCACACAATTCCTTGGCAGAACAGTTCTCAAGAATATTGGCATAGACTGCTTTCATATCTTCACCCCTTCAACCCCAAACACGACAGGGAGCACTTAAATGCATGAACTGTCTCGTAGACGGGACTGCCTCCTCCACATCCTCTGAGCCTAGTGCCTGGAGACACTGGGGATGCTTACTAAACGAAACTTTCCCCCACCATACTCACTTGAATTCTGCTACCATTACTCTACGCTAATAATGCAATTACACTTTTCGATTCAATCTTGCTTTTATGACTCATTTATACCTTCCTCAGCACCTGCTTAATTCATAACAAATGACGAGTAATTTCTCTCTTTAAAGCTCTAAGAGAAGGAAACTGAAGGATAACCCTGAACATTACACTGTACCTACAAATACGTTCGGAATCTTTTGAGGTAAGTCTTCAAGTGACATAAAGCCGTGTGCATTGTGAAGCACACCCCAGATAAGCCACTTCCTCACTCTCACAGCACCCCGAAACTGTCCAAACTACGGTTCACAATCACTTTTCACTCCAGAATCACGAATACATCTCTTAAGACGCCTCGACTACAAGTCTCACGAAGGCCAGTTCCGCGTCCTGTTTAACATGTGCTCTCCCGCTTACCCACCGAGCCTGTCAGGATCAAGGAGCACATGCATTTGGGGTCATACTGTGACCTCCCAGCCAACTCCCTGGGATTGGCCTCGCCGCGGCAAGGGCGCCAGCGGACGCCGCGCTCACCTGCACCGCGAGGCCGAGACCCTCGTGCACAGCGTAGTTGAAGGACTCCACATGCGCCCGCGTCAGCTCCTGCAACGCTGCCTTTTGCTGTTCCCGCGGGATTCCATAAGAGGGGTCAGTCAAGTGCTTTAGGCTAGGCCCGCTGGGCAGGTTCCGCCACCGGCTGCCGGGATCCATGTGGCCACCTGCACACCGAACGCCAGTCTCTCTGTACACGCCGGAAGTAGTGGCCGGAGTCCCGTTTCCGCAGCCTGCTGGGAAATGTAGTTCCCTCTCGTTCCACCCGCCCTAGGCCCTGCGGTTTCGGTTTCTTGGGGTCGATGTAGAACCAAAAACGTCGAGTGAACGGGCCGATTAAGGCCATGTCCAGCCAGAGCGTGGCGGGCCCTCCCTTTCTCCCATATTCCGCCCCACTCATCTCCCTCCTCTGCGAAAGATGCCGCAGGTGGAAACCCGCTCCCCGCCCAGTTGAGCATGTGACCTCTTTGGCTCTCATTGGCTCAGTCAATTAGGATTGGAGGAGAGCGGTCTTCTCAGGTTCTCTTCTGTTTTCCTTAACCTGTTCCCAGTCCCATGCTGATGCCGACCTTGGGGAGTCATCCGGCCAAAGTCGTTGCTTCAACGAAAAAGCGGATGCCGGGCCCCGGGCTGACTCTCTACCCAACTCCTAACTCGCGAGGCTCACCCCTGGGAAGCCAAGGAGTGGTCGGGCCCCGCTAACCTCCTCGCATCTTCCGGACTGGAGTCCTGGGGGAGGCCTCGGGAGGGAGGTGGGAGAGGGGTCGGGCGGTACCGGATGGAGGGGATGGGGCAGCGCGGCGTCCAACTGGATTTACAGCCTCAGCTTCCGTTGCGTTCCTGTGAGCCCCTTACCTCCCCAGAATACTGATTAATCAGGGAATGCCTGCTGGTTTTTCAGCTTTATTGTGTGTGTGTTTAACAGCTATATTGCCTTATAACTGGCATACAATAAAACACACATTTAAAGTGTACGCGTTAAGTTTTGACCTATGTATACAACCATGCAGCCATCACCACAATTAGAACAGTGAATTAAACCACCACTACCCAGTATCCTCCTGCCCCTGATAGTCCCTCCTTACTGTCAACTTCCCCTTTCCTAGTTCAGCTGGTACTTTTCATTCCTATATCACTTTTTATAAAAAATTCGAGCAGGGAGTCTGTGTTGCACAGGCTGGTCTTGAACTTCCGGCCTCTAGTGATCCCCTCGCCTTGCCTCCCTAAATGCTGGGATTACAGGCATGAGCCACTGCGCGTGCCCGGCCAACTGAGTAGTTGTAGTTCTTTATACAGCCTATACTAGTCCTTGTCAGATATATGATTTGCAAATATTTTTCTCCCATTCTGTGGGTTTTTACTTTCTTGCTGGTGTCCTTTGAAGCAAAACGTTTTAATTTTGAAGTGTAGTTTTTTTCTTTTGTTGCCTGTGTTTTTATATCATATCTAAGACATCATTGTGTAATCCAAGGTCATGAGGATTTAAAAAAAAATTATGGGTACATAATTAGCATATTTATGAGGTATATGAGATGTTTTCATACAGGCATACAATGTAATAATCACAGGAGGGTAGATGGGGTTTTCATCACCTCAAGCATTCATCATTTGTTATGAACATTCCAATTGTACTTCCTCAGTTATTTTTAAAGGTACAACAAATTATTGCTGACTGCAGTCACCCTGTTGTGCTATCAAATACTAGATATTTTTCAATCATAGGGATTTTCACCTATATTTTCTACTAAGAGTTTTGTAGTTTCAACTCTTACATTTAAGTCTTTGACTCATTCTGAGCTAATTTTTGTATATGGTGTGAGAAAGGCATATCACTTTATTCCTTTGCATGTGGATATCCAGTTGTCCTAACACCATTTGTTAAAAAGACTATTCTTTCCCTCAACAAATTGTCTTGGCCTCCTTGTCGAAAATCAATTCACCATAGATGCAAGGGTTTATTTTTGACTCTCAGTTCTATTCTCTTGATCTGTATGTCTATCTACATTTATCTGTATGTCTGTCTACAAACTACACAGATTTGATTAATATAGCTTTGTAATAAATTTTGAAATCAGGAAGTGCACATCTTCCAACTTTGTTCTTCTTTCTCCAGATTTCTTTGATCCTTTGTATTTCAATATGGATTTTAGCGTCAGCTTAGCTTGTCAATTTCTTTCTCTCTTTTTTTTTTTTTTGTTTTTGTTTGTTTGTTCTTTTTTTAAGACAGAGTTTTGCTCTTGTTGCTGAGGTTGGAGTGCAGTGGCATGATCTTGGCTCACTGCAACCTCCACCTCCTGCCTCAGCCTCCCAAAAAGCTGAGATTACAGGCATGCACCACCATGCCTGGCTAATTTTGTATTTTTAGTAGAGACAGGGTTTTACCATGTTGGCCAAGCTGGTCTTGAATTCCTGACCTCAAGTAATCCACCTGCCTTGGCCACCCAAAGTGCTGGGATTACAAGTGTGAGCCACCACACCCGGCGGCCCACTTTGTCAATTTCTGCAAAGAAGGCTGAGATTCTTGACCAGGATTGTGTTCAATCTGTAGATCAATCTGGGGCCTATTTTCATCCTAACAATAATTATCTCCCAATCCATAAACATGGGATGTCTTTCCATTTATTTAGTTGTTCTTTAATTTCTTTCAGAGATGTTTTGTAGTATTTGGTGTAGAAATGAACTTTTGTTAAATTTATTCCTAAGTATTTCATTCTTTTTGGTGATATAAATGGAATTGTTTTCTTCACTTCAAATTGTTTGTAATATGTAGAAATACCATTGAGTTTTGTATATTGATCTTGTGTCTGGCAATCTTGCTAAACTCTTTAGTAGTTCTAACAGCGTTAGTGGATTTCTTAGGACTTTTTCTATATGGTATCTTGTCATCTGCAAAGAGAGATCATCATACTTCTCCCTTTCCAATCTGAATGATCATTCTTCTTTCCTTCCTTTTGTCTAATTGCTCTGTCTAGAACATTTAATACAATGTTGCAGTGACAAGAATAAATATACTTGTTTTGTGCCTGATACTGGGAAGAAAGCGCCCAACTGGAGCTTTCACATCACCATTAATGTGATGTAGGCTGTGGGTTTTTCCAAAGATGCTCTTTATCATGTTGAGGAAGTAATTTATTTCTAGTTTGTGGGGAGGCTTTTTCCAAGAGTGTTGTGTATTGCCAAACGCTTTTTCGGTGTATATTGAAATGATCATGTGCTTTTTGTCCTTTTTTTTCTATTAAAGTGGTGTATTATATTAAGTAAATTTTTTATGTTAAACAAACCTTGCATTCTTTCTTTTCCCCTTCTCAACGTTTATTTTAGAATCGGGGGTACATGGGCAAATTTGTTACAATGGTATATTGGGTGATGCAGAGGTCTGGGGTATGGTTGAAACTGTCACCCAGGTAGCGAGCACAGTATCCAATAGGTAGTTTTCAATCTTTGCTCCCCTCCTTCTCTCCCGGCTCTAGTACTCCCCAGTGTCTGCTGTTCCCATCCTTTTTTTTTTTTTTAAGACAGAGTCTCTGTCACCCAGGCTGGAGTGCAGTGGTGCAATCTCGGCTCACTGCAACCTCTGCCTTCCGGGTTCAAGTGATTCCCCTGCTTCAGCCTCCTGAGTAGCTGGGATTACAGGCGCCTGCCACCAGGCCTGGCTAATTTTTTGTATTTTTAGTAGAGATGGGGTTTCACCATATTAGCCAGGATGGTCTTGATCTCCTGACCTCATGATCTGCCCACCTCGGCCTGGCAAAGTGCTGGGACTACAGGCGTGAGCCACCGCGCCTGGCCTCTTCCCATCTTTATGTCCAAGTGTACCCAATGTTTAGCTCCCACTTTTTAATTTTTTTTGAGACAGGATCTTGCTCTGTCACCTAGGATAGAAAGCAGTTGTGCGATCTCTGCTCACTGCAACCTCCTCTTCTCAGGTTCAAGCGATTCTTGTGCCTCAGCCTTCAGAATAGCTGGGATTACAGGCATGCACCACCATGCCTGGCTAATTCTTGTATTTTTAATAGAGATGAGATTTAACCATGTTGCCCAGGCTGGACTCAAACTCCTGGCCTCATTTGATCTGCCCACCTTGGCCTCCTAAAAGTGCTGAGATTATAGGAGTGAGCCACCGTGCTCAGCCTAGCTTCCACTTATAAGAGAATATGCGTTATTCCAAACTTTGTAATCTTAGGATAAGTCCCACTTAGTCATAATGTATAATCCTTTTTCTATGTTGCTGGATTTGGTTTACTAGTATTTTGTTGAAGATTTGTTCCATTTGTATTCCCAAGAGGTTATTGGTCTGCTATTTGCTTTTCTTGTGACATCTTTGTCTGGTTTTGGTATCAGGGTATTAAGAGTGACCTCATAAAATTGAGGACACTCTTCTCAATTGAGGAGTATTTTCTTCTCTTCTATTTTTCAGGAGACTCTATGAAATATTGGTGTTAATTCCTTACCATCTGGCTTACAATCTGGTCCTGGGCTTTTCCCTGTGGGAAGAATTATTATTAGTCCAACCTCTCTACTTGTATATTTCTTCATTAATACAGAAATTAACAAAATTTGTTACTGATTTCTGATTTTATTCCAACATGGTCAGAGAACATATGTATTATAATTTCAATTCTCTTAAATTTACTGAGACTTGTTTTATGGCCTACCATGTGATTTACCCCAGAGAATGTTCCATATGCACTTGAGAAGGATGTGTATTTTGCTGCTGTTGGATGGAGTGCCTTGTAGATATTTGTCAAGTCTAGTTGGTTTATAGTGTTTTCTATTTTCTTGTTGATCTTCTGCCTAGTTGCTCTAGCTATTATTGAAATGGAGTTTTGAGGGTTCCGACTATTGTAGTTAAATTGTCTGTTTCTTCCTTCAATTCTCTAAGTTTTTATGTCATGTATCTTTAGGCTGTATTGCTAGGTACATATGTTTATAATTGTCATATTTTCCTAATGGACTAACCCTTTTATCAATATAAAATGTCCTTGACATACAAGCGGCCAAGAAACACATGAAAAAAATGTTCATCATCACTAATCATCAGAGAAATGCAAATCAAAACCACAACAAGATATCATCTCACAGTCAGAATAGCTATTATTAAAAAGTCAAAAAATAACAGATGTTGAAGAGGCTAAAGAAAAAAACAGAATGCTTATACACTGCTGGCAGGAATGTAAATTGGTTGAGCCACTGTGGAAAGAAGTTTGGAGATTTCTCAAAGAATTTAAAACAGAGCAGCTGGGCACGGTGGCTCATGCCTGTAATCCCAGCACTTTGGGAGGCTGAGGCAGGTGGATCACCTGAGGTCAGAAGTTCAAGACCAGCCTAGCCAACATGGTGAAACCCTGTCTCTGCTAAAAATACAAAAATTAGCTGGGCGTGGTGACACACGCCTGTAGTCCCAGCTACTTGGGAGGCCGAGGCAGGAGAATTGCTTAAACCCAGGAGGCGGAGGTTGCAGTGAGCATAGATCACGCCACCGCACTCCAGCCTGGGTGACAGGGAGAGACTCCACCAAAACAAACAAACAACAAACAGAGCTACCATTCAACGCAGCCTCCCATTACTGGGTATATATCCCAAGAAAACAATTCGTTCTACCAGAAAGACACATGCACCTGTATGTTTATCACAGTGCTATTCACAATAGCAAAGACATGGAATCAACCTAGGTGCCCATCAACAGTGGATTGGATAAAGAAAATATAGTACATATATGCCACAGAATACTATGCAGCTATAAAAAAGAATGAAATCATGTCCTTTGCAGTAACATGGATGCTGCTGGAGGCCATTATCCTAAGTGAAATAACACAGGAACAGAAAACCAAATATTGCACAGTCTCATAAGTGGGAGCCAAACATTAGATACACATGGACACAAAAATAGCAACAAGAGACACTAAAGACTACAAGAGGGAGAAGGGAGGGAGGGGAGCAAGGATTGGAAAGCTAACTATTGGGTACTATGCTTACTACTTGGGTAATGGGATCTGTACCCCAACCTCAGGACCCATATAACAAACTTGTACGTGTACCTCCAGAATCTAAAATAAAAGTTGGAACTATTAAAAAAAAAGTCCTTCTTTGTCTGTAGAAACAATTTTTTTCTTAAAGCCTATGTTGTCTGATATTAGTATAGCCACTCCAGTTCTCGAGTTACTGTTTGCATGGTATATCTTTTTCCATCATTTTACTTTCAACCTATTTGTTTTTGAATCTAAAGTGTGTTTTGCCAGGTGCATTGGCTGATGCCTGTAATCCCAGCTACTTAGGGGAGACTGAGGCAGGAGGATTGCCTGAGGCCAGGAGTTCAAGACCAGCTTGGGAAACACAGTACGACCCTATCTTTAAAAAAAAAAAAAAAAATTTTTTTTTTTTTGGAGAGATATCTGCACCCTCATGTTTACCGCAGCCTTGTTTGCAATAGCCAAAATTTGGAAGCGACCTAAGTGTCCATCAGCAGATGAATGGATCAAGAAAATATATTGCTTATACACAATGGAGTACTGTTCAGCCATAAAGGGTGAGATCCTGTCACTTCCAACAACATGGATGGAACTGGAGATCGTTATGTGAAGTGAAATTAGCCAGGCAAGTTTTGAAGTAAGCCAGGCCCTATCTCTAAAAAAATTGTTTTAAATTAGCCAAGTACGGTGGCAGGTGCCTATAGTTCCAGCTACTTAGGTGGCTAAGGTGGGAAGATTGCTTGAAACCAGAAGTTTGAGGCTGCAGTGAGCTATCATTACACCACTAGACTCCAACCTAGGCAACAGAGCAAGACTCTGTCTCTAAATAATAAAAATAAAAATAAAATGAAGTGTGTTTTTTGCAGATAGCATATAGTTGGATCACGATTTTTAAAAAAATCAATTTGCCAATCTCTACCTTCTGATTGGAGTATTTAATTCATTTGCATTTAATGAAATTACTGATAAGGCAGGATTTATCTACCATTTTACTGTTGGTTTCCTATGCCTCTTGCCTTTTTTTTTTCTCCTCTATTTTTCATTACTTCCTTCTCTTTTCTTATATATTTTCTAGTGTAACATTTCCGTTTCCTTGTCATTTTTTACTATATATTTAAAATTATTTTCTTAGTGGCTGGTGTATTTTGAGGTGGACTCTTTGAGTCTTTCCTACTTAGAGTTTGTTGAGCTTCTTGGATTCCCTTTAATGTTTTTCCTCAAAGTGGGAAAGGTTTTGGCCACTATTTCTTCCAATATATTTTTTATCCCCTTCCCTCTCTCTCACTTATCTATTCTAGGACTCCTATTATGTGTATGTTGGTATGTTTGATGGCGTCTGACGGGTGTCTGAAGCACTGATCATTTTTCTTTGCTGTTTTTTTTTTTTTATTCTGTTCCTCAGACTGGATAATCTCAAATGACTTCTAATTCACCGATTCCTTCTTTTACCAGTTCAAACATTTTTTAAACTTCTCAAGTAAATCTTTCATTTGCATTTTTGTACTTTGCAACTCTAAAATTTCTACTTGGTTCTATTTTATAAACTTTCTTTCCTTTTTTATTTCTTTTTCTTTCTTCTCTCTCAATCTTTCTCTTTTTTCTTTCCCTCCCTCCCTTGTTTCCCTCCCTCCCTTGTTTCCCTCCCTCCCTCCCTCCTTCTTTCTACCTGCCTTTCTTTCCTTTCTCTTTCTTCCTCTCTCTCTCTCTTTCTCCCCTTCCTACCTTCCCTCCCTCCCTCTCTCCCTCCTTCTGCCTCTGTCTTCTCTGCTTGTGCAGACACTTAAGGTCAGACAAAAGAAAGAGCTGGGGAATTCTCAGGTCTCTTCTGGGCATGCACACAGCCCTACACATGTGTGTGGCCTTCTGCATTCTTAGGAATAGGTCGAAGCTTTTCAAAATGTCCTATAGACATCTCATTCCCAGCTTTTCCTTCTAAGTCTTTTGGTCAGTTTGTTTGTTCCAACTGTTACAACCACCTTAGGAAGTTGAGATGTTCAACAATTGCTGTTGATTTTTTTTTGACAAATGCACCCAGGGAAAAGGTTGTTCACACTGGGTAACCTCTTAGTCACATCAAACAAAGACAAGACCTAGGAGTGGGGACTTACATGGAACTACCAAAAAGGCCAAATGGCAATTCTCTGGTAATGAAGCTTTGGAGGAGCTCCAATCCCCCTTCTGAGCCCTACAGTGGCTGCTTGGCTGCTGGATGTCAGCATGATTGTGCGGCCGAGGCTGTTGTGGAGCTGGGGAAAGGGGGAGTGGGAATAGGGTACATTAAAATGTCAGAAAGCTTGCTCTTCTTACCCAGATGCAACTTTTTTTTTTTTTTTTTTAGACGGAGTCTCGTTCTGTCACCCAGGCTGGAGTGCAGTGGCGTGATCTCAGCTCACTGCAAGCTCTGCCTCCCGGGTTCATGCCATTCTCCTGCCTCAGCCTCCTGAGTAGCTAGGACTACAGGTGTCCGCCACCACGCCCAGCTAATTTTTTGTATTTTTAGTAGAGATGGGGTTTCACTGTGTTAGCCAGTATCGTCTCGATCTCCTGACCTTGTGATCCGCCCGCCTTGACCTCCCAAAGTGCTGGGATTACAGGCCTTTTCTTGAATAAATGGATTGCTGCAAGCCTCTGGTTAATGTCTAGACAGTTTTGCTAGTGTTCTCATTGCTTTTATGGAAGAGAGGGTTTTCAGAGGTTCTTACTCTATTATGCCCACTGATGTACTCTCATAATTTTTGAAAGGAATTATGCTTGCAACAATCTTCAATTTCTGCTACTATATTGCATTGGACAGGGATTCATTTTCCTTTGCCTTTAGGGACTGCTATGGCTTGAATGTGTTCCCCAAAGTAAATGTGTTGGAAACTTAATCTCTACTGCAATAGTGTTGAGAGGTGGGATCTGTAAGAGGTTAGGTCATGAGAGCTCTACCCTCATGAATAAATTAATGATGTTATCCCAGGAGCGGGTTAGTTATCACAGGAATGGGTTGCTAGTTAAAGGGTGAGTTAGACTCCCTTCCTTTCTTGCCATGTGATGCCTTCTGCCATGCTATGAGGCAGCAAGAAGGCCCTCACCAGATATAGCCCTTGATATTGGACTTCTCATCCTTCAGAACTGTGAGCCGAATATACTCCTCTGTAACATTCTGTTATGGCAATACAAAATAGACTAAGATATGGAGGGATGCTTTGGGGAAAACTCTTTTCAAATATGGGCTATGGGAGAACTTAAGGTTAAGGAGGAGGTGTAGTTACTGACAGCAAGCAGGACCAGTCTTTAAGAGAGGTCCTCCAAAGGCTTTGGACCTGTCCACTCTCATGCTCCTAAGTAGCTGCCTGCCTGGGTCCACATATGCTTGCGCCCTGCACCGTGCCCATGCAGTCTCTGCTGAGTCCACTCGGAATGTGTCATGCTGTATGTGAAACCTGTTTGGAGTGGGGTGCCTACACCAGGGCTTCTGGCGTGGAAACCTGCTCTGTGCCAGAGATATATTTATGAAGTGGAAGCAGCCACAGAAGGCAGGCCAGCCATGCAAAGGAAAGATGTCAAAAGCATTCAGCCTTATTGCACAAGAAGTTACAAGTTATTAACAATTTGCATTAATGAAACTCTTTCTATCCACAAGACTAAGCACCTGAGGTGTGTCAGGTTTATAGGTATTTAAAAACCTGGCCTTGGTGAAATGCTTTGCAAGCACTCGATACACAAGACACATAAGAAACAATGTGCTGGGACTTTGTCAGCTGAAAGTCTCAGTGCTTCACTGAGCAGCTCATCAGTTTTGAAGGACAATCTGTTGGTTTATGTATCAGGTAACATCCTGGGGTCAGCAAATTACTGCCACATCTGGCCTGCTTTTATATGGCCTATGAGCTAAGAATAGTTTTTGTATTTTTTAAGAGTTGGAGAAAAAAACGAAAAGTATGCAACAAAGGCCCTACATGGTTTGCAAAGCCTAGCAGATTTATTATCCGGCCTTTTACAGAAAGTCTGTCTACCCCTGAGTAACGGCATCATCGATTTATATTTACTTCATTATTTATTTTCTTTTGAGGCAGGGTCTCGCTCTGTTGCTCAGGCTAGAGTACAGTGGTGTGAACATGGTTCACACCTGCAGCCTCACACCTCAGCCTCAAGCGATCCTCCCACCTCAGCCACCACCATGTGCCACCACGCCCGGCTAATTATATGGTGAATTTAAATGACCAGTGATATCCTAGGAAAGTCAATACCTACAACAAGAACCAAAGAGCACAAAAACACTTGAAATATCATTACTTTACTTTAGTGTTCCAGGCATTTTAAATATTCATACAATTGCCTTATTTCAGCAGTCATTTCCTCTCCAGTACAGATTTTGTGTCCAGAACCAGAGCCAGGTACGTCACTGAATTTTCTCTACAGCACCCACAAGCTACACGGGACCTACTCCGGCGCCCATGTCTTTGCTAGTAGAGCCTCTCACCACACTTGCAAGAGGGCTGGACCTCCCCTTGCTTGATGTAGCCTCCACTGTGAATGAAAACACACTTTGTAGCTTTGATTCCAGTACATTTCCAGCACTCCCAGGTGTTCCATGTATGTGGCAATCATCCCACAGAGCTAGTGACACATCATGTCAGCTGGTACCTATGTCAGCACCTGCTCCACTATATCATACAGATGCCGAGGCACTTAAATGTTCTTGGTAAAATGGAGTTCATAATTGCCATAGGAGTTGAGTTTTGGGGAAAGGGACTTTCTCTCAATAATTAATACCCTTAATACATATTTAGCAGATTTATAATTTCATGTCTGTTTACATTTGTTGTCAAAGCTTCATAAACTATTTACGTAAATGAAAGCATGTTTGAGTTTCCAAATGCCGCTATGACAAGCAAACAGAGAAACTGCTTAGAGAACACCTGCTTGTGCCATAAATACATATGGCAACATCTGGTCATTCTTAAAGAAATGCTTGTGTTTCCAAAAAGAATTTTTTTTTTAAGTCATAAGCCTTATGCAATTCTTCCAAGGTAATAATGTGTTTGTCCTTCCTTCTCAAGCGTGGTTCAAGGCATCTCAAGGCATATTGCTGTCTGAGGTTCTGATTTAACTGGCCAGCGGGAGAGGGGAAGAATG
Source organism: Pongo pygmaeus (assembly GCF_028885625.2). Taxonomy (NCBI): domain Eukaryota; kingdom Metazoa; phylum Chordata; class Mammalia; order Primates; family Hominidae; genus Pongo; species Pongo pygmaeus. Next base: position 43,684,100 of record NC_072385.2, on the reverse strand, counting down.
GGCACTAACATTTTTTAAAAGCTTCACAGTCATTCCAGCATGTAGTCAGTGTTGAGAACCTTGGTACTAAAGGCTCTTGTGTCTTCCTACTGTCACTTGTCCTCACCAAAAGCCCTTGAGGTAGTCCCTGGGTCAGGCAATGATCTCTTTCATAGGCTAAGAAACTAAGGCACAGAGAGGTTAACAGGCTCCTCTGATACTGTGCAGTCAAATGACAGAACCATGATTGCAACTGACATTTTCAAATAAACCATGACTCCTCCCCCAGCAACGGGCAGCACTTACCTGGACCAAAAGTATGAAGCCTGACTGGGAGCCAGGCATGACCTTCTGTGTCAAAGACATCATGGTAGGGAAAGGAACAGTTCTGAACCAATCATTCCACATGAACAGAAATAAATACATAAAGCCAGGCTTGGTGGTGTGCACCTGTAGTCTCAGCTACTCAGGAGGCTGAGATGGGAGGATCGCTCAAGCCAGAAATTCGAGGCTGCAGTGTGCTATGATTACAACTGCAAATAGCCACTGCAATCCAGCCTGGGCAACATAGTGAGACCACGTCTCTGTAAAATTTTATTTTAAATTTATTTTAAATTTATTTAAATTTATTTAAAATTTAAAATCAAATTTTAAAAATTTAAAAAATATTTTAAAAAAGGAAATAAGTGCCTAAGATACTTACTGGAAGCCACATGAGGAATGAGGCATAACTTTTTCTTTTCTTAAAAGTCTTACTTCCCTCTTATATATGCCATTGAGTCAGGTTTCTCAGAAAATCCATCAAGATTCACAGACTTCCTGACATCTGAATTCTTAGCTCTGTTACTGTGAGGGCTAGAAAACTCGTGAATGTCTCTATAATTTGGGTCCAAAAGATAATTACAAACCTGTGTTAGCATGTGACAGCAACACAAAAATGCCCATGCTTTCCCTGTCACCCGCCCACCTAGACTTGCCAGGGACCCAGAACCCTACACGTTCTAACTGGGTATACATCTTCCCAGGATCCGATCAGATCTCATTCCCTTCTCAGAATTTTCCAAACACCAACCCATCGGCTGCGTTGGGCCTCAAGGATTAACAACTACAACTGACTGTTTTATTTTGCTCTACAGGCAAACTTTTAAATCTGTACTCTGGGTAACCCCCAGGACGTTTATTTTGTAATTCCAAATTTCCATGAGAGCCAATTCACCTGGGACCTTCTCCACTTCACCCCAAGGTAACACCCTCATATCCTATCAACTATTGCTGTACCTAAGAAATAATTTCTACCATTATTGCCTTTTTCATTGTAAGTTCTCACATCTCATCATGTTCAAGGAGGCATTGATTTTCTCCTCTTTTGTAAAAGTCTCACCTGACTGCAGAAATGTTTTCTTGAGACAAGTAGAAACGAGGAATGGAGCACACATAGGCATGAAGAAAGAACATAGCACTTTCTGATGGGGAGGGCAGTTTTCAATGGGTTGCTGTGATTTCCAGGACACTCTAGGAAGGGCCTGTTTACTCAGCTTACACTGAACACAAATGACATCTTGTTCTCCCTACTGCTAGTGATGTGGTCCCCTGAAAAGCCTATAAAGTATTAGTTAATCCAGTAAGTGGAAGCCACTTCTAACAGTACACATTTGCTGAGATTTACAAGACACTGTGTGGAGCTGAAACCACTTCTTTCCCATTTTAGAAGACTTTCCCATTCAGGCAGGATATATACTCTCCTAATACCTACAGGCACAGGAACTCGAATCCTTCCTGGAAGGAAACCTGTCCCTCTAGCTACTGCAGAAAGTGCTTGGGGGCATAAAAAGAACAAAAAGGGGGAAAGCAACCTTTGTCTTGGGAAGGGCCACTTGGGGAGTGGAATTTTACTGACTCCTGATCCTCAAAGAGGTTTTTACAAACGTTTATAAAAAAAGTCAAAAAAATAAGGGAACTAAGCAAAACTGCATTTAGAATTTTGGTTAAAGCAAAGAAAATTGAGAAAATTGAATCATCATATTTTCAAAGACCTACCATATTCAACCTATTAAGTAAAGCAATATATCATGTTTTTTCTCTCTCATGCTTATTTGATGCTTACAGGTTCAGGGCAGACTTGCCATTTTGTTTCTAAAACATGCAGAGAGCAGACTTAGAGCAGCATATGCTGTTTTGGGGCCCAACCCGCACAAACCCTGACAGGTGACTGACCAAACACCATCAGGAAGGTGGTGAGGGAAACCACCTTCGCCAAAAGGCCAGTGCACAGCACAAAACTAAGGACTGTTGGTGCATGCCTGTACAGAGCTTAGTGTGGCAGAGTGTTACTGAAGGGATGGGCGGGGAACACACAGGCAACCTCCAATATGCTCTGACGTCCAATCCATAGTCCAGAGCAGTGGGGCTGCAGCCGGGCATGGAGCTAAGGCACTAGGGCTGCAGTGGGTGGGAGGCACCGACCAGAGGTCCCAGTGCCCTGCCGTTCCCGGGGAGAGGGGAAGGAGCTCTGCTCACAAAGCTGCCTTTGTTTACCAAAGTTATTTTCAAAAGTCTCAACAGCATTGCTGAGAGCTCCACCTGGGAAGCTCCCTGAGCAGCCCTCTCTTTGGGAGCTGCCTCCTCTGCTCACGTGCCTTCTTCCATCTCATCTTTGCGAGTTGCCTTTCTTTCCCCTGCTGTGGGGTGGATAAAGAGCAATCCAGTCATTTCACCGTTCCCTGGAGCAGGACCCCGTGCTTTTTCCAAGGCAGCAGGGAGCGCCCCTCCATCACAGCTTGATGAAGGCAGCTGGCTGGGTCTGAGGTTGCTCCACATCTGGGGGTGGGAAGACACTGGAAATGGCTATGTCCACGATGCCCTGGCACAGTTCTGCATAGAGCTTCCTGAAATGTGTTTTAAAAAATATCATTGAGGATGTTCATCAAAGTACAAGCAAAAAAAATAGATGTTTTTTGTTTTTGAGACAGGGTTTTGCTCTGTCTCCCAAGTTGGCGTGCAGTGGTGCGATCATGGTACGTACACTGCAGCCTCAAATTCCTGGGCTCAAGGGATCCTCCCACCTTAGCCTCCCAAGTGGCTGGCACTATAGGTGTGCCCCACCATGCCCAGCTAATTTTTAAATTTTTTGTAGAGACAGGGTCTTGCTATGTTGCCCATGCTGCTCTTGAAGCCCTGAGCTCAAGCAACCCTCTCACCTCGGCCTCCCAAAGTGCTGAGATTACAGGCGTGAGCCACCGTGCCTGGCAGTTTTTCTTGTTTTTGTTTTTTACCAAGATCTGCCCTAGAAATTCTATTTCATGACCACATTTCTAAAACTGGTCGCCAGAGAGAACGGTCGGGTCACCCACAAAGGGAAGCCCATCAGACGGACAGCGGATCTCTCGGCAGAAACCCTACAAGCCAGAAGAGAGTAGGGGTCAACATTCTTAAAGAAAAGAATTTGCATTGTTCCATTCCCATCTATGAGTGAGAACATGCGGTGTTTGGTTTTTTGTCCTTGTGACAGTTTACTGAGAATGATGATTTCCAAATTCATCCATGTCCCACACATGGACACGGGAAGGGGAACATCACACTCTGGGAACTGTTGTGGGGTGGGGGGAGGGGGGAGGGATAGCATTAGGAGATATACCTAATGTAAATGACGAGTTAATGGGTGCAGCACACAAGCCTGGCACATGTATACATATGTAACTAACCTGCACGTTGTGCACATGTACCCTAAAACTTAAAGTATAATAATAAAAAAAAAAAAAGAAAAGATTTTTCAACCTAGAATTTCATATCCAGCTGAACTAAGCTTCAAAAGTGAAGGAGAAATAAAATCCTTTACAGACAAGCAAATGCTAAGAAATTCTGTCACCACCAGGCCTGCCTTACAAGAGCTCCTGAAGGAAGCACTAAACATGGAAAGAAACAACCGGTACCAGCCACTGCAAAAACATGCCAAACTGTAAAGACCATCGATGCTAGGAAGAAACTGCATCAACTAACGGGCAAAATAACCAGCTAACATCATAATGACAGGATCAAATTCACATATAACAATATTAACCTTAAGTGTAAATGGGCTAAATGCCCCAATTAAAAGACACAGACTGGCAAATTGGATAAACAGTCAAGACCCATCAGTGTGCTCTATTCAGGAGACCCATCTCACGTGCAGAGACACACATAGGCTCAAAATAAAGGGATGGAGGAAGATCTACCAAGCAAATGGAAAACAAAAAAAGCAGGGGTTGCAATCCTAGTCTCTGATAAACAGACTTTAAATCAACAAGAATCAAAAGAGACAAAGAAGGCCATTACATAATGATAAAGGGATCAATTCAACAAGAAGAGCTAACTATCCTAAATATATATGCACCCAATACAGGAGCACCCAGATTCATAAAGCAAGTCCTTAGAGACTTACAAAGAGACTTAGACTCCTACACAATAATAATGGGAGACTTTAACACCCCACTGTCAACATTAGACAGATCAATGAGACAAAAAATTAACAAAGATATCCAGGAATTGAACCCAGCTCTGCACCAAGCAGACCTAATAGACATCTACAGAACTCTCCACCCCAAATCAACAGAATATACATTCTTCTCAGCACCACATATCGCACTTATTCCAAAATTGACCACATAGTTGGAAGTAAAGCACTCCTCAGCAAATGTAAAAGAACAGAAATTATAACAAACTGTCTCCCAGACCACAGTGTAATCAAACTAGAAATCAGGATTAAGAAACTCACTCAAAACCGCTCAACTACATGGAAACTGAACAACCTGCTCCTGAATGACTACTGGGTACATAACGAAATGAAGGCAGAAATAAAGATGTTCTTTGAAACCAACGAGAACAAAGACACAACATACCAGAACCTCTGGGACACATTTAAAGCAGTGTGTAGACAGAAATTTATAGCACTAAATGCCCACAAGAGAAAGCAGGAAAGATCTAAAATTGACACCCTAACACCACAATTAAAAGAACTAGAGAAGCAAGAGCAAACACATTTAAAAGCTAGCAGAAGGCAAGAAATAACTAAGATCAGAGCAGAACTGAAGGAAATAGAGACACAAAAAACCCTTCAAAAAATCAATGAATCCAGGAGCTGGTATTTTGAAAAGATCAACAAAATTGATAGACCACTAGCAAGACTAATAAAGAAGAAAATAGAGAAGAATCAAATAGACGCAATAAAAAATGATAAAGGGGTTATCACCACTGATCCCACAGAAATAGAAACTACCATCAGAGAATACTATAAACACCTCTACACAAATAAACTAGAAAATCTAGAAGAAATGGATAAATTCCTGGACACATACACCCTCCCAAGACTAAACAAGGAAGAAGTTGAATCCCTGAATAGACCAATAACTGGCTCTGAAATTGAGGCAATAATTAATAGCCTACCAACCAAAAAAAGTCCAGGACCAGATGGATTCACAGCCGAATTCTACCAGAGGTACAAAGAGCAGCTGGTACCATTCCTTCTGAAACTATTCCAATCAATAGAAAAAGAGGGACTCCTCCCTAACTCATTTTATGAGGCCAGCATCATCCTGACACCAAAGCCTGGCAGAGGCACAACAAAAAAAGAGAATTTTAGACCAATATTCCTGATGAACATCGATGCAAAAATCCTCAATAAAATACTGGCAAACTAAATCCAGCAGCACATCAAAAAGCTTATCCACCATGATCAAGTGGGCTTCATCCCTGGGATGCAAGGCTGGTTCAACATATGCAAATCAATAAACGTAATCCTTCATACAAACAGAACCAAAGACAAAAAACACATGATTATCTCAATAGATGCAGAAAAGGCCTTTGACAAAATTCAACAACGCTTCATGCTAAAAACTCTCAATAAATTAGGTATTGATGGGACATGTCTCAAAATAATAAGTGCTATTTATGACAAACCCACAGCCAATATCATACTGAATGGGCAAAAACTGGAAGCATTCCCTTTGAAAACTGGCACAAGACAGGGATGCCCTCTCTCACCACTCCTATTCAACATAGTGTTGGAAGTTCTGGCCAGGGCAATCAGGCAGGAGAAAGAAATAAAGGGTATTCAATTAGGAAAAGAGGAAGTCAAATTGTCCCTGTTTGCAGATGACATGATTGTATATTTAGAAAACCCCATCGTCTCAGCCAAAAATCTCCTTAAGCTGATAAGCAACTTCAGCAAAGTCTCAGGATACAAAATCGATGTGCAAAAATCACAAGCATTCCTATACACCAACAACAGACAAACACAGAGCCAAATCATGAGTGAACTCCCATTCATAATTGCTTCAAAGAGAATAAAATACCTAGGAATCCAACTTTCAAGGGACGTAAAGGACCTCTTCAAGGAGAACTACAAACCACTGCTCAACGAAATAAAAGGACACAAACAAACGGAAGACCATTCCATGCTCATGGATAGGAAGAATCAATGTTGTGAAAATGGCCATACTGCCCAAGGTAATTTATAGATTCAATGCCTTCCCCATCAAGCTACCAATGACTTTCTTCACAGAATTGGAAAAAACTACTTTAAAGTTCATATGGAACCAAAAAAGAGCCCACATTGCCAAGACAATCCTAAGCCAAAAGAACAAAGCTGGAGGCATCACGTTACCTGACTTCAAACTATACTACAAGGCTACAGTAACCAAAACAGCATGGTACTGGTACCAAAACAGAGATGTAGACCAATGGAACAGAACAGAGCCCTCAGAAATAGTGCCACACATCTACAACCATCTGATCTTTCACAAACCTGATAAAAACAAGAAATGGGGAAAGGATTCCCTATTTAATAAATGGTGCTGGGAAAACTGGCTAGCCATATGTAGAAAGCTGAAACTGGATCCCTTCCTTACACCTTATACAAAAATTAATTCAAGATGGATTAATGACTTAAATGTTAGATCTAAAACCATAAAAACCCTAGAAGAAAACCTAGGCAATATCATTCAGGACATAGGCATGGGCAAGGACTTCATGTCTAAAACACCAAAAGCAATGGCAACAAAAGCCAAAATTGACAAATGGGATCTAATTAAACTAAAGAGCTTCTGCACAGCAAAAGAAACTACCATCAGCGAACAGGCAACCTACAGAATGGGAGAAAATTTTTACAATCTACCCATCTGACAAAGGGCTGATATCCAGAATCTACAAAGAACTTAAAAAAATTTACAAGAAAAAATCAAACAACCCCATCAAAAAGTGGGTGAAGGATATGAACAGACACTTCTCAAAAGACGACATTTATGCAGCCAACAGACACATGAAAAAAAATGCTCATCACTGGCCATGAGAGAAATGCAAATCAAAACCACAATGAGATACCATCTCACACCAGTTAGAATGGTGATCATTAGAAAGTCAGGAAACAGCAGGTGCTGGATACGATGTGGAGAAATAGGAACACTTTTACACTGCTGGTGGGACTGTAAACTAGTTCAACCATTGCAGAAGACAGTGTGGCGATTCCTCAAGGATCTAGAACTAGAAATACCATTTGACCCAGCCATCCCATTACTGGGTATATACCCAAAGGATTATAAATCATGCTGCTATAAAGACACATGCACATGTATGTTTCTTGCAGTACTATTCACAATAGCAAAGACTTGGAACCAACCCAAATGTCCAACAATGATAGACTGGATTAAGAAAATGTGGCACATATATACCATGGAATACTATACAGCCATAAAAAAGGATGAGTTCATGTCCTTTGTAGGGACATGGATGAAGCTGGAAACCATCATTCTGAGCAAACTATCACAAGGACAGAAAACAAAACACTGCATATTCTTACTCATAGGTGGGAACTGAACAATGAGAACACTTGGTCGCAGGATGGGGAACATCACACACCAGGGCCTGTCATGGGGTTGGGGGAGGGGGGAGGGATAGCATTAGGAGTTATACCTAATGTAAATGACGAGTTAATGGGTACAGCACACCAACATGGCACATGTATACGTATGTAACAAACCTGCACATTGTGCACATGTACCCTAGAACTTAAAGTATAATAATAATAAAATGTCAAAAAAATAAAATAAATAAAATATAACTGGTTGCCACTGTATACACAAATGCTTCAGAAGGCTTTTCATGAAGATAAAGCATTCCCTCAGCAAATACTTACGGAAGGCCTTGCAGGTGAACAAGGCACACAACTGGCAGGGAAGGCAGGCAATTTCAAGAGCATGTAAGAGCCATCTTGCATTACAGAGAGGGGCAGGCTCTACCCAGGAAAAGGACCAACTCAGCATAATTGAAGGGACACTGGAGAAGACTCCCCAGTGACAGGGGAAGACTCCCCAGTGACAGAGGAAGACTCCCCAGTTACAGGGGAAGACTCTCCAGTGGCAGCTAAGCCAAGACCCAGGGATGAACAGAAGGCAGACAGAGAATGGATGACAAGGTAGAAATAAAGAATAAGGGGCGGATACACACACACACACACACACACACAGACACACACACATCCACACACAGTTTCTTCTGATGAGTTAGTCTGATGGCAGTTAGTGCGATGAAGGAAACTGCAAAGGCTCTGGCTAGAGAAAATCAGAGCTAGGACTGTTCGGAGAAAGCTTCCTCAAGATGTTTTGGTAAAGAAGAAGCCAGCCATGGTAAGGCTGGTGGTGGTGGTGGTAATGGTGGTGGGGATTCCACACACAGGTAACAGAAAGCACAAAGGCCCACTGCAGATAAAAGCAATCAAGGGAAACGGTGACTTGGGATGAAGCTGGAGAGGTGGGTAAGGCAGTGGCCTTGCAGGTGGAGGGAGGAGTCTGGTTTGTGTCCCAGGTGCAATGGGAAGTCTGGAGAATGGCATGGTCTGGTGTCAACTTTACACACTGGCTGCTCTGGGAGGATGGATTTCACTGGGGCAAGAGCGGAAGTGCACCCCAGTTAGAAGGCTCCATGCCAAAACCTTCACTATGGTGGAAGACAACCTGTGCAGGGGTGACAGTGCAAATGGAGGGCAAAGGACTCCGGAGGCTAGAGGTACAACCCACAGGGCCCTGATGGGCAGGACTTGAGGGGAAGGGAAGGCAGAGGCAGGATCACTGTCAGGTTCGAGCTTAGTCTCTGGGGGGAGCAGGGGGTGGTGACCGACCAAGATGGGTAAGTCTGGGAGGCAGACGGGGGCATTCTGGCAGGGAAGGCAGGTGCAGATACTAGTCTGCATCTCTGGGCTGTGATGTAATTTGGTAATTTCAAAATCATGAAGTTGGATGAGATCACATACACAGAGAGGAGACAAACACCCAGGCCTAAGACTAGAGGCACTGGATGAAGAAGACAGAGTCCAGCTTGCCCACACCTCCCCAGGCACGCCTGCCCAGCACCACGTGTCCAGCCACGACAGGAGAGCAGCTCAGCAAGTGCTGTCGGTTGGCTCGAATGCTGCTGACAGGTCCAAGGGGGTGGGGACAGAAAGAGGCTGCTGGAGGTGGCAATAAGGACTTGGCTGGGGACCTGCAAAGAACAGCTTCTGTGAGGCAATCAGGATGGGAGCCAGCCTGGAATGGACTGGAACATGGATGGGAACAGAGGAATAGAAGACAGCTTGTGCAGAAGCTGCTCTCCAGAAGCTTGGCTGTGAAGGGAACTGGAGAAGGCGTGATCATTGGAACAGGATGTGGCATCAGGGGAGGACATCTTTCCGAATAGTTGTGAAAATCTGCTGGGACTGCATATGCTGACAATTATGCATCAGAGCGGGAAAAAGGTGACAATGTTAATTGCCATATGAAAGGACAGGAGCGGGAGGAGGGTAAGGTCTAGAGCACCATGGAGGGACAAACCCCTGATAGAAAGGACAGCGGGTGAGACTGGGCACACCACTGTCGATTTGGTGAGGGAAGGTGCGGAGCCCTGCCTTATTCCGCCCTTAGCCCATCTAACTTGCGTTCGGCCTTCAGATCTCAGTTCCAACACCACTTCCCGTCGTGGGCCCTTGGCTCAGTTACGTTACCTTTCAACATCGTTTGTTCTCCATTGAAGCACTTGTCCTCGTTTGTAATTGACATCTACTTGGTATCTGTCTGCTCACAGTTTCTCCCCACGAAGGGTAGGGCCTGTGTCTCTCTTTGCTCCCCACTGTGAACCCATGGCCTCATACAGAGCCTGGCCAGGTAGGCAGCACCTAATAAGCACTTATCGGCTGCAGAGACTGATGAACAAGATGGAATCATGTAATCATGCCTGTTGTAACCATTAGGCAATGGCAAAGACCTAGGTTCCAAGTAAAGAACAACTTTGGTGTGTTGACATCGTCCCTTGCAGGTACAGGACTTTCTCTTAAACATTCTGAAAAATCACTCAATTTCTTCAAGATGTAGATGGGAACCACGAAAGGGTCTTGACATGATGAAAACGGATCTTCAGAAGAACCCTCAGCACAAGAGAATTGAGTCCGAGTGACTTTCCCTGACACGTAAGGCCTTCCACAGAAGGTCCTCTCTTACCTTCCTTCCTCCTTAATGACTCCATGACACTCATGCTACAGCCAGGCTTCTCCCCAGAGGAGCAGAAGTTCCGGAGAGCAGGTTCTCAGGAGCTTCTGTTCCTCTGGGCATCTCCCAGACCTGCAGAGCCCGGGACAGGGTGAGAGCCCGCAGGACGCTGCACCTCTTTCGGAAGACTCTCCCCACCAACCTTTGGTGCAGCAGAACCCTCTTTTCTTGCACCCCAGCTCCAGACCCCCCATGTCTAAGATGCCTTCTCTGACTCCTTCATGCCTCAGGAGCCTCTGAACTTCTGGGTCGCCACATCATAGGATCCTGCTCACTCAGCTTGTCACACGGGTCTCTCCGGCAGTAATGAGCTTTAACACTCTCATGGCATCTCCCACCCACCTGAGAACAGGCTATCTGCTTACATCTTTTACTTTTGAGACAGGGTCTCTCTGTCGCCCAGGCTGCAATGCAGTGGCGCAGTCATGGCTCACTACAGCCTCAACCTCCCAGGCTCAAGTGATCCTCCCACCTCAGCCTCCCGAGCAGCTGGGACTATAGGCACACAGCACCAAGCCTGACTAATTTCTGTATTTTTTGTAGAGACGGGGTTTTGCCATGCTGCCCAGGCTGGTCTTGAACTCCTGGGCTCAGACAGTCTACCTGCCTTGGCCTTCCAAAATGCTGGGATTACAGGCATGAGCTACCACACTGGGCCTATCTGGTTTCAATACACGGGGAAATAGGAAAGGAGTGACTCAGCAAAGCCCCCTGCCAGATAGAGTCCTCCCAAGGGTCTCCTATCACTGTGGCATCCTCCCTCACAGCAGTCAAAGTGTCTACACTTGTACCCACAGACTATCCCAACTGCAGAACCAACTTCCCACTTGTAAAAACACAATGACGTGCAGGCTTACTGAGCACACGCAGGGGCACCGTTGACCTCAATGAGCCACACCTTCAGCTCCTCATCGACCATGAAGTCAAAGCCGAAGAGCTGGAAGCTCTGGTAAGGGAGGTGCTTGGTGCTAATGGCAGGCTCCACGCTCAGGAGGCAGTTCCTATGAGGCGGGAGGGGAAATGCTCATTAGAATGGGGTGGTCAAAGGAGAAGGAAGACATAAGGTGTGCTTGAAAGATTTTATATGAGATGAATACAAATATCAGCTTTAATTGTCTCTTTCCTTTTTTTTTTTTTTTTTTTTGAGATGGCGTTTTGCTCTTATTGACCAGGCTGGAGTGCAATGGCATGATCTCGGCTCATGGCAACCTCCGCCTCCTGGGTTCAAGCGATTCTCCTGCTTCAGCCTCCTGAGCAGCTGGGATTACAGGCATGCGCCACCAAACCCAGCTAATTTTGTATTTTCAGTAGAAACAGGGTTTCTCCATGTTGGTCAGGCTGGTCTCGAACACCCAACCTCAGGTGACCTGCCCGCCTCGGCCTCCCAAAGTGCTGGGATTACAGGTGCGAGCCACCGTGCCCGGCCTAATTCTCTCTTTTCAACTTATTACCATTAGGTTATTCAAGAGAATGTTACTTATCAAGCATTTGTTAGAAAACTCTGCAATCACTCATGTTCTTCCAGGCAAAAGCCACTTTCCCATGTCTCAAGAAGCAGTAGAGTGCCGAGTCATTGTGGCCTTTGTAAATGAAGATTCCTCCAACAGCTGGGCTGCTGCCATGTTTGTTTATAACACATAAAACATTTCCATGTATTTTTGCCATGTAAAGAATGGACTGCCCTTTGGTGAAGGGCAGGATTTGCAAAAAAAAAAAACAAACATGTTGACCTCATGATTTCCCTAGTTCTAGTTCTAATGGCAAATTATTGCTAATTAAAAGATTTAAGAGCTATACATGTTGAAACTAAATGTTGAAATGTAGAAGTATTATTAGCAACAATGAATGGAAAAATGGCAGGATTTTAGTGACACAGAAAAAAAGTTGAAAGTGAATCTCGGAAATACAATGAACAAGTACATGAGGTCTCAGGTCAGACCAAAATCTTGGACAAGTGATTGTTCAATGAGATAATTACATAAGGAACTTGTCATAACTCCTGGCACCTAGGAAGCATTTAATAAATGTTACTGTTATGAACAATTTTTCATCATATTTCATTATGATAACCATATATCTATTATTTAGGAATAATAAATACCTCTTATCTACAACCATCCCAGAACACCTATGCCATTTCTGTTTTATAAAGATCTTCCCTGATTTTTCACCCAACTGAATGCTGGGTCAAAATATTTCTCTCAGTAAATAAAATGTGCTACAATGACTCTGGGGTACCAGAGATAACTGTCCTTCTACACAGCTGTGTATTTGGAAGGAAAAAGATACAGGGGCCAGCCAGGCGCGGTGGCTCATGCCTATAATCCTACCACTTTGGGAGGCCGAGGCGGGTGGGTAACCTGAGGTCAGGAGTTCGAGAGCAGCCTGACCAACATGGCAAAACCCCATCTCTACTAAAATTACAAAAATTAGCCAGGCATGGTGGCAGGTGTCTATAATCCCAGCTACTCCAGACGCTGAGGCAGGAGAATCGCTTGAACACAGGGGGCAGAGGTTGCAGTGAGCTAAGACTGTGCCACTTCACTCCAGCCTGGGTGAAAGAGCAAAACTCTGTCTCAAAAAAAAAAAAAAAAAGAAAAAGAAAAAGATACAGGGAACTGTCGTCCATGTGACTAACTCTAAGATGTAGCTCTAGATGCAGGTTTTGACTCATGACTTTAATAAAGAACTGAGGCCTTTGTGAACTTGGAGCCAGGGTCAATCCTCCTCCCTCGGCCCCCCACAAACTTCAATCTCCTTTTCTTTTTTCCTAAAAAGAAAAATATTTTAATTGATACATTTAAACCTTTAAAAACTATTTTGGTTTAAATGGTTCTTTTAAGATGAGTCATTTAAAAACCAATTATAATAAAAATTTCTTCTCCCATTCATATTCAGCCTGCATTGACAAGCACACATCACATTAAAAAAAAAATCCCTGTTCTACACAAGAATATCCTTAACTTTTACTTTAATTAAAATACTCTTGGCTGGGCGAGGTGACTCACACCTGTAATCCCAGCATATTTGGAGGCCAAGGCAGATGGATCACTTGAGGTCAGGAGTTTGAGACCAGCCTGACCAACATGGTGAAACCCTGGCTCTCTACTTAAAGAAAAAAAAATTAGTTGGCTGTGGTGGCACATGCCTGTAATCCCAGCAACCCAGCAACTCAGGAGGCTGAGGCAGGAGAATCGCTTGAACATGGGAGGCGGAGGTTGCAGTGAGCCGAGGCTGCAGTGAGCCGAGATCATGCCATTGCACTCCAGCCTGGGAAACAGAGCGAGACCCTATCTCCAAAAAAAAAGCAGGAGACAGGGTCTCACTCTGTCGCCCAGGCTGCAGTGCAGGGGCCCAATCATGGCTCACTGCAGTCAGCCTTCACCTCCCCGAGCTCAAGCGATCCTCCCAATTCAGGCTTCCAAAGTAGCTGGGACTACAAGCACGCACCACCACACCTGCTAATTTTTTTTGTAACTTTTAGAGACAGAGTTTCGCCATGTTGCCCGGGCTGGTCTTGAACTCCTGGGCTCAAGTGATCTGCCTGCCTCAGCCTCCCAAAGTGCTGGGATTACAGGCATGAGCCACCGTACTTAGCCTGTTTTAATTAGAATATTCTTAAAAATATTATAATTAAGGAAGATGTAAAAGTTTAACAGATGCTCATGGTAAAAAAGAGAGAGAAAAAAATACTAAAATATAAAATGAGGGCCGGGCACAGTGGCTCATGCCTGTAATCCCAGCACTTTGGGAGGCTGAGGCAGGCAGATCACTTGAGGTCAAGAGTTCAAAACAAGCCTGGCCAACATGGTGAAACCTCGTCTCTACTAAAAATACAAAAAATTAGCACTGAGTGGTGGCACATGCCTGTAACACCAGCTAGTCAGGAGGCTAAGGCAGGAGAATCGCTCAAACCCGGGAGGCAGAGGTTGAAATGAGATGAGATTGCGCCACTGCACTTCAGCCTGGGTGATAGACCAAGACTCTGTCTCAAAAAAATAAGATAAAATAAAATTGAAAGAAGTATTACATTCCAACATAAAGACAAACCTGAGAATCAGAAGCAAATCAAAACTAATTTTTTTTTTTTTTTTCTGAAAGCTCAAGATTAATAATTCACTTTAAAGGATTTTTATCCATCATCAGAGACTTATACAGTGCATCTTTTTTTGGCTGGAGTGGGAAGTTAGGGGGAGGCTAGCTGGAAGGAAAGAAAACCTGAGAGCTGCTGGGAGCATTTATAGCACCACAGCAGCAACACTCTGAACAGCAATGAACAATGCGGAGAGGATGCCGCAAACTTCCAATAAAGCTTTTGCCTAAAATAGGAATTCTTTTTCCAGCATACTTGATTTATCTGGTGTCAGAATTCCAACCACCTATAGTCCCTGAAGAAATGGGACTCCAAGCCCTGTAATTATTCTACTGGGCTCTACGTGAGAATACAGTAAGGAAAAAGTCTCAGTCATTGTGACAGAGTAGCATTGACATGGTGGATGGTAGAACAATGGGACAGAATGGAGATCCTAGAACAGACCCTCACATAAATGGCCACCTGATTGATTGATTGATTTCTGAGATGGAATCTTGCTCTGTTGCTCAGGCTGGAGTGCAGTGATGCGATCTTGGCTCACTGCAACCTCCACCTCCAGGGTTCAAGCAATTCTCCTGCCTCAGCCTCCCAAGTAGCTGGGATTACAGGCATATGCCACCATGCCTGGCTAATTTTTGTATTTTTAGTAGAGACAGGGTTTCACCATATTGGCCAGGCTGGTCTTGAACTCCTGACCTTGTGATCCACCCACCTTGGTCTCCCAAAGTGCTGGGATTACAGGTGTGAGCCACTGTGCCCAGCCAGCCACCTGATTTGTAACAAAGACACACCACAATGCAGTGGGGAAAGGACAAGTGGCCCTGGGTCAATAGGATATCCTTGTGGAAAGACATGAAACTTGATATATAACAACTTCAGATAGATTATAGTTCTAAAATAGAGATAAAACCCAGATGTCTACCAACTACAGAAGGAATAAACTGAAATATTTACACAATGGAATATTACACAGTAATAAAAAGGATAAACTACTGTTATGTGCAATAATATGGATGAATGCCACAGATATAACACTGGAAAAAGCTGAACATAAAACAAGAAATATGGTATAATTCCATTTACATAAAGTTTAAGAACAAGCAAAATGAATCTAAGGTGATAAAAGTCAGAAAAGTGGCTGTCTTTGGCAGGGTATTTATTTATTTATTTATTTTGAGATGGAGTCTCGCTGTGTCGCCCAGGCTGGAGTGCAGTGGCACAATCTTGGGTCACTGCAAGCTCCACCTCCCGGGTTCAAGCGATTCTCCTGCCTCAGCCTCCTGAGTAACTGGGACTACAGGCGCCCACCACCATGCCCGGCTAATTTTTGTATTTCTTAGTAGAGACAAGGTTTCACCATGTTAGCCAGGATGGTCTCAATCTCCTGACCTCGTGAGCTGCCTGCCTGGGCCTCCCAAAGTGCTGGGATTACAGGCGTGAGCCACCGCACCTGTCCTGGCAGGGAATACATGTCTTGAGGGAGTTCAAAGGAGTCTTCCGGGATGCTGTAAATGTTTTATATTTTTATGTATATCACAGCTAGGTGAGTACATGCATAACTGAAAACTCACCAGACTGTACACTTTGTGGATGTTACACCTCATTTAAAAAATCTTTACTAGACTTAGTAAACTGTAGTAAATGAACATTGATGCTAAAATACTACTTCCAGGCATATTTAGAAATGAGACCAAGAGAAAAAAAGACAATAGAAACAGACCTAAAAGTCAGGAGTTGGCAAACTTTTTCTATAAAGGGCCAGACAGTAAATATTTTAGGTTTTACAGGCTATGTACCGCCTCTGTTGCATATTCTCATTTTTACAATCTTTAATATATAAAAAACATTCTTTGCCCACAGACCTTACAAAAACAAGCTATAGGCCATATGCAGCCCATACACAGGGCATACTCTGGATTACTCTGCCATGGGTAATCTAGATTTTGGAGTTATCAGATAAGGATGTTAAAGAATTGCCATTATCTTCAAGAAAATATGAGGCAAGTGGGAGAATTTCGTAAGACAACTATAATATGAAAAAAAGAAACAAATGGAAATTTCAGAACTAAAAAGCACACTAACTAAAATCAAGAACTCAACAGGTGAGTTTAACAGCAGCTTTTAAAAGCTTTTACCTTGTAAAAATTGTTAATAGGTTTTAATAGATAAAGAAAGGATTAGCAAACAAAGATGTCAGACGAAAAGAATGAGTACAACTATGGAGAGATAAAATGATACACAAATGCCATAAAAATGTGAGAAACAGTGAAAAGCATTAACAATCATGTAATTAGAGACCTAGAAGAAGAGGAGAATGGAGCAAAAGACACAATTGAAAGTATAATGTCCATGAATATTCCAAAACTGGTAAAAGATATCAAGCCACAGTGCAAGAAGCACTATGAACCCAAATGCAGGAATATGTACAAAGAAAACTACACACATCTCGTAGTAAAATTTATAAAAACCAATGTAAAGAAATCTCAAAAATAGAGAAAAGATACATTAAGAGCAATACTAAGATTTCACCTGACTTCTCCGCAGAAAAGATGGAAGCCAGAATACAATGGTATGCAACCTTCAGAGTGGGAAAAGAAATTAACTGCTTATCTAGAAATCTATTTCCAGAGCAAATGTCCTTAAAAAAAAAAAGACAAAATATATTTCAGACAAATAATAACTAATTTATCACAGCAGACTTTACTTAAAAACTACTAAAAATTAGTTTTTTTTTTAAACAGAGTCTCGCTCTGTCACCCAGGCTGGAGTGCAGCAGCACAATCTTGGCTCACTGCAACCTCCACCCCCCAGGTTCAAGTGATTCTCCCACCTCAGCCTCCTGCGTAGCTTCGACCACAGGTGTGCACCACCATGCCCAGCTAATTTTGCATTTTTTGGTAGAGATGGGGTTTCAGCATGTATCAGGCTGGTCTCGAACTCCTGACCTCAAGTGATCGGCCCACCTCGGCCTCCCAAAGTATTAGGATTACAGGTGTGAGGTACCGCGCCTAGCCTAAAAATGAGTTTCTTAACAATAAGGAAAATAATCCTAGATAAAAGCAAGGACATGCAGGAAAGGAAGAGAAACAACATAAATGGTCAAAATGTGGGGAACTCTAAATGAATATTAACTATCTGTAATCATAGGAATGCTGTCTTGTGAGTTTAAAATATATGTAATATTAATTATTCCCCATGTACCCACCATCCACTATCTTTAAGCCTCTTCCCTGTGTCCCTTTTGCCTTCCTTCTAGGGATAGGAATAACCACTATTTTGAATTTTATGTTTATCACTTCTTCGTTTTGCTTTACATTTTTACCATACATGTGTATTCAGCTAAATAAAACATTATTCAATTTTACTTGTTTTTTAACTTATGTAAGTGAAATAAATTTGTATGCATCTTCTATATAGCTTGTATTTTTGCATTTTTTGCTTAATATTATTTGTATATTTATATTTATATTTATATTTGTATATTTATATTTATATTTGTATAAATATTTATATTTATATTTGTATACTTATACTTGTATATTTATATTTATATTTGTATAAATATTTATACTTGTATAAATATTTATATTTATATTTGTATAAATCCAGTGAAAATACCCTTCAGGAAGATGGTGAAATAAACACATTCTCAGATGACAGAAAACTAAGAGGATTTATCAGCAGCAAAACTGTTCTAAAAGAAATGCATAAGAGAGAGACTCAGAACTTTAAAACTTAAGGAAGTATATGGGTAAATATAAAACCTTAAAAGAAATGCTTAAGTCTGAAGGGAAATGATACCAGAGAGAATCTCAGAACTTTGCAACTGAAGGAAAAACAATAGTATCTGGGTAAATACAAAAGAATATTTTTCTCCTTTTATAAAGTGGATTTCTTATAGACAGTATAGAGTTTGGTTTTATAGTTTAAAAATAATCCAACCTGATTATCATACCTGTGCAAATATATATATAAAACTGTTGATAGCAAAAATAATAACATTATGTGGTAGAGATTTCAATGTGTAGATATATACATATGATAACTATAACAGAGGGCAAGAGTTAGTGAACTAGTTATAAGGTTTTTGCATTTTATTTGAAGTGGTAAATTATTAACTCTAAGAAGGCTGTGAAATAATTGATATGTATACTGTAATTCCTAGAGCAAGCATTAAAAAAAAAAAAAAGAAGACATAGCACCAAATACTCAACAGGAAAATTAAAACTCTAAAAATATTTCATATAATTAAAAAGAAGATGGGAAAAAGAGACAAAAAAAAACAAAAACGAAAACTACAATAAAGGAGGGGACAGACAACAAATAATAAGATGGCAGATGTGAGTCCAATACAATAATTACATTACATTTAAGTGGCATAAACACACCAGTTAAATGACAATGATTATCACATTGGATTAAAATTAAAATACAGGGCCAGGCGTGATGGCTCACGCCTGTAATCCCAGCACTTTGGGAGGCTGAGGCGGGCGGATCATCTGAGGTTGGGAATTCCAGATCAGCCTGACCAACATGGAGAAACCTCACTTCTACTAAAAATACAAAATTACGCCAGGCGCGGTGGCTCATGCCCAAAATCTCAGCACTTTGGGAGGCCGAGGTGGACGAATCACGAGGTCAGGAGATCGAGACCATCCTGGCTAACACGGTGAAACCCTTTCTCTACTAAAAATGCAAAAAATTAGCCAGGCATGGTGGCGGGCGCCTGTAGTCCCAGCTATTTGGGAGGCTGAGGCAGGAGAATGGCATGAACCTTCGAGGCGGAGCTTGCGGTGAGAGGAGATCGCACCACTGCACTCCAGCCTGAGTGACACAGTGAGACGCCGTCTCAAAAAAAAAAAAATACAAAATTAGCTGAGCGTGGTGGCACATGCCTGTAATCCCAGCTACTCAGGAGGCTGAGGCAGGAGAATCGCTTGAACCCGGGAGGCAGAGGTTGCAGTCAGCCGTGATCACGCCACTGCACTCTAGTCTGGGCAACAAGAGTGAAACTCCATCTCAAATGATAATAATAATAATAATAATAATAATAATAATAAAAAAATACAAATACAAAACCCAACTATATGCTGTCTACCAGAAAACTACTTTAAATATAGAATATAATACCTAGGGACAGTATACAATAGAATAGAATAGAATATAGAATAGAATGTGGAGTGGAGGGGAGGGGAGGGGCGGGGCGGGGCGGGGCGGGGCGGAGCGGGGCGGAGTAGAATAGAATAGAATGAAAATAAAGCTCTCCCTCTCCCTCTCCCTCTCCCTCTCCCTCTCCCTCTCCTTTCTTCGGTCTCCCTCTCCTTCTTTTTTCGGTCTCCCACTATTATCGAAGCTGGACTGTACTGCCATGATCTCGGCTTGCTGCAACCTCCCTGCCTCGGGCTCCTGTGACTCTCCTGCCTCGGCCTGCCGAGTGCCTGGGATTGCAGGCGCGCGCCGCCACGCCTGAATGGTTTTTGTATTTTTGGTGGAGACGGGGTTTCGCCGTGTTGACCGGGCTGGTCTCCAGCTCCTGGCCTCGAGTGATCTGCCTGCCTCGGCCTCCCGAGGTGCTGGGATTGCAGACGGAGTCTCGCTAACTCAATGCTCAATGGTGCTCAGGCTGGAGTGCAGTGGTGTGATCTCGGCTCGCTGCAACCTCCACCTACCAGCCTCCTGCCTTGGCCTCTTAAAGTGCTAAGATTACAGCCTCTGCCCCGCCGCCACCCCGTCTAGGAAGTGAGGAGCATCTCTGCCTGGCCGCCCATCGTCTGGGATGTGAGGAGCCCCTCTGCCCGGCCGCCCTATCTGGGAAGTGAGGAGCGCCTCTGCCCGGCCGCCCATCATCTGGGATGTGAGGAGCGCCTCTGCCCGGCTGCCACCCCGTCTGGGAGGAAGTGAGGAGCGCCTCTGCCCGGCTGCCCCGTCTGGGAGATGAGGAGCACCTCTGCCCGGCCGCCCCGTCTGGGAGGTGAGGAGCGCCTCTGCCTGGCCGCCACCCCGTCTGGGAGGAAGTGAGGAGTGCCTCTGCCCGGTTGCCCCATCTGGGAAGTGAGGAGCGCCTCTGCCTGGCCGCCACCCCGTCTGAGAAGTGAGGAGCGCCTCTGCCCGGCTGCCACCCCATATGGGAAGTGAGGAGCGCCTCTGCCCAGCCGCCTCTTCTGGGAGGTGAGGAGCGCCTCTGCCCAGCTGCCCCGTCTGGGAGGTGAGGAGTGCCTCTGCCCGGCCGCCCCGGTTGGGAGGTGAGGAGCGCCTCTGCCTGGCCGCCACCCCGTCTGGGAGGAAGTGAGGAGCACCTCTGCCCAGCTGCCCCATCTGGGAAGTGAGGAGCGCCTCTGCCCGGCTGCCACCCACTATGGGAAGTGAGGAGCGCCTCTGCCCAGCCGCCCACTCTGGGAAGTGAGGAGCGCCTCTGCCCGGCCGCCCACTCTGGGAGGTGAGGAGTGCCTCTGCCCGGCCGCCCCGTCTGGGAAGGGAGGAGCGCCTCTGCCCGGCCACCCCGTCTGGGAGGTGAGGAGCGCCTCTGCCCGGCCGCCACCCCATCTGGGAGGAGGTGAGGAGCGCCTCTGCCCGGCCGCCCCGTCTGGGAAGTGAGGAGCGCCTATGCCTGGCCGCCACCCCGTCTGGGAGGAAGTGAGGAGCGCCTCTGCCCGGCTGCCCCATCTGGGAAGTGAGGAGCGCCTCTGCCTGGCCGCCCCGTCTGGGAGGAAGTGAGGAGCACCTCTGCCCAGCTGCCCCATCTGGGAAGTGAGGAGCGCCTCTGCCCGGCTGCCACCCACTATGGGAAGTGAGGAGCGCCTCTGCCCAGCCGCCCACTCTGGGAAGTGAGGGGCGCCTCTGCCCGGCCGCCCACTCTGGGAGGTGAGGAGCGCCTCTGCCCGGCCGCCCACTCTGGGAGGTGAGGAGGGCCTCTGCCTGGCCACTCCGTCTGGGAAGTGAGGAGCGCCTCTGCCCGGCTGCCACCCACTATGGGAAGTGAGGAGCGCCTCTGCCCAGCCGCCCACTCTGGGAAGTGAGGGGCGCCTCTGCCCGGCCGCCCACTCTGGGAAGTGAGGAGCGCCTCTGCCCGGCCGCCCACTCTGGGAGGTGAGGAGGGCCTCTGCCTGGCCACTCCGTCTGGGAAGGGAGGAGCGCCTCTGCCCGGCCGCCCCGTCTGGGAGGTGAGGAGCGCCTCTGCCCGGCCGCCACCCCATCTGGGAGGAAGTGAGGAGCACCTCTGCCCGGCCGCCCCGTCTGGGAGGTGAGGAGCACCTCTGCCTGGCCGCCACCCCGTCTGGGAGGAAGTGAGGAGCGCCTCTGCCTGGCTGCCCCATCTGGGAAGTGAGGAGCGCCTCTGCCCGGCCGCCCACTCTGGGAGGTGAGGAGCGCCTCTGCCTGGCCACTCCGTCTGGGAAGGGAGGAGCGCCTCTGCCCGGCCGCCCCGTCTGGGAGGTGAGGAGCGCCTCTGCCCGGCCGCCACCCCGTCTGGGTGGAAGTGAGGAGCACCTCTGCCCGGCCGCCCCGTCTGGGAAGTGAGGAGCGCCTCTGCCTGGCCGCCACCCCGTCTGGGAGGAAGTGAGGAGCGCCTCTGCCTGGCTGCCCCATCTGGGAAGTGAGGAGCGCCTCTGCCCAGCCGCCACACCGTCTGGGAAGTGAGGAGCGCCTCTGCCTGGCCACCCCGTCTAGGACGTGAGGAGCGCCTCTGCCCGGCCGCCCAGTCTGGGAAGTGAGGAGTGCCTCTGCCCGGCCGCCCAGTCTGGGAAGTGAGGAGTGCCTCTGCCCGGCCGCCCTGTCTTGGAGGTGAGGAGCGCCTCTGCCTGGCCGCCACCCCGTCTGGGAGGAAGTGAGGAGCGTCTCTGCCCGGCCGCCCCGTCTGGGAAGTGAGGAGCGCCTCTGCCCGGGCGGCCCCGTCTGGGAAACGAGGAGCGCCTCTGCCCGGGCGGCCCCGTCTGGGAAGCGAGGAGCGCCTCTGCCCGGGCGGCTCCGTCGGGGAAGTGAGGAGCGCCTCTGCCCGGCCGCCCCGTCTGGGAGGAGAGGAGCGCCTCTGCCCGGCTGCCCTGTCTGGGAGGTGTACCCGACAGCTCCGAAGAGACAGCGACCATCGGGAGCGGGCCATGAGGATGATGGCGGTTTTGTTGAAGAGAAGGGGAGGAAGTGTGGGGAAAGGAAGGAGAGATCAGATTGTCGCTGTGTCTGTGTAGAAAGGGGTGGGCATAGGAGACTCCATTTTGTTCTGACTAGGAGAAGTTCTTCTGCCTTGGGATGCTGTTGATCTATGGCCTTTCCCCCAGCCCCATGCTCTCTGAAACATGTGCTGTGTCAACTCAGGGTTAAATGGATTAAGGGCGGTGCAAGATGTGCTTTGTTAAACAGGTGCTTGAAGGCAGCATGCTCTTTAAGAGTCATCACCACTCCCTAATCTCAAGTACCCAGGGGCACAAACACTGCAGAACGCCGCAGGGTCCTCTGCCTAGGAAAACCAGAGACCTTTGTTCATGTGTTTATCTCCTGACCTTCTCTCCACTATCATCCTATGACCCTCCCATATCCCCCTCTCCGAGAAACACCCAAGAATCATCAATAAATACTTCATAAATTAAAAAAAAATAAAAATAAAAATAAAAGCTACAAAAATAAAAAAAATAAAAAAAAATAAAATAAAATAAAAGGATGGAAACATACTCCAAACATGGAGACATACCATGGAAACATTAATCAAAAGAAAGCTAGATTGGTTATATAAAAATTAGATAAATAAATACGAAATACTGGCTGGACATGGTGGCTCCCGCCTGTAATCCTAGCACTTTGGGAGGCTGAAGTGTGTAGACTGCTTGAGCCCAGGAGTTCGAGACCAGCCTGGGCAACATGGTGAAACCCTGTCTCTACAAAAAAAAAAAAAATACAAAAATTAGCCGGGCATGATAGCATGTGCCTGTAGTCCCAGCTGCTCAGGAGGCTGAAGTGGGAGGATGGCTTGAGCCTGGGAGGCAGAGGTTGCAGTTTGTGAGATCATGCCACTGAACTTCAGCCTGGGCAACAGAGTCAGACCATCTCAAAAAAAAAAAAAAAAAAAAAGAAAGAAAAAAAAAGAAAATTACATAATGATAAAAGAGTCAATTCCCAAAGAAGAGATAACAATCCTAAATATATATGCATCTAATAACAGATCATCAAAAGACATGAAGCAAAAATAGATAAAATTGAAAGGAGACATATACAAATCCATAATTATACTTGGAGACTTCAGTGCCTCTCTTTTCAATAATAAATAGAACGAGCATCGCTTCTCGGCCTTTTGGCTAAGATCAAGAGTAATAAATAGAACAAGCAGAATAAGGCCAGGTGCAGTGGCTCATGTCTGTAATCCCAGCACTTTGAGAGGCCAAGATGGGAGAATTGCTTGAGCCCAGGAGTTCGAGACCAGCTTGGGCAACAGGGCAAAACCCTGTCTCTACAAAAAAAAAATACAAAAATCAGGCGGGTCTGGTGGCATGCACCTGTAGTCCCAGCTACCTAGGCTACTTATGCTTGAGCCCAGGAGGTTAAGGCTGCAGTGAACCATGTTTGTGCCACTGCATTCCAGCCTGGGAAACAAAGTAAGACCTTGTCTCAAAAAACATAAAAATAAAAAACAACACTCTGCCCAATTATAGCCAAGTACACATTCTGTTAGTGCACATAGAACATTAAAAGACCTTCTGGGCTATGGAAGAAACCTTAGCGACTTTTAAAGATGAAACCAGACAAAGTCTCTTCCTGACCTAATATCTGGATATTAAACAAAAATTTCTAAATCACATGAATCAAAGATAAAATCATAAGGGAAATTAGAAAATATTTTAATAAAATGGAAATGAAAACATAACATAGCAAAATCTGTGGGATTCTGCTAATGCAATATTTAGAGGGAAACTGATAAAGGGAAACTGAGACATGCTTTTATTTTTTTAAAAAAGAAGTATCTCAACCAGCCTGACCAACATGGAGAAACCCCGTCTCTCCTAAAAATACAAAATTAGCCAGCCGCGGTGGCACATGCCTGTAATCCCAGCTACACAGGAGGCTGAGGCAGGAGAATCGCTTGAACCCAGGAGACGGAGGTTGCGGTGAGTCGAGATCGTGCCATTGCACTCCAGCCTGGGCAATAAGAACAAAACTCCATCTCAGAAAAAAAAAAAAAAAAGAAAGAAATATCTCAAATGAATTATTTAACCTTTCACCTTAAAAACTGGAATAGGCTGGGCATGGTGGCTCACACCTATAATCCCAGCACTCTGGGAGACTAAGGTGGGAGGGCTGCTTGAGCCCAGGAGCTTGAAACCAGCCTGGGCAAGACAGTGAGACCCAATTCTACAAAAAATTAAAATATTAGCCAGGCACAGTGGTGTACACCTGTAGTCCCAGCTACTTGGGAGGCTGAGACAGGAAGATCCCTTGAGCCTAAAAGTTTGAAGCAGCAGTGAGCTATGATCACACCACTGTACTCCAGCCTGGGCAATAAAATGAGACACCATCTCTTAAAAAACAAACAAAAAGCACAACTAGAAAAAGAGTAAATTATATCCTCCAAAAAGCAAAAGGAAGAGAATCATAAAGTGCATAAATCAAAGAAGCTGAAAAGAAAAACAATAGCGAAAACCAATAAAACCAAAAGCTAATTTTTTGAAAAGACTGATAAAATTGATAAATGTTTAGTCAATCTGTCCAAGCAAAATAGAGAGAAAATATAAATTAGCCAGGCATGGTGACTCACGCCTGTAATCCCAGCACTTTGGGAGGCCGAGGGGGGGTGGATGACCTGAAGTCAAGAGTTCAAGACCAGACTGACCAACATGGAGAAAACCCATCTCTACTAAAAATACAAAATTAGCCCAGCGTGGTGGCACATGCCTGTAATCCCAGCTACTTGGGAGGCTGAGGCAGGAGAATTGCTTGAACCCAGGAGGTGAAGGTTGCGGTGAGCCGAGATCACACCATTGCACTCCAGCCTGGGCAACAAGAGCAAAACCCTGTCTCAAAAAAAATATATATATATATTATATATATATATACACACACACACATAACCATTATCAGAAATGAAAGAGGAGACATCATTACAGAACCTACAGACATTAAAAGGAAAATAAAGGAATATTACAAAAAATTTTTGCCAATAAATTAGACAACTTATATGAAACAATTCTTTGAAAGGCATAGACGCCAAAGTTCCTTCAAGAAGAAACACGTAATCAAAAAAGATACAATTAAGTTACCTTATTATATGTTTGATTTGTAGTAAGATACTACTTTCTAGGGTAATGTTCAAAGCACTTGTTAGGTACTGATTGAACTCCTTGAAGAACATTTCATTTCCTTCTTCATACTTCCCGTAGTTCTTTGAGTACTCTTTTTGAATGCAGTGATTGGTCAAATGGCAGGTTTTGTCTTGGAAATTATCAACATGATATGGTTCTGAAGCAGTCCGAAGCACACCCTCTCTATAGAGGTAGATATTATACTGATGATCCACCAAGACCCAGCTTCTGCAATTCAACAAAAACACTGCTTTACTCAAGTCATCCAAAGTTTCTGCATATTACATACATCAATCTCCACATCTTGACTTATTTTCTGGGGTAGGTGAGGAGTGGGAGGCAACTACAGAAGGAGGAAGTTTCTAAAACTGTAAGAGGCATATTATGATTTAGCTAAGATAGTGAGTTATCACTACAATGAGGCAAACAAAACATTTTACCATAAATAACAAGGAAATTTTGATCAAAAGATAAAGCATTTTGAAGAGATTCAGATGATTTTTTTTTTTTTTTGAGATGGAGTTTTGCTTTTGTTGCCCAGGCTGGAGTGCAATGGTGTGATCTCGGCTCACTGCAACCTCTGCCTTCCGGGTTCAAGCAATTCTCCTGCCTCAGCCTCCTGAGTAGCTGGGATTACAGGCACATGCCACCACGCCCGGGTGATTTTTGTATTTTTTGTAGAGACAGGGTTTCACCATGTTAGCCAGGCTGGTCTCAAAATACTGACATCAGGTGATCCACCCACCTTGGCCTCTCAAAGTGCTGGGATTACAGGCATGAGCCACCACACCAAGCCCTAGATGGGTTGGATTTTAAGGTTAACCTATGAAACCTCCATTTGTTATGTCTCCTCTTTGAGTAATCTTAAGAGTGTTCCTCCTGAAGATGATCTGACACAGGGTTGATGTTCAAGAAGCGACAAATCGTTATGAAGCAATCAAGGAGACAGAGTCCTTGGCAAGGAGCTGACAGCAAGGCCAAGAGTAAGTTGGAGAGGGAGGGATGTTTAGCTTTAGAAAGCACCACACAACATCTTTCTCCATGCCAAGCCCTTTGCTCAGAAACTTAAAATCCCCTGAGGTGTGGTCATAAAATCCACAGAGTGGGACACAAATAATGAAGTGAGGAGAAATTATTTGGCAAGGTTGCACAACCTGTTGTGTCTGAATTACGTGTTCCATGCACATCTCTCAGTTTATTCCATGAGCAAGACCATACATTTATATTCATTTCTTTGCATCTACAAGTCATTTTCATAGAAAAGATTTTTTTTTTTTTTGACACAGGAGTCTCACTCTGTTACCCAGGCTGGAGTGCAATGGTGCGGTCTCAGCTCACTGCAACCTCCCCTCCCGGCTTCAAGTGATTCTCCTTCCTCAGCCTCCTGAGTAGATGGGATTACAGGTGCCTGCCACCATGCCTGGCTAATTTTGTATTTTTACTAGAGATGGGGTTTCACCATGTTGGCTAGGCTGGTCTCGAACTCCTGACCTCAGGTGATCCGCCCACCCTGGCCTCCCAAAGTGCTGGGATTACAAGCATGAGCCACTGTGCCCGGCCAGAAAAGAATATTTTTTAAAAAAGAAAATCCATAATCGTAGTAACATTTTCTAGATGGAAAAAAGAAGAAAAATAGAAAATTAGGTACAGAAGCTCAGTTCCATTCAGCTGCGCTCAATTTTGGTAACACATTAAACATGGTCAAACACTTCCTCATATTCCATGTCCCCCTCCCCACCATATAACATGGCAGTTTTTTCAGATGAATAAAAACAAAAGCTATGGACATGAATGCATTACCGAATGTCAAACTTGCGATGACCTGGCTCAAGCAGCAGAGGGTGCTCAAGATATTTCTGGATCACGTGCACTTGGCCCTGGTTGTCTATGAAATCGAGAAGCTCTGAAGCCTCTGAGGAGATAAGAATGCCTTCACCTAACAGGGAAAAAGCAAAAGAGAAACCAGTCCAATTCAAACCAAGAGCTCTCTATAAAGCCAGAAAGGAAATACAAACAGCAAAAACCCCACAAGAGGCTTTCAATGTCCTGCTCATCTTTTTCCCTCCCTTCCTTACTCCAGTCTCCCACACGCTCCCTTCTTCCCTCAAGAGCACCCAGGATTATCCTACCAACTCTTTCTCCATACGGGTTGTCAACGCAATCTTGGCTGGCTACCACCATGAAACCTCAGTTTTACAGAAATTCAAAGTGCCTAAGCGCTCAAAATAAATACCATTCTTTACTGGTCACTGGCTACCACAATAAAGACTATAATGACAATAAATCCCCTTCCTTCACTATATCTTCTAGAACTACCAGGAAGATAAAGGCATAAAGATGAATGTTCAAGTACGTCCCTTGCAGCATTGTAACAGAAAAAACTGGATACACTGGAATTGTCCATTAACATTAAATAATTGATATATCCTTTTTGATAGCTTGAAGTATAATTCATATACCAAAAAATGTATCCTTTGAAAGTGCACAGTTCAATGGCTTTTAGTATATTCAAGAGTTTTAAACCATTATTACAGTTTTTGTTGTTGTTGTTGTTTGTTTTTTTGAGATGGAATCTCTCCGTCGCCCAGGCTGGAATGCAGTGGCGCAGTCTCAGCTCACTGTAACCTTCGCCTCCCAGGTTCAAGCGATTCTCCTGCCTCAGCCTCCTGAGTAGCTGGGATTACAGGCGTGCGCCACCATGCCTGGCTAATTTTTGTATTTTTAGTACATATGGGGTTTCACCATGTTGGCCAGGATGGTCTTGGTCTTCTGACCTCGTGATCTGCCCACCTTGGCCTCCCAAAGTGCTGGGATTACAGGTGTGAGCCACCATGCCCGGCCTACTACAGTTTAACTTTAGAACGGTTTCACCACTTCCCCCCAAAAAACTCTGTACCTATTAGCAGTCACTCACTACTCCCTCCTCACCCCAGCTTCTGACAACCACTAATCTACTTTCTGTATCTATGGATATCTCATCTGGACATTTCATATAAACGGAATCACACAGTATGTGGCCTTTTGTGTCTAATTCCACTTAGCACAAAGTTTTGAAGGCTCATCCCCATTGTAGTGGGTATTAGTATCACGTTCACTCCTTTCTATGGCTGAAGAGTCATTTTTGTTCAGTCATCCATTGATGGACGTTTGCATTGGTTCCATTCTCGTCTGCCTCTTATGAATAATGCTGCTATAAGATTTGCACACAAGTTTTTGTGAACATATATTCTCAATTCTCAGGAATACTAGGTATGCAGGTGTGTACCACCACATTAGCTGATTTTTGTATTTTTTTGTAGAGATGGGGTCTTACTGTTTGCTCTTTTTCTAATTGGATTATGTGTCTGTTGTTGTTTACTGTTGTTTTGAAAGTTGTTCACATATTCTAGATCTGAGTCCCTTGTCATATGTATGACTTAAAAATCCTTTCGCCCAGTTTGTAGCTCATTTTTATCCTCTAATGAGGTGTTTCATAGAGCAGAAGTTTTATTTTGATGAGGTTCAATTTATCAATTTTTACTTTTATGGATTATACTTTTGGAGTCAAGCTCAAGAACTCTTTGCCAAGCCCTATCTCCTTTTTTCTGAAAGATTATTAGGTCCACGATCCATTTTGAGTTAGTTTTTGTATGAGGTGTGAGGCTTATGTTGATGTTCATTTTTCTGCCTGTTGATATCCACATCTAGTACAATTTGTTGAAAAGTTTATCCTTCCTCTATTGAATGGCTTTTGCACCTTTTTCAAATATCAGATGGGCATATATGTTTTGGTCTATTTCTGAGTTCTCTATTCTCTTCCACTGATTTATGTTTCTTCTGTTTTTGAGACACAGTCTTGCTCTGTCACATAGTGGTGTGATCTCGGCTCACTGCAACCTCTGCCCCCTGGTTCAAGCAATTCTCATGCCTCAGCCTCCCGAGTAGCTGAGAGTACAGGCATGCGCCACCACACCTGGCTAATTTTTTTGTATTCTTAGCAGAGATGGGGTTTCACCATGTTGGCCAGGCTTGTCTCGAACTCCTGACCTCAGGTGATTCATCCGCCTTGGCCTCTGCTGGGATTTCAGCCGTGAGCCACTGTGCCTGGCCCCACTGATTTATGTTTCTATTTTTCCATGAATACTACAGTGTATTGAGTACTATAGCTCTAAAATACGTCTTAGTATCAGGTAGCATGTTCATTTATACTTTATTCTTCTTTTTCAAGATGTTTAAGCTATTCTAGGGCTTGTGCCTTTCCATATGAATTTTTATTATTTATTTATTTATTGACATGGAGTCTTGCTCTTGTCGCCTAGGCTGGGCCCAAGTGATTCTTCTGCCTCAGCCTCCTAAATAGCTGCAATTACAGGCGCCCGCCACCGTGCCTGGCTAATTTTTGTATTTTTAGTAGAGACAGGGTTTCACCACGTTGGCCAGCCTGGTCTCGAACTCCTGACCTCCAATGATCCACCCGCCTCGGCCTCCCAAAGTGCTGGGATTATAGGCGTGAGCCACTGCACCTGGGCTCCATGTAAATTTTTTTTTTTTTCTTTTCTTTTTTTGAGATAGAGTCTTGCTCTGTTGCCCAGGCTGGAGTGCAGTGACGCGATCTTGGCTCACTGCAACCTCCGTCTCCCGGGTTTACGCCATTCTCCTGCCTCAGCCTCCCGAGTAGCTGGGACCACAGGTGCCCGCCACCACGCCTGGCTAATTTTTTGTATTTTTAGTAGAGATGAGTTTTCACCGTGTTAGCCAAGATGGTCTTGATCTCCTGACCTCGTGATTCACCCGCCTCGGCCTCCCAAAGTGCTGGGATTATAGGCGTGAGCCACCATGCCCGGCCCCTCCATGTAAATTTTAAAAGAAGCTCCATGTCTGTACAAAAATCTTGCTAAGATTTTGATAAGAATTACATACACCTATAGACCAGTTTGGGGTGAACTGACATCTTAACTATACTTTCCTGCAATCCATGAACACAGTATGTCTGTCCATTTCTTTAGGTCCTCTTTGACTTCCTTCATAATCATTTTACTATTTTTAGCATACAGAGCCTGTACATGTCTTGTTAAATTTATACCCAAGCATCACATTTTCTCTGGGGTGACTGTAAGTAGTACTGTGGTTTTTTGTGTTTTTTTTAGACGGAATTTTTGCTCTCTTGCCCAGGCTGGAGTGCAATGGTGCGATCTCAGCTCACTGCAACCTCTGCCTCCTCGGTTCAAGTGATTCTCCTGCCTCAGCCCCTTGAGTAACAGGGATTACAGGTGACCGCCACCAAGTCCGGCTAATTTGTGTATTTTTATAGAGACAGGGTTTCAGCAAGTTGGCCAGACTGGTCTCGAACTCCTGACCTCAGGTGATCCGCCCGCCTTGGACTCTCAAAGTGCTGGGATTACAGGTGTGAGCCACTGCACCCAGCTAAGTAGTTTTGTGTTTTTAACTTTGGTTTCCACATGTTCATTGTTGGCATATAAAAATGTGATTAAGTTTTGTGTGTTGCTCTCATATCCTGTAACATGGCTGAACTCACTCTTTAGTGAGTTGTCACCATTTCTTATTTTAACCATTTCAATAAAAGTGTAGTGACAGCTCGTTGTGGTTTCAATTTGCTAGAATCTTCTGATCTATGCTTTAGATTTATAGCTGATTTCTACCTGGATCTCATGCTTTCTGTATAAATGAATTCAATTCAGTTCATTAATTCAATGATCCACCTTTCCCAAATGTTAATGCCCTTTTCAACTACCTTGTTCCTGTCACTTGTTCTACCATCTGGTGAGCTTCTTGAACAAGAAACTGCAAATCAACCTGGAAAAGTTCCCTTCTTCTCTTTCCCTACACACATGACTCATGCTGTTTCATCTCCCTTAGGAATCAGACTCAGATTTTTTGATACAACAGTATCAAAAATTATAAAATAAATTTGAATTTTATGTATTGTTTTATACCTACAAAATAAGAAAACAAAAATGGTGATACTTTTAATGAAAGTTCGTCATGAACTGCTCTGTTAGCTCACAGCCCTTTGAAAAAGCCAGAGGATAACACAGAGCAAGAGCCATAAAGGCTTCATATCATTTGACCAAGTAATCTCATGTTTCAAACTTACTCTAATGAAATTTTTAAGAAGAAACAAGAGTCAAGGCTGGGTGTGATGGCTCATGCCTGTAATCCCAGCACTTCGGGAGGCTGAGGTGGGAAGATCACTTGAGCTCAGGAGTTCAAGAACAGCCTGGGTATCATAGTGAGACCTCATCTCTACTAAAAATAAAAAAATTAACATGGTGTGGTGGTGCACGGCTGTAGTCCCAGCTACTCAAGAGGTTGAGATGGGAGCAGGCCCGGGAACAGTGGCTCACGACTGTAATCCCAGCACTTTGGGAGGCTGAGGCAGGCGGATCACGAGGTCAGGAGATCGAGACCATCCTGGCTAATGCGGTGAAACCCTGTCTCAACTAAAAATACAGAAAATTAGCCGGGCGTGGTGGCGGATACCTGTAGTCCCAGCTACTCGGGATGCTGAGGCAGGAGAATGGCATGAACCCGGGAGGCGGAGCTTGCAGTGAGCTGAGATCGCACCACTGCTCTCCAGCCTGGGTGACAGAGTGAG
The DNA here is from genome assembly GCF_028885625.2 of Pongo pygmaeus. Taxonomy (NCBI): domain Eukaryota; kingdom Metazoa; phylum Chordata; class Mammalia; order Primates; family Hominidae; genus Pongo; species Pongo pygmaeus. Next base: position 43,651,607 of record NC_072385.2, on the reverse strand, counting down.
ACTCTGTCTCAAAAAAAAAAAGAGGTTGAGGTGGGAGGATTGCTTGAGCCCAGGAAGTTGAGGCTGTAGTGAACTGAGATCATGCCATCTCACTCCAGCCTGGGCAACAAAGTGAGACCTTGTCTCAGAACAAATATATATATATATATACACATACACACACACACACACACACACACATACACACACATATATAAAATAAAAAATTAAAATTAAAAAAGAAACAAGGATGATCTACAGCAAAGACATTTACTACTGTTATCTGTAATAGCGGAACAATGGGGTTGTTTCTAAACAATAATTTTCTGTTATAGATGTAGTATGTTCCCACGCTCCAGGTGAGAGGTGAAGGTGGCTAGATTAGAGATAGGCAGTGGACATGGTAAACAGTGGCTTCATAATGGATAGAGTTTGAAGGTTGAGCCAACTATACAAACCATGTAGAAGGTACCAAATAAATACTTCTTTAACAAGAATAAAAGCCATTCATTCATCCTATTGGTTTCATTTTATGGTTTCCAAACATAATAAATATATATCAAATATATATCTCCTCAACTCCTAAAGCAAAAAGTCTTTGGCATTTTATTCTCTCTTGACTTCCCCCTGCTGCTTGGTGTCCCTCTGAGTCTTGTCTTGGTGAGGGTCCAGGGATCACCAGGTGTCCTCACAGTGGCCATTCTGACTCCAATCCCAAACCCACAGGAGAAAGGATGTCTATTTCCTCTTCTAATTCTGTCATTTACCTTTGGAACCACACTAAGGGGCAGTACTTGAGAAATGGTCACAAGAGGGGAGAGAGAAGTAGGTGAGGTACCTGGCTTGTGGCAAGAGTCCAACTCTCCCCCTTTCAGGGATACCAGTTGAGGCCTTCCTGTCTCATGGTTGGTGGAAAAGAAGGTGAGGTCTCTTCGACCCGGAATAGAAATGAGTACCAATGGCCAGATGTCTTCCAAGGCAATGTAAGAAGTGAGTTCAAAATGGAATGGTTTTGTTTTGTTTTGTTTTTTTGAGAAGGAGTCTTGTTCTGTCGCCCAGGCTGGAGGTGCGATCTCAGATCACTGCAAGCTCCACCTCCCGGGTTCACACCATTCTCCTGCCTCAGCCTCCCGAGTAGCTGGGACTACAGGTACCCGCCACCACACCCGGCTAATTTTTTGTATTTTTAGTGGAGACGGGGTTTCACCGTGTTAGCCAGGATGGTCTCGATCTCCTGACCTTGTGATCTGCCCGCCTCGGCCTCCCAAAGTGATGGGATTACAGGCAGTGAGCCACCATGCCCAGCCAGAATGGTTTTATGAAGAGCGTATGAGGGCATTAACATAGACAGAGATTGTTTATGTGTTCATTACATTGGGAACTGCCTCTATTTTCAGCCTGAGTTAATATTATAAACCTCAGCCCTTAACGCATTCATTCAACACATATTTGTTGAGTGCCTATGAGGAAGGTACAAAGATGAATAAGACAGAATGTCTGTGTTTGTGTGAAGCCTACAGAATAATGGGATAGATGGACAGAGAAGTAGTATAGTGCCAGGAAGAGGTTAATGCCAGGAGGTAAATGAGGCAGGGGAAAGGGAAAGAAAGCAATGGACACGGAGGCTATTTTAGATTAGAAAAGCCTTCCCTGATGAGCCAGCATCTGAGGTGAGAGAAACAAAACAATCCATGTAAGCACATTCTAGGTACAGAAACAAGTTTGGAATATTTGAGAGATACTAGGCAGTCTTTGTGTCTACAGTGCAGAGAGCAAAGCTGAGGATAGAAGGAGATGAGATCAGAGATATGGGCAAATGTCAAATGGTGCAGGCTACCATTAGGAATCCGGAGTTCATTCTAATTGCATTAGGAAGCCAGCTGGTAAGTCTCAAGTAGGCAGTAACATGATTAGATTTATGTTTTGAAAACATTATTGTCTAGAAGGAGAACTGGTTGAGAGCAGGCTCTGCAGTTACACACACTAAAAAGAATGGGGGTTTTGATTTAGAGGGGAAGCAGGGGAAATGGCAAGAAATAGTCTATTCAGAATATATTTTGAAGGTAGAGCTAGCAAGAATTGCTAATGCATTAGGAGTAGATTGTAAAGAATATAGTAGTCAAGGATGAATCCTAGGTTTTAAGCTTCAGAGACTGAGTGAATAGTGGGATCATATACTAAGTGGAAAGTGTGAAGGAGGAGCAGGCTGGCGTGGGCAAAGTTGGGAAGGAAATGAAAAGTTCTGTATCAAATGTGTTCAGTTTGAAATGCCTTTTAGAGATGGTGAGGGTGTCAATGGATCTAGAGCTTAAAGGAAAAGACCTATACTGGAGACACACATTTAGAAGGCATCAGTACATAGATGGGTATTTATAACTATGTAACTAGACACGGTCTCAACCTTTGATGATTCAGATTAAAATAGGGTCGTTCATCTAAATACATCACAATAGCAACTTACCAGGAATAGAGAAGGGGACAGCAGTGCCAACTCACCTTTGGCACCAGCTGATGACTTTGCAATCCAAACGTTGCCCTCTCCATCCTCTTTCTTTCTGTTATAAGAAGCGAGAAAGAATTCTCTTTCATCTGTCCTTGAGTTACTCATTGGTGGCTGAATTCCATTCTGTGCTGGAGCAACTGGAGTCTTGAGATTGGTTGGATAAATCACATAGGATTCAGGGAACCATGTGCAGGACTCAGCCAGTTCAGGGCTTGTCTTGATTAGCCTGGCAGATGACAGAAGAGGGTCAGCCTCCCTTCAGTGCACTTTGTCACTCCCTTCAGAAAGGCCACTGCTTTCCCCCAGAGATTTTCCAGGAGGCAAAGCATGACTCGGTCTTCTGACACCTCTGTTTGCTCTTAGTCTCCCTGGACAAAGCTCAAATGCATTATTGGGGAGCACACAGCTGTTAGATGCAACTTTAAAGGCATACCCCAGTTAATTCAAAAGGTTTAATGTCCAACACTTTCGCTCTTTTTAAAATGCATCTCTAAGGAAACTTAACTGGACATAATCCTGAGCCAATACCTTTTCAACAAATATGTTGTTGAACTAGACCCATACTAAAAAAATGAAATGGGGAAGAGAGGAAAATTTAAGTAGCAAAAAGACTATCCTGGCCCAACTCTCTATGGGAGAAAAGGCTATGTAGGAATCTGAATTATCTAAAGACTTTTTAAAGCTCTTGCTTTTAGCTCAGGCTGGCTTTCGTGACAGAATAAAAAAGGTATCTTTCTAACGGAACATAGGACACCAGTGGTCATAGTGAAATATACCTCCTGCTCCCCAAATACCATAACACCACAGAAGATAAAGTCAGGCAAGGCACTTAGCAGACAGGGGCTTCCCACTGCATCTACTCTGCAATCAGACCCCTGGAGCCAGAGCACTGGCATCACATTTCACAAATTAGGAACTGGGTCATGGAGAAGTAAACTTCCTAAGATCATAAAGGTAGTGAGGACCAGCCAACATGCAAGCCCGAACTCCCAAGTCTTTTTTTTTTTTTTTTAAACAGCTCAAGCTACTACGAAACCCCTAAGTTTTAACTGGAAACCTGCTCTTACTCCCCAGGAATCAGAGACAAGGAGGAACCTGCCCACAGACATGCACTGGCTTTCCCTGAGCTGTGCTCCCTCTTCTGTTTAGAACAGAACTGTTAATGCCAAGTCCGTGTTAAGATTCACCTACAAAACCCAGTCTGTGAACAAATGGTGGAAATAATGACATTGTAGATAGATATCAAAAATAAATTTATTTTAAAGCGTACGGGAAAGAACTGAAAAGCTACTTGAACTTGAAGGAACAAAATAAATAAATTTTTAACTCACTGAAAGTTCAACTCCGTATCTGCATTGTCCCATCCAGTGGCCACCAGCCAACCACATGTGGCTACTGAGCATTTGAAGTGTAGTCAGTGTGACTCAGGAACCGAATTTAAAGTTTAATTTTTTATTTTATTTATTTATTTTTTTTATTTGAGACGGGGTCTCACTCTGTCTCCCAGGCTGGAGAGCAGTGGTGCAATCCTGGCTCACCGCAACCTCCACCTCCCGGGTTGAAACCATTCTCCCACCTCAGACTCCCGAGTAGCTGGGATTACAGATGCCCGTGACCACACCCAGCAAATTTTTTTTTTGGAGACGGAGTCTCTCTGTCGCCCAGGCTGGAGTGCAGTGGCGCCATCTCGGCTCACTGCAAGCTCCGCCTCCCGGGTTCACGCCATTCTCCTGCCTCAGCCTCCCTAGTAGCTGGGACTACAGGCGCCTGCCACCACGCCCGGCTAGTTTTTTTGTACTTTTAGTAGAGACGGGGTTTCACCGTGTTAGCCAGGAAGGTCTCGATCTCCTGACCTCGTGAACCACCCGCCTCCGCCTCCCAAAGTGCTGGGATTACAGGCTTGAGCCACCGCACCCGGCCCACACCCAGCTAATTTTTGTATTGTTAATAGAGACAGGGTTTCACCATGTTGGCCAAGCTGGTCTCAAACTCCTGACCTCAGGTAAACCACCCACCTCAGCCTCCCAAAGTGCTGGATTACAGGCATGAGCCACTGTGCCAGGCCTAAAATTTAATTTGCCTTTAATTTAAAAACAGATGCATTATAAAATATTTTTCCATTAAGCACAACTTTATTGATATGGTGAGATAATACTTCACTTTACTGTTGTATCGCAGCATGCACATCAGGGCCATGTGTCATTTCTAGTATCACACACAAACACATCGCTATTCTATTCAGGGACAATAGATTGATTCAGTTCAAGTGATTTCTGTGCAGTGATGAAACATTATGATATGTTTACTATGCAGACAGCATGAGTTACAGTGCTAGCTACATATACCACAATTGGTAACTAAGGTGAAATAGAATTTCTTCCCAGTTAAAAAAATATTTGGACAAAAATTTAAATTTAAAATAAAGGCATACTACTGATGTGGAATTGAGTAGGGACACAGAAGCTAGAACTAAGACAAAGACAGTAAGAGATTAAAAAAAAAGAACTGAAAGGAGGTATGCCACAGATTCACAAGAAATGGTGACTGCAATATGCTATGGTAAAAGTAAAATGAAAAAACGGTTGTGTAAAGGAGACATTTTTAGCAAATACATAATAAATTTGATAAGTATTTTCCTCTCAATGCTCAAAAAACTTAATGAAACTAGTGGCTAAAATCACAATATCCAACACATTTTTCAAGCAAATGTTTTACAGAGTCTGGGTTTATAATTTTGGGCAACTATAAAATGGCTTGGATTCTTACACAAAAAGAAAACCATTTTAGATGCAAATGTGGTTTTAAAAAACTATTTTAAGGAAAAGCCTTAAAAATATAATTCACAAAAAATGAACAATCTTCAGCTGAGTCACAATTGCCCACAGACTACAAAACCTTTCTAACAGTATCAAAAATTGACTCAAAATTTGAAAAATATTAAGTATTTTTCTTTAGCTTTAGGTGAACTGTGTGACATAAAAGATGCTGTCCAATTAATACTTTGGGTGTTTTGCCTCAAAGGATTTCCAAATATATGATAAAATGCTGTCAAATTGCAGCTTAAAAAATATCAAACTCGGCCAGGAGTCGTGGCTCACGCCTATAATCTCAGCACTTTGGGAGGCTGAGGCAGGCGGATCACAAGGTCAGGAGATCAAGACCATCCTGGCTAACGCGGTGAAACCCTGTCTCTACTAAAAATACAAAAAATTAGCCGGGTGTGGTTGCAGTTGCCTGTAGTCCCAGCTACTCGGGATGCTGAGGCAGGAGAATTGCTTGAACCCGGGAGGCGGAGGTTGCAGTGAGCCGAGATCGTGCCACTGTACTCCAACCTGTGTGACAGAGCCAGACTCCGTCTAAAACACACACACACACACACACACACACACACACAAACTCATAGTATAGATATTTTAAAATCTTTTACATCTGTCACAGAATTTTACCTACATGCAAAAAATTTCTTTCTATCATGACAGATAGGACTTTAGTTAGGTTGTATTAAAATATGGATTTACGGCTGGGCACAGTGGCTCACTCCTGTAATGCCAGCAGTTTGGGAGGCCGAGGCGGGTGGATCACCTGAGGTCAGGAGTTCAAGACCAGCCTGGTCAACATGGTGAAACCCCGTCTCTACTAAAAATACAAAAAACTAGCCGGGCATGGTGGTGGGTGCCTGTAATCCCAGCTACTCGGGAGGCTGAGGCAGGAGAATCGCTTGAACTGGGAGGCGGAGGTTGTAGTGAGCTGAGATGGTGCCACTGCACTCCAGCCTGGGCGACAGAGTAAAACTCCATCTCAAAAAAAAAAAAAAAGAAAGGATTTACTAAGATTTTAGAAGACTAATGTTTCCTTTACTACTTCACTTTATTGTATGATACATATTGGAAACATTTGCTTCATTGCATTATGTGTTACATATTGAAAACTTTTGTGTTAGGTTTGCTTTTTGTTTGTTTATCCGAGATAGGGTTTGGTTCTGTTGCCCAGGCTGGAGTGCAGCGGCACAATCTCGGCTTACTGCAAACTCTGCCTCCCTGGCTCAAGTGATTCTTGTCCCTCAGCCTCCCAAGTAGCTGGGACTACAGGTGCGCACCACCATGCCCAGCTAATTTTTTTTTGTATTTTTGGAAGAGGCAGGGTTTCACCATGTTGGCCAGGCTGGTCTCGAACTCCTGACCTCAAATGATCCACCTGCCTTGGCCTCTGAAAGTGTTGGGATTACAGGTGTGAGTCACCACGTCCGGCCTTGTGTTAGGTTTTCTGAAGCAGACTCTAAGTGTCATGGATACCGTTGTTAAAATGGTTCTGTATATACTCAATGATTCTCCAGTTCATGGAAACAGAAGACAATGAATTTAATGATACTGTGTTCTCTGCCAGTATTCACTGATGGAGAAGGGGAAGGGTTTTTTTAAATAAAGATTTACTTTTCAACTCCAATTCAGATTTTCTTGAAAATAAAAGGAATGTTTTCAAATCATCATTTTCACTCAGTAATTCATTATTTCAATAATCAAAATTAAAAATGACTGCCATTTGCATTTTCTTATCTATCTTCATACTGCATATAAACAAGCTAAATTTAAAGCTCCAAAGAAGGGAAAAGAAGATCTTATTTATGATCCCCCCAGACAGGTGTGAGAATTTATGTTCCAACTTCATAATATAAGTTGATAATAATGATTTCACATAGTTTTACATGACTCAGTATGCAAAAAATGTTAATTGTAATAGCACTATGAAAATTGGCTGCAAAAACTAAAAGAAATCTGAAGAACACTTTGTTGACATTGATAAATTTAGAGTTACTTTTCAATATATTCAATACATCTTTGAATTTGATATTTACAATACTGAACTAACACAGAGTTGGTGAATTTACTTAACTTGGACATTATTTTGAAAATAAGCTTCTGCTTCATAGTCAAATCAATTCTTCTAGAAAAGATGAACTAGTTTTGAAAATGTTGTGCAATATTAAAGGAAATAGATCTTTTGGCTTTCAAAGTTGTTGAAAAACTTTTATGTACAACTTGAGTACATAAATCTACTTCTTCAACCATACACTTTTTATGTAATCTAAATTCAGATCAAAGCTTTCCAATGAAAATTTACCATTTGAATTAAGATGTGCTACATATGTAAAATTCACATTAGATTTTGAAGACTGAATGATAAAAAAGAACGTAAAATATAATAGCTTTTTATATTAATTACACATCAAAATAACATTTTGGATTTATTTAGTTAAATATAATAAATTATTATTATTATTATTTTGAGACAGAGTCTTGCCTGTGGCCCAGGCTGGAGTGCAGTGGCACGATCTCGGCTCACTGCAAGCTCTGCCTCCTGGGTTCACGCCATTCTCCTGCCTCAGCCTCACTAGTAGCTGGGACTACAGGCACCCGCCACCACGCCTGGCTAGTTTTTTGTATTTTTTAGTAAAGACGGGGTTTCACTGTGTTAGCCAAGATGGTCTTGATCTCCTGACCTCGTGATCCGCCCGCCTCAGCCTCCCAAAGTGCTGGGATTACAGGCATGAGCCACCACGCCCTGCAATAAATTATTAATTTAATTGCAGCTGTTTCTTTTCTTTTTTTTTTTTTTTTTTGAGAATGAGTCTCACTCTGTCTCCCAGGCTGGAGTGCAGTGGCACGATCTCGGCTCACTGCAACCTCCACCTCTCAGGTTCAAGCGATTCTCCTGCCTCACCCTCCCGAGCAGCTGGGATTACAGGTACCCACCACCATACACAGCTAATTTTTGTATTTTTAGTAGACATGGGGTTTTACCATGTTGGCCAGGCTGGTCTCGAACTCCTGACCCTAGGTGATCTGCTCACCTCAGACTCCCAAAGTGCTGAGATTATAGGCGTGAGCCACCACGCCCAGCTTGCAGCTGTTTCTCTGCACTTATTTTAATGTGGCTACTAGGCGGTTTATAATTACATGTGTGGGTAGCATCCTATTTCTGTTGGACAGTGCTGGTCTGTAAGATGACCTTGGTTTGGAAGCCCTCATTTCCTGCACAGAACCAAGACCAGGCTCTACAGGAAGTCCTTTGCTTTTGTACCATTTCCTCATGCGCCCATTTGGGAAGTAATCAGAAATGGAGATTTATTTACATCTATACAACAGCAATAGAAGAGGAAAAGACGGTCTCTGATCTGTACCAGGAGAAGAAAAGCCCCTCAGGGTTCTAAGACTATGGCCTTGAGACCTCAGTGAAATTTCTGAAACTCCCTGAAGTGACAGGGGGAAGGACTGGGCTGCACAGGGTCCTGCACTGAACCCCACCTAGGCTCTGGGAAGCCTCCCGAGGGTGCACAGTCACAATGGCCAGGGGTCACATTTGTGCAGATTAAAACTGTCCTGGTTTAACAGGAGTTACTATGGCCATGGGCAATCTGGCTGTCCTCTCTGAACTGCCACTTTGTCCTATAAAATCAAGGAGACTTTATTTCTAACTCTCTGGAGCCCTTTCAAGCCATACAAAATCATGGGAGAGAGACAAATGGATAAAGGGAACCATCATATCCTGGAATTACTACAAGCCCCTCACAGGACAACTGAGACAAAGATGGAAGCTGATGAGAATGATGCAACCTCCAGCCTGCATAGGTCATGTCACCGTTACAAGGTGCTATCATGGATCACACTGCATGCCTCCGAGGGGCAACAAGCAGGTACTGTCACCACCATCCATCCCCATTTTACAGATGAGACACTGGGATTCTGAGTGGTGCTCTCCAAGATCACAGATATTTATCACACTTGGTCACGACTCCAGCCCTGTACTCACTCTGCTTCACTATAACTGCAAAATATACAAATATGGAAACCATTATTTTTTTACTGAGTCCTCTGCTTCCTACTTTATCTTTAGGGGAAAAATCATAGCAGAAAAGGTTTAATAAACATTTAATAAGAATTTCTAAGTGAATAATCTGAATAAACAAGCATGTCCCACTTCTATTCCTGATTCTATGTAACAGTCATTTGCATTCTAAATATATAAACATGTCACAAAATGACTTCAGGAAGCCTCACTCTCTTTCAGGAGTGGGATGAATCATGATAAACCCATCACAGAGAGGAGTGCGTACATAAGTTACCAGGGCCAATGAGTGAACAAAAAGCAGAAATGTTCCTGTGAGCACCCAACCTAGTAAATATCTAGAGCCCAGAAAGAAATGTTAGTGGGAAAAGAGCATTTTGCATTGAGTCATATCTTCCAGTACCTGGCTACACACACATGTTCACCAGTCATCATGGAAAGAATACTGGAGGCCCATGACAGCCCTGATTTTAGTGGCCCAACCCAGTGTTTCCCCACTGAAATAACAGTAATAGCAATGACAACTATACTAACAACAATAATAAGGAGTGCTTTCACTTATACAGTATGAACAACAAGACAGGCACTATTCAAAGCCCGTAGCTAAATTAGCTCAATTAATCCTCATAACAACCTTATGTAGTTATTATTATTTCCCCATTTTACAGCCAAGAAAATTAAGGTAGTGTCAAATACTCATGATGTACCAGGCCACTGTGCTATATAAACTTTACATGCATCACCTTATTTAATTCTCATAATAGCCTTATGAGGGAGGCACCGAGGCTTAGAGGGATGAGGAGATCTGCCCAAGCTAGTGAGAGGAAGAGCTGGGGTGAAAACTTACACTTCTGACCCCAGATCTTAATCATTGTCTAACACCATCTCCTTCCACTTTGTGATACCGTGGTGATACCTAGCCATAATCCAACTGCTCAGAGATGGGCAGTGCAGTGAATGCTCTTATACCCTGCCCAGATATCCTTTCTGAGGGACCCCTTGCAGCCATGAGAGATGGATGCTACGGGCTATATATGCCCTTCTCTGGGGACCAGCCCCTGCCCAGAAATGCCTGCGAAGCTAAGCCCTCCATCTCTTCCCACAGCCAATGGCTGACTGATACTGGAGCATAGAGGCCTGGTCCTTGCTCAAAATGTGACAACTCTGAGGTGCCATTCACTCTGGTGCTCCTTGGAGTCAGGAGAGGCAAGACTTCGGCTGAAACCACCTCTTTACATGGTTCTCCCCCTGCCCTGCCCTGTCCTTGCTTCCTGATGGCTGTCTCTTAAGAACCCTACCCCAGGAAATCACTTACACAGGAGACCCTGAGTCAGGCTCTGCTTCTAGGAGCCTCACCTCAGAGGCAGACAGGCTTTATCAAGCACCATGTTTTGGACCGCAACCAAAGCAGCTTAGAGGAAGCTTCTGAACTGATACTTGTTGGCTTTTAAAATAAAAGTATGTTTGTCCTTTAAACAATCCCACATTTTTGCCTAAGTGCTTCATTTAGGTAAAAAATGGAAAACAGCGGTCTTAACACTTACTTCACTAAAGAAGCTTTGCGACACAGTTTGTCAGCGCCCCTGTAGTAATTCACCAACTGTACCAGCCCGGGCTCGTGACCTAGGAAGGAAAGAGGAGGCTCAGAAGGGACACAGGACAGGTGGGGAATGACAATGTCAGCCCCAGCAAGCAGGAGAGGACAGCTGTGTCATGCCCAGCTTTTCTCTCTCTCATCTCAGGATTGGCTGTTAGAAAATGGAAAATGGAACAATTTTGTTTCTCTGTCCCCAGGGACCCTCTTTTGCTCGGTATTCTGCTGGCAACCTTCATTCTCCCCACAGTGGATATTATATCAACATCGTAGGTTTGCCAAAACTGCTGCTACCTTTGTTTGTTTTTTCTTGTTAGGCTACAGGGTATTGAGGGTATTTTTCATTTCACCTCTCCCTGACTGCACACTGCATTCCGCTCCTGGCTTAACACATGCAGACTTGTCACTCTGTATAGTAAAGCTACTTTAACAGTCATGCTTTCCACATCTGTAACTTGGCTGTCTACACCAAGGAAGGAAGGAGAACTAGAATGATGCTGGTCTCACGCAAGTCTATCTCTGCAAGCTTCTAGGAGGTGAAGGAAGGTAGTGGAGAGGCCATGTCTACAAAATCAGAAGCCCTGAGAGCTTTCTTCTATGCCGCATTCCACGGGGAAACTCATTTTCAACAGCTCTTATTACATGTGGCCTTTTTTTTTTTTTTTTATAGAATTAGAGCAGAAAGGACACAAAGAAAAACAATTTTTATTAAAAATAAAAGGTGTTTCCAGCCGGACACAGTGGCTCATGCCTGTTATCCCAGCACTCTGGGAGGCTGAGGCGGGTAAGTCACCTGAGATCAGGAGTTCAAGACCAGCGTGGCCAACATGGCAAAACCCTGTCTCTACTAAAACACAAAAAATAGCTGGGCGTGGTGGCACACACCGGTAATTCTAGCTACTTGGGAGGCTGAGGCATGAGAATCACTTGAACCTGGGAGGCAGAGGTTGCGGTGAGCCGAGATCCCACCACTGCACTCCAGCCTGGGCGACAGAGCAAGACTTCATCTCAAAAATAAAATAAAAAATGTTTTGTTTCAAATCTTAATAAAACACACTGTATTTCCAGTAACAAAATCAAAGTAAGACCAAACAAAGGAATTTTCAGTTGAAAATGCCAGAAGAAAGAATAATTTCTCTGAGAATGGCATACAGTCAAATCAAAAGTTTCAGGCAGGCATTAGCTGGCTCTCACTGGTCTCCCTGAGCAGATTCCCACCTGAACTGCCTACGTTCTTATCCACAGGGCACCTGCCTTCCTGAACCTTTAAATCTTCCTGGCTCTATAAATCTTCTCCTCGGCTTTCATGTAGTACACTTTAAGCAAAAGGTAAATATCCCTTAACAGTGATGGCATATAACCAATTTTGTTGTAGGATGCTGTTTTCTTTCCCATAAAAACCAAATGTTGGCCGGGCACGGTGGTTCACACCTGTAATCCCAGCACTTTGGGAGGATGAAGTGGGCGGATCACCTGAGGTCAGGAGTTCGAGACCAGCCTGACCAACACGGCGAAACCTTGTCTCTACCAAAAATCCAAAAAATTAGCTGGCCATGGTGATGCGCACCTGTAATCCCAGCTACTTGGGAGGCTGAGGCAGGAGAATTGCCTGAACCCAGGAGGGGGAGGTTGCAGTGAGCCGAAATTGTGCCACTGCATTCCAGCCTGGGCGACGGAGTGAGACTCTGTCGCAAAACAAACAAACAAAAAACAAAACTACAAAAAACACACACACACACAAACAAAAAGCTCAAATGTTTACTGATCATCTCCTGAATTTGTGGTATCTGTTCAGGATTCAAATTCTGGAGGCTTCTGCTTCTCATTCCTAGGCTTAAGCACCAGGGTAATGCCAGTCACTCCTACCTCTGCCTGGGCAGAGCCATGTTTATTGTTTTTAATGTTAGGATTCCACCTAAGCTTTCACAGCTAGGCACTGCCAAGAATATAGAGGCAAGTCAGGAAGTCTGGAAGGGGAAGTGGACAATGCAAGGAAGAAATAATTGTTCTCAACTATAAGCAATTCTTCCTCTCCTTTCAGATCATGAATTCTCTTTGCTAGGGTCTTCCTGACACCGGTTAACAAAAGGAAGTCTCCAGGCACAGTCACCATATTCTAAGATTTCTGGGTGTTCAAATGGGTCCTTCCATGGAGTCACCATTCTACATCATAAACTTGTATAACAATGAAAAGTTGTCCCAGGTACTATTCGAAAGAAAAAAATTCAGCAACTTTACACTGCAGCTCTTCATTCCTCCAACGATTTGAGTTTTACACAGCCCCCTCCCAAAGGCTCTGTCTATGGAAGCTCATAAATGACCAGTCAATTCCAAACGGCCCGTATTCAGTTTTTACCCATTTGAATTCTGACCACACCTATTTCTAAAAACTGTTTTCTCTCCTGGACATAGAACATTGCTCTCTGGGTTGCCCTCCAAGGCAGAGGTGACTCTTCCTCCGTATCAATTCTCCCCTTGTCTTTGGAATACAATTGGCCCCCACCTCTGGTGAATTCTGGCAAGGAACATGGCTCCCCGGAGAGAAGCTGCAATTCCCAGATGACTGTGCAGAGAGGGAGGCCATGAGACTATGCTCAGGTCAATAGGATGCGAGTTGAACCGATCTGGGCAACTTCTGGATGACATCACTTACAAAGGAGCCGCTAGTCCCCTCCTATCTCCTGCGCTTTCCTACCCGTGGACATGTGGGTATGGTGGTGCCCAGCCAGCTTCAACCATGTGGATGAAGGTAATTCCCTCGGGGAGAGCAGGGAAGACAGAGAGGGCGAACGCAGCCTCGTGTAAGATCTTAATCCAATGCAGAACTGCGAAAACACATTATTTGGGGAAACTAAGGAAAGGTTTATAATCAGACATCCCTCCACACTTCCCTGGGCTAAGGTCTCTTCTGCAGCTCCTGCTTTTGGAATCCAGGGGTCTTTTCCAAATCCTCTGATCGTTCCTCCGCGCCTTCGGGTGGCAGAAGCCTCAGGGGTTTCAACACCTACAGCTCCCCCTCCCGCGCCCACGCCAAGCAGGGAGAAATCCTTAGTGCAGAAGAGCTGCAAGATGACTCCAGCCGACGCCAGCCGCCGGCTTTGCGGAGCAGCGCCCCGCGCGGCGGACCTGCCAAATTTGGGGGCTTCGGCCCGGGGGAGCAGCTATACTCGCGCCTCAGGTCCCAGCCCCGGCGGCCAACGTCTCCCGGGCTGCAGGGACCGGTCATTGTCAGGAGGTGGCTGCGGCCCCGAGTGGCCGCCCCGCTACTCCGACTCTAAATCCAAGTTAGGAGACAAGAAAGCATTAAAAGCGACAGGTTTCGATCTTTCTGGATCCGTTTTTGATATGCCCGAGAAGCGACAGAGGGGAAAATTTATGACCTTTAAAAACAAAAGCGCTGGTTCTAACGGGCCGCGGGAAGCACGCAGGGCCGCTCCGAGGAGGGCAGACGGGAATTGGGGAAGGGCTCACCCAGTCTCCCGAAGGGCAGCCGATTTCTCTCTCCCAACATCAGGTTGAATCTGGGGTTGTCTCGCCGCAGCCTCTTCCAGTGACCGGTGGCGAGAAGCAGCCGGGAGACCTCGGCGTAGACGCTGCTGTTCTCATCGCGTACCACGAAGGTGTACATGGCGAAGGGCCGCGCGCCCGCGCCGCCGGGCAGCCGCCGCAGGGACCAGCCGGCCGAGAAGGCGGCTCAGCGCGGACCCTGCCCGGGCGCCCGCCGCGGCCCGGCCCCCGCTGCCCGCCCCGGCTACCGCGCCTCTCGGGTGCCGGCGGCGCCGCGCCCGGGCGCCCGCGCGTCTGCCGGAGAGGAAAGCGCCGCCCGCACGCCCGCCCACCCCGGCGCGGCCCCGCCTCTGGCCCGTGATTCCGCGCGGTCCGGCCCCGCCGCGCTCTGGAGGGGCCCGTGGGCCGCGGCGCGCCCTTTCCGTAACCTCCCCAGGGCGGCGGCGGCGGCGCAGGGTTGGAGACCCGCGGCGGTGGGCGCGGCTTTACTGCAGCGCGCGGACTGTGCAGTGGAACCGGAGCCCGGGCCTGGGGTGGTTCCTTCCGAGCCCAGGGTCGCAGCCGGGGGGCGGTGCCGGCGGAAGATCCCAGTTTGCAGGGCTCGATCTGGGTTTTCCTTCTATCGCCAAAGGACCTTTTATGGATAAAACCCAGAAGTTCTAAGGCCCGGTCCTGTGGCCTAGTGAAGAAGCGCTTCCTCTTCCTCTTTGCTTAACGACTACGGAGACTCGAAGCGTCGGTTTTGTTTGGGTCGAGTGCTCCTTCCTTCGGCTGAGACCAGGATGGCGCACGGCCAAGGGGATGACCTTAGACTCTGCTGGTGGAAGCAGGTCCCGAACCGACCCCTTGGAGCCCTGGGCTCCGCTCTCTTCCTGCCTTTTACCGGCATTCAGCCACTTGCTTTCCCTTCTCCGGACCTCGATTTCCCCTTATGAGCGGCGGAGAGTGGCTCTTAAAAGTCCCTTCGGTTCTGATAGCCCACTCTGAAGACTATGCTGCTGCATTTGAGGGACAAAGAGAAGACAATGATCATCGGAGTTCCCACAAACTTCCTACACTCCCTCATAAATTACCCACATCAGCCCTGCGCCTTGCATCTTTTACTCTCCTTTAGATAAAGAACACCCTGGGGCCTCTCCCCTTCCTGTTCCCCGATGCTCACGGTAACTACCCGAGCACATTATAAAAGCGCCCTTCTCCTTCCCATCGTTGCCCAAATTCCGCAGGGCCGCCAGGCACTCACTCGCCTGTCTTGCGCACCGGCTCCACCTGTAGGCAATCGCTGGCTGTGGGAGAGCCTGGTCAGAGCAGAAATGGGGCAGACTTAGAGGTGCTGGGTGCTTGCATTCCCTCCCAGCTGCTCTCCCTCCACGAGGGATAGAGTTGGTCGAGAATGCCCTGGCTCCCTCGCCCTCCGCACGTGCCCTGCGGGGAGGCATGTGTCCTAGGCGTACTGCAGTGGTCCTCTGTAGGGTACGGCTGCAGTTGTCCACAGCTGTAACTTGCTCATCAAGGCATCTTCTGTTGGCTTCCTTCCTTTCCCTGACTACTGATGTTTCTTGGGATCACCTCCCAAAAAACTACTGTACTTGCGCTCAAATTCTTGTTCCAGGGGGCACCGTTTGGGGGAACTCGAGCCAAGACGCTGTATTTGCCGCTCTTAACAGCTGATCACCTTGAAAGTGACGTCCACTCCCACCATGCTGCATCCATTCCTCCTGCGACTCCTACTGACGACTCCTGCGCCACAGGTGGCTTCTCTCTGCCACTCCACAACCGTGGATCTCATTAGGAACACCAGTGACCTTTGAATTTCCAAATCCAGAAGCTACCTTTTTCCTTTTTCTCACTTTTTGTAGTGAGCACCATTTTTGTTTCTTTTAGCTGTAGTTTCTGTATGGTACTACTTATTCCCCACCCCACTTTTTTTTGAGACAGGGTCTCACCATATTGCCCAGGCTGGTCTCGAACTCCTAAACTCAAGCCATCCTCCCACCTCAGCCTCCCAAACTATTGGGATTACAGGCGTGAGCCACCACACCCAGCTTATTCCCTTTTCTTTGTAAGGTAACTCATCTTTCCTCCTTGGAACGTGTGTGTGTGTGTGTGTGTGAGATAGGGAGTCTTGCACTGTCGCCTGGGCTGGAGTGCAATGGTGTGATCTCGGCTCACTGCAACTTCCACCTCCGGGTTTCAAGAGATTCTCCTGCCTCACCTTCCTGAGTAGCTGGGACTACAGGCACAGGCCACCATGCCTGGCTACTTTTTATATTTTTGGTAGAGACAGGGTTTCACCATATTGGCCAGGCTAATCTCAAACTCCTGACCTCAAGTGATCTGCCCGCCTTGGTCTCCCAAAGTGCTAGGATTACAGGCATGAGGTACAGCGCCTGACCCCCTTGGAACCCGTTTTTTCTGGCTCTTGTGGAATTAACAATGTCTATTATTGATAAAGGAGATGAATATCCGGGCTTGGTCCAACAGGATTACTCTCTATCCCTTTTGCCACAGCGACTGGTAAAACGTAGGAAAGTGGTCTAAATCAGGCCAATCTGATGGAACACTATCTGTGTGGGACAGCTTGCCACTGTCTTGCTGTCTTATAGGGGGAGAATCTGTTCTGAAAATTCAGCTTTGCCTCCATCCTAGCATTAAGCCCCTAGCATTAAGCATTAAGCTCCTAGCATTAAGCCATGTGGATATGTGAATATATTCTTGCCAGTAGAATGAGAGCAGGTGATATGTATCACTTCCTAGCTTAGACCTTAGAATTTGGATGTGCCCTCTTCTTCTGGAGATAGGACGTACAGTCAGCAGCAATATTGGAACAAAGAATGTAAGGAATTTGCCAAAACTGGCTGTATCCTGGATTATAAAGTAAATTCCAGCAATTTCAAAAGATTGAAATGATTCTAAACACTTTTCTGACAATAGTGGAATTAAGTTGCATGGAGATTAAGTGATATTGCACACTGCTAAATAACCCATGAATCAATGAAGAAATCACAACAATAGAGAAAGTATTTTCTAACTGAATGACAATAAAGATACGGCATAGCAAAACTGGTAGGATACAGCTAAAGCTGTTTTTAATAAAAATTTACAGTCTAAAGTACATATGTTTTTTGTTTGTTTTTGTTTTGTTTTGTTTTTGAGACAGAGTCTGGCCCTGTCGCCCAGACTGGAGTACAGTGGCGCAATCTTGGCTCACTGCAAGCTCCGCCTCCCGGGTTCACGCCATTCTCCTGCCTCAGCCTCCCGGGTAGCTGGGACTACAGGCGCACGCCACTACGCCCAGCTAATTTTTTGTATTTTCAGTAGAGACGGGGTTTCACCGTGTTAGCCAGGATTGTCTTGATCTCCTGACCTCGTGATCCGCACGCTTCGGCCTCCCAAAGTGCTGGGATTACAGGCGTGAGCCAAGTACATATGTTTTTTAAAAAAGACTGAAAATCAATTAAGCTTCCATCTCATGAAACTAGAAAAAGAAGAATAAGTAAAACCCAAAGTAAGTAGAAGGAAATAAATCATAAGGGGAGAAATCAAGGAAGTAGAAAATAAATGTACAATAAAGAAATCAACAAAGGCAAAGTGGGTATATTTTAAAAAATTTAAAATTGTTAAGCATTCAAGACTAACAAATGAAAGGAAGAACAATCAAAGTTAAAATGAAAAAGGTCAGTTGCAAGAAGATTAAAAAATATTTTTAAACA
Organism: Pongo pygmaeus; assembly: GCF_028885625.2. Classification (NCBI taxonomy): domain Eukaryota; kingdom Metazoa; phylum Chordata; class Mammalia; order Primates; family Hominidae; genus Pongo; species Pongo pygmaeus. The sequence continues at coordinate 43,633,468 of NC_072385.2, read as the reverse complement.
AATTTTTTGATGAAAAAAGAAACATCACTAGAGATCCTGAAGGTATTAAAAACAATAAGTTTCTTCCCAGTCTCGATGGTCTTTACATTTTGGCATGATTTTGCAGCGGCTGGTACCCGTTGTTCCTTTCCATGTTTAGTGCTTCCTTCAGGAGCTCTTTCAGGGCAGGCCTGGTGGTGACAAAATCTCTCAGCATTTGCTTGTCTGTAAAGTATTTTATTTCTCCTTCACTTATGAAGCTTAGTTTGGCTGGATATGAAATTCTGGGTTGAAAATTCTTTTCTTTGAGAATGTTGAATATTGGCCCCCACTCTGTTCTGGCTTGTAGAGTTCCTGCCGAGACATCCTCTGTTAGTCTGATGGGCTTCCCTTTGTGGTTAACCAGACCTTTCTCTCTGGCTGCCTTTAACATTTTTTCCTTCATTTCAACTTTGGTGAATCTGACAATTGTGTGTCTTGGAGTTGCTCTTCTCGAGGAGTATCTTTGTAGCGTTCTCTGTATTTCCTGAATCTGAATGTTGGCCTGCCTTGCTAGATTGGGGAAGTTCTCCTGGATAATATCCTGCAGAGTGTTTTCCAACTTGGTTCCATTCTCCCTGTCACTTTCAGGTACACCAATCAGACACAGATTTGGTGTTTTCACATAGTCCCATATTTCTTGGAGGCTTTGTTCGTTTCTTTTTATTCTTTTTTCTCTAAACTTCCCTTCTCACTTCATTTCATTCATTTGATCTTCCATCACTGATACCCTTTCTTCCAGTTGATTGCATTGGCTCCTGAGGCTTCTGCATTCTTCACGTAGTTCTCGAGCCTTGGCTTTCAGCTCCATCAGCTCTTTTAAGCACTTTTCTGTATTGGTTATTCTAGTTATACATTCGTCTAAATTTTTTTCAAACTTTTCAACTTCTTTGCCTTTGGTTTGAATTTCCTCCTGTAGCTCGGAGTAGTTTGATCGTCTGAAGCCTTCTCTCACCTCGTCAAAGTCATTCTCCATCCAGCTTTGTTCCATTGCTGGTGAGGAACTGCGTTCCTTTGGAGGAGGAGAGGCGCTCGCTTTTTAGAATTTCCAGTTTTTTTGTTCTGTTTTTTCCCCATCTTTGTGGTTTTATCTACTTTTGGTCTTTGATGATGGTGATGTACAGATGGGTTTTTGGTGTGGATGTCCTTTCTGTTTGTTAGTTTTCCTTCTAACAGACAGGACCCTCAGCTGCATCATCCTGATACCAAAGCCAGGCAGAGACACAACCAAAAAAGAGAATTTTAGACCAATATCCTTGATGAACATTGATGCAAAAATCCTCAATAAAATACTGGCAAACCAAATCCAGTAGCACATCAAAAAGCTTATCCACCATGATCAAGTGGGCTTCATCCCTGGGATGCAAGGCTGGTTCAATATACGCAAATCAATAAATGTAATCCAGCATATAAACAGAACCAAAGACAAAAACCACATGATTATCTCAATAGATGCAGAAAAGGCCTTTGACAAAATTCAACAACGCTTCATGCTAAAAACTCTCAATAAATTAGGTATTGATGGGACATGTCTCAAAATAATAAGAGCTATTTATGACAAACCCACAGCCAATATCATACTGAATAGGCAAAAACTAGAAGCATTCCCTTTGAAAACTGGCGCAAGACAGGGATGTCCTCTCTCACCACTCCTATTCAACATAGTGTTGGAAGTTCTGGCCAGGGCAATTAGGCAGGAGAAGGAAATAAAGGGTATTCAATTAGGAAAAGAGGAAGTCAACTTGTCCCTGTTTGCAGACGATGTGACTGTATATCTAGAAAACCCCATTGTCTCAGCCCCAAATCTCCTTAAGCTGATAAGCAACTTCAGCAAAGTCTCAGGATACAAAATCCATGTGCAAAAATCACAAGCATTCTTATACACCAGTAGCAGACAAACAGAGAGCCAAATCATGAGTGAACTCCCATTCACAATTGCTTCAAAGAGAATAAAATACCTAGGAATCCAACTTACAAGGGATGTGAAGGACTGCTTCAAGGAGAACTACAAACCACTGCTCAATGAAATAAAAGAGGATACAAACAAATGGAAGAATATTCCATGCTCATGGGTAGGAAGAATCAATATCATGAAAATGGCCATACTGCCCAAGGTAATTTATAGATTCAATGCCATTCCCATCAAGCTACCAATGGCTTTCTTCACAGAATTGGAAAAAACTACTTTAAAGTTCATATGGAACCAAAAAAGAGCCTGCATTGCCAAGTCAATCCTAAGCCAAAAGAACAAAGCTGAAGGCATCACATTACCTGACTTCAAACTATACTACAAGGCTACAGTAACCAAAACAGCATGGTACTGGTACCAAAACAGAGATATAGATCAATGGAACAGAACAGAGCCCTCAGAAATAACGCCACATATCTACAACTATCTGATCTTTGACAAACCTGAGAAAAACAAGCAATGGGGAAAGGATTCCCTATTTAATAAATGGTGCTGGGAAAACTGGCTAGCCATATGTAGAAAGCTGAAACTGGATCCCTTCCTGACACCTTATACAAAAATTAATTCAAGATGGATTAAAGACTTAAACGTTAGACCTAAAACCATAAGAACCCTAGAAGAAGACCTAGGCATTACCATTCAGGACATAGGCATGGGCAAGGACTTCATGTCTAAAACACCAAAAGCAATGGCAACAAAAGCCAAAATTGACAAATGGGATCTAATTAAACTAAAGAGCTTCTGCACGGCAAAAGAAACTACCATCAGAGTGAACAGGCAACCTACAAAATGGGAGAAAATTTTCGCAACCTACTCATCTGACAAAGGGCTAATATCCAGAATCTACAATGAACTCAAATAAATTTACAAGAAAAAACAAACAACTCCATCAAAAAGTGGGCAAAAGGTATGAACAGACACTTCTCAAAAGAAGACATTTATGTAGCCGAAAGACACATGAAACAATGCTCATCATCACTGGCCATCAGAGAAATGCAAATCAAAACCACAATGAGATACCATCTTACACCAGTTAGAATGGCAATCATTAAAAAGTCAGGAAACAACAGGTGCTGGAGAGGATGTGGAGAAATAGGAACACTTTTACACTGTTGGTGGGACTGTAAACTAGTTCAACCATTGTGGAAGTCAGTGTGGCGATTCCTCAGGGATCTAGAACTAGAAATACCATTTGACCCAGCCATCCCATTACTGGGTATATACCCAAAGGACTATAAATCATGCTGCTATAAAGACACATGCACACGTATGTTTATTGCGGCACTATTCACAATAGCAAAGACTTGGAACCAACCCAAATGTCCATCAATGATAGACTGAATTAAGAAAATGTGGCATATATACACCATGGAATACTATGCAGCCATAAAAAATGATGAGTTCATGTCCTTTGTAGGGACATGGATGAAATTGGAAATCATCATTCTCAGTAAACTATTGCAAGGACAAAAAACCAAACACCGCATGTTCTCACTCATAGATGGGAATTGAACAATGAGAACACATGGACACAGGAAGGGGAACATCACACTCTGGGGACTGTTGTGGGGTGGGGGGAGGGGGGAGGGATAGCATTAGGAGATATACCTAATGCTAAATGGCGAGTTAATGGGTGCAGCACACCAGCATGGCACATGTATACATATGTAACTAACCTGCACATTGTGCATATGTACCCTAAAACTTAAAGTATAATAAAAAAAAAAATTAAAAACGGCAAGCCAATGAACAAAAGAACTGAGTTGAATATTCATAAGAGACAACCTAAGAGGTAAGCCCTGAGCAAAGAGAAGATTTGGAGAAGAGTCATACTGAGAAAGTCAATAAGGGATATGTTTGGCTAAAAAGCAGGCCCACATCTAATAGTTGTATACACATGGGAGCCACATGTCTCAGTGTCTACCATATATCTGAGTATTTAAAAGTTACAGACCAAGCCAATAAGCTGCTAAATAAAATGTCTCTCTTGCTACTTTACAATCATACTTTTATAAGGATGACCTGCAAGGGCAGGAGTTTTAGAATTCTCAGACTTATAAGAGTTCCATGCCAGAGCCTGGTAATACTGGGAGAGACGGCCTTGGCCCCTGACCATAGCTCAGCCCCGTTTCTTCCCATCCCTGACTCCAGCCTGCACCACAGAGGCTGTGCATACATGCATGGCCTCTTCCTCACCACAGTGAGAAAATCCAAGCTCCACCCATACATCATCCCCCACAAGCAGTCACCCTTTGGCCACTGCCCAGGCCTAGGGGTGCACACACCAGCATTGCCACTGACCCCTGGGACATGGGCCCAGGGAGGAAGCCTGCACAAGGCCAGGAAATAGGCTTTGATCTTTGGACAGTGAATTCTGGTTCCCAGGTATCTGGCATAGCCTAGAAAGTGTGAGGGTAACAGTCTCCAGGTGGCCATAGCGCCTTGACCTCAAGAATGTCTCATCCGTAGGGAAGAATGTGGCTAGAGCAGAGCTGGAGTGAGAGCCTCTAGAGCTTTCTTACATGGGCCTAAGAGTGGTGCTCCTAGGAAGCAAGCCTCAAAATCCCGAACTACTCCTCCCTCCATCTCTCTTCTTTGTATCCTGCACTTGGACCCCAAAACAACTTAAAATGGGTTTTCCCTCACCCCTACCACCACCACAATCACTCCATGCCTTGCTTACTATAACTACTTCATAGCTACTCTTCTTGTTCTAGCCCCTACACCTCTCCCACCTTCCCTGAACACTACCACCAAATTAATCTTTCTAAAGCACGGCATTCATCCAGTCTGTCCACACATCAAATACTGCAGGGGCTCATTGAAGCCAGAACCCCATTTCAAATTCACAGCTTTTTTTTTTTTTTTTTTTGAGATGGAGTCTCTCTCTGTCACCCAGGCTGGAGCGCAGTGGCGTGATCTCGGCTCACTGCAACCTCTGCCTCCTGGGTTCAAGCAATTCTCCTGCCTCAGCCTCCCAAGTGGCTGGGATCACAGGTGTGTACAACCATCTCAGGCTAATTTTTATATTTTTAGTAGAGACGGGGTTTTACATTGTTGGCCAGGGTGGTCTCGAACTCCTGACCTCAGATGATCCACCCACCTTGGCCTCCCAAAGAGCTGGGAGTACAGGCGTGAGCCACCGCGCCTGCCCGAATTCATGGCTTTTCATTAGGCCTTTCCACTGTATCTTTCCTGCCACATCTACCACATTCCCTCAACCAAATTGAAATGCCCTGATCATCATCAAGGTCAAATAACAGTTTGTCAGATGGAGTTTTAATGTTGAGTGTGTATTAACCCTTCCAAAATGATCCACCTACTAGATGGATCATAAAAATCTCTATTCATCCAAACCTTTAATTAGCCAACATTTTCTATCTCACAGTCACACTGAATAAAACATTTATTATTTCTTCAGCCTGAGAGCTTGGTTGCTCTTAAGCACTTTTTTTGGGGGGGGGGGCGGGGGCACAGAGTCTTGCTCTGTCACCCAGGCCAGAGTGCAATGGTGTGATCTCGGCTCACTGCAACCTCCGCCTCCCAGGTTCAAGCGATTCTTCCTCTTCAGCCTCCCAAGTAGCTAGGATTACATGCACCCACCACCACGCCCAGCTAAATTTTGTACTTTTAGTGAGATGGTGTTTCACCATGTTGGCCAGTCTGGTCTCAAACTCCTGGCCTCAGGTGATCTGCCCACCTCGGCCTTCCAAAGTGCTGGGATTACAGGCATGAGCCACCGCGCCTGGCCCTCTTAAGCACTTTGGAGGTGGTAGAACTGCCTCACCCTTCACTGGAGGCTTTCAATCCACACCCCAAGGAATATGCCCACGGCCTCCCTTCTATCCTCGGAGAATCCACCGGTGCCAGCCTCACAGTGCTAAGTTCATGTTGTTACATTCACTCACTCATGAGGTCAAGGACCACGTTAGTTCAGCTCTACACTTCAGCATCTCCCAAAGGGCCTGTTCTATGGAAGGTACTTAAAGATCTTTTGAAGGAGAGAAAGCAAATTTCTAATTGTAAACATTTGGTAAGATGAATTTTTACAACGAGGAAGTTAAGCAAGATAATTACAAACTCTCATGAAAGGAAAAGTTTAAATGAAAATGCTCTTTCTGCCTTTCTTTGGTGGGTTGATGTCAGCAAACTCCCCTTGCATATCTTTTTTTTTTTTTTTTTTTTTTTTTTTGAGATGGAGTCTCACTCTGTCACCGAGGCTGGAATGCAATGGCATGATCTCAGCTCACGGCAACCTCCGCCTCACCTCCCGGGATCAAGCGATTTTCCTTCCTCAGCCTCCTGAGTAGCTGGGATTACAGGCACATGCCACCATGCCTGGCTAATTTTTGTATTTTTAGTAGAGACGGGATTTCACCAGGTTGGCCAGGCTGGCCTCAAACTCCTGACTTCAGGTGATCCGCCCGCCTTGGCCTCCCAAAGTGCTGGGATTACAGGCGTGAGCTACCGCACCTGGTTCCCTTGGATATCTTGCTGCACAAGTGTTTATGTATAATGAGTGTCTTTTTAATACAAAGTTTCTGCATGAGCTCTCCTTATTCAGCCTATAAATCCCAGCTATGCCCATTCTTCCACAAGAGTGGATTTGGGCCCTTTAATGACAGCTTGAGCTTGTCCAGCAGGGAAAGGCCCTGGAAGGAAGGGTGGTTCTGTATGCGGTTCCTGGAATACACTTCTTCCAGTGAAGTGTCAGGGAAGAGACACAGCCAGGTTATCAACGGTGTGTGGAATGGAAGTACACCTGAATATGGACATCCCAGAGGGAGAATGGGGGAGCCCCGCACCCCTCCACAAACACCCACATGCACCTCTACCAAAGATTTCAACCCCTCTGGAGACAGTTTTCTCAGCTCAAGCAACCTGTTCCCCTCTTTTCTCTCTTATCATTTAAAATTCCCCAAAGAGGGGCTGGAATTTCTCAAGAGTATGTTCCAGGCCACCCAGAGCTCGAGACATGGAAAGAGGCTTTAAACTCCAGAACCAGGACCTGGGTTTTGGGATGGTGTCAATCAGAGATCATGAGGACTGAGGTTTCCAAGGGGACGATGGAGCTTGTAGCCACTTTAGTTGGAAAGTAACTGTGTCTGGGCTTGTAATTCTGCACAGGCCATGTGACAGAGCGATGAAGACAGTGGTGCTCTGGGGCCAACCAGGCCTAACATCCCATATCTGCAGTTACTCTAACATCCCATATCTGCAGTTACTCTCTGTGTGACTCGGAACAGGTTTCTTGACCACTCTGGGCCTCAAATTCTGTCTTTCAAGAATGGAATAATGATGTGACAATTGTGAGGATGAAATGACATTTAAAATGCCTAGTACACGTGTGGCATATAATAAACTGTCTGTAAATAAGAAGTTACCAAGTTTAGATGCTGCACTTATATAATAGACTAAAAATACCTTTCTGTTAGGAGGAAAGCAGCCTGTGGAGTGGAGATGTCCCTGCTGGTGAGCAGGAACATTTTCATTTTCTATGCAAAAGGGACTGCCCCCAGGCACATAGTTAAATTGGTGAAATTCAACTACATAGACACACACACACACACACACACATACACACACACACACACACGTACTTTTTTTTTTTTTTTTTTTTTGAGACAGGGTCTCATTCTGGGTCACCAGTGAGACCCAGAATGCAGTGGAATGCAGTGGTGAAATCGTGGCTCACTCTCACTGCAGCCTCTACCTCCCTGGGCTCAGGTGATACTACCTCAGCTTCCTAAGTAGCTGGGACAGGCATGCACCATCACGCCTGGCTAATTTTTTTATAGAGATGGGATTTCACCATGTTGCCCAGACTGGTCTCAAACTCTTGGGCTCAAGCAATTTACCTGCCTCAGTCTCCCAAAGTGCTGGGATTACAGGCGTGAGCCATTGCACCCAGCCTTCACACATCTTTTAACACTTTCTCTCACCTATCCCACATCACCAAGGCCCCGCTGCATGTCCCAGGTGCTGTCCTTTTAAGACAGCTGGGCAAGCTCTGCACAAGACAGCTTCTCCCCATCAGATTACACCTGACTCTGAGAGTGAGATAAGTATGCAGGTTGTGACCCATGAACACAGACAAGGAAGATACTTACTTCCAACTGCAGAAAGGATCATACAGAGCAATGGAAATGGGAACAGGAAGGCTTGGGGTGGTGTGTTTCAATCATGTCTGTGGAATAGAAGGGTTGGAGGAAGCCACAAAGTTTGTCAATGGTTGGTAATGCAGGGATTGGGGTTGTTTCTTTGTACTTTATGTTGAGACAGGGGCCAAGATGTCTCTGCTGCTTAATATATATATGTTACATAATGTATAAATATTTACTGAGCCAATCTGTCACCCTTCTTCACTGCTCTCAGCCAGCTCACTCAGGAAGCTGACAGACACCACATAGATGTACTAAGTTGTAAGGTCCCTTGAGGCAGGTGCCTTGACTTTATGTCCCTCCAAGTATTTCTCAAAACTAGGACAAAAAGATTTTCCATTTGAGTGAACTTATTAATGCTGAGGTTCAGTGACGGGTGCATTATTTTTCCTAGCAGTAAGGATTGTCAACAGAGACTTTTGGAATGACTTACTCTTAAGGCATGCATCATTCATTCAACATTTAACATGTACTTGTTTCAGACAGTGTTGTAGGCATGGAGGATTAAGACAAAGTCCTTGTCCTCACATAGCTTATGATTTTAGTGCATGCCAGATAGAGGAATTTTTTTTTTTTTTTTTGAGACAGAGTCTTGCTGTGTCACTCAGGCTGGAGCACAATGGCGTGATCTCGGCTCACTGCAACCGCCGCCTCCTGGGTTCAAGCGATTTTCCTGCCTCAGCCTCCTGTGTAGCTGGGACTACAGGCACGTGGCACCACCCCTGGGTTATTTTTGTATTTTTAGTAGAGATGGGGTTTCACCATGTTAGCCAGGCTGGTCTTGAACTCCTGACCTCAGGTGACCTGCCCACCTCGGCCTCCCAAAAGTGCTGAGATTACAGGCAAGAGCCACCGTGCCCGGCCTAGATAGAGCAATTTTTAACTGGGGGAGCACATATTCCTACAGTCTTGGTTGCTGGAATTCTGGTTTGGGGTGATGGTTGTGGAAACAGGAATGCCTCCTGAAAACCCTCACATCTCACTATGCACGAGAAAGTTGCTTATGTCCATGTGTGACCTGAGTCATTTTTTCCTCTTATTTCCGGTTCTTTCTAGAGTGGATGCAATGGTTCAAATGTAAAGGAAATAGGAAAGTAACTCAGTGGATTGCATTCAAAGGATAATGCCCAGACCTCCTGGAGTCACAGGGCGCTAGTGACTGTCAGGTGACACCCATGCCTCCCGTCCAGAGGCCTCTGGCAAAGCCCCACACTCTCCTTTTGCTGGGGTCGTGCTTGCTGCAATGTGGTGCCTGCTCAGGGTCTACACAAAATGTAAGAGGCCTGTGAAAACCCAACTTAATTAGAAGTTGGTGGCATCTTTTCAAACAAACACTTCCAGGAAGTAGCCACTCAGCATTCCAGGAAAGACTTAGGTTTCCAGGTTTCAAGGGGAGAAAGCCTAAACCGTAAGAAGGCATATACACAGAGTTGTTGTTGTTGTTGTTGTTGTTGTTGTTTCTGAGACGGAGTCTCACTCTGTTGCCCAGGCTGGAATGCAGTGGCGCGATCTAGTCTCACTGCAAGCTCCGCCTCCCTGGTTGACGCCATTCTCCTGCCTCAGCCTCCCGAGTAGCTGAGACTACAGGCACCCGCCACCGCGCCTGGCTAATTTTTTGTATTTTTAGTAGAGACGGGGTTTCACCGTGGTCTCAATCTCCTGACCTCGTGATCTGCCTGCCTCGGCCTCCCAAAGTGCTGGGATTCAGGCGTGAGCCACCGCTCCCAGCCTACACAGAGTTTTAGGGAAGAATATGCCAGACTGCTCTCTTCGTTTAATTGGGATATCCGTCACCTTATATCTTTATCTTTTCTTTACACTTTTTAAAATTATCTTCTAGCTATTTTGAAATGTACAAACAATTAATGTTAACTATAGTCACCTTACTGACTTATAGGACACCAAGTCATATTTATTCTAAGTATATATTTGTACCCATTAATCAGCCTCTCTTCATCCTGCTTCCCCCAGTACTCTTCCCAGCCTCTGGTAACCACCAATCTACTCTCTAGCTTTATGAGATCTACTTTTTCTTAGCTCCCACATATGAGGGAGAATATGCAATATTTGTCTTTCTGTGCTTGGCTTATTTCACTTACCAATATGACTTCCAGTTCTATCCCTGTTGCTGCAAACGACAAGACTTCATTCTTTTTTATGGACGAATAATATTTCAGTATGTATATATACTACATTTTCTTTATCCATTCATCCATTGATGAACACTTAGTTTAGTTCCCTGTATTGGCTATTGTGAATAGTGCTGCAAATGAACATGGTTGTGCAGCTATTTCTTTGATATATTGATCTCCTTTCTTTCGGATGTATACCCAGTAGTGGAAATTACTGAATCATGTGGTAGTTCTATTTTCAGTTTAGTTTTTGTTTTTGTTTTTGTTTTTTTTTAAGGCGCCTCCATACTATTTTCCATAGTGGCTGTACTAGTTTATATTTCCACCAACGTTGTTTGAGAGTCCCCCTTTCTCCACAGCCTCACCAGGATCCGCTATTCCCTGTCTTTTTTATAAAAGCCATTCTAACTGGGGTAAGTTGATATCTCCTTGCGGTAAGTTAATATCTCATTGTGGTTTTGATTTGTATTTATCTGATGATTAGTGATGTTGAATACGTTTTCATTTACCTGTTGGCCGTATTTTATGAAAAGTCTGTTCAGATATTTTGCCCATTTTTAAGTCGGATTATTTCTCTTTTTTGTTATTGAATTGTTTGAGCTCCTTTTGTATTCTGGTTATTAGTCCCTTGTCAGATGAATAGTTTGCAAATATTTTCTCCCATTCTATGGCTTGTCTGTTCACTTTTTGATGGTTTCCTTTGCTGTGCGGAAGCTTTGTAGCTTGATGTAATCCCATTGATCTATTTTTACTTTATTTTGCCTGTACTTTTGGAGTCTTACACAAAAAATCTTTGACCAGACCAATGTCCTGGAGTGTTTGTCCAATGTCTTCTTCTAGTAGTTTCATAGTTTCCAGTCTTATATTTAAGTCTTTAATCCATTTTGACTTGAGTTTTCTGTATGGTGAAAGATAGTGGTCTAGTTTCATTCTTCTGCATGTGAATATCCAGTTTTCTCAGCACCGTTTATTGAGGAAAGTGTCCTTTCCCTATTATATGTTCTTGGTGACTTTATCAAAAATGAGTTGGCTGCAAATGTGTGAATTTGTTTCTTGGTTCTCTATTCTATTCCATTGGTTGGTCTATGTGTCTGTTTTTATGCCAGTACCATGCTGATTTGGATACTATAGCTTTGTTGTATATTTTGAAGTCAGATAGTGTGATGCCTTTAGCTTTGTTCTTTTTGCTCAGGATTGCTTTGGCTGTTTGGTGTCTTTTGTGGTCCCATATAAAGTTTAGGATTTGTTTTTATTTCTATGGAGAATGTAATTGGTATCTTGATAGGGATTGCACTAAATCTGTACATTGCCTTGAATAGAATTATCATTTTAACATGATTAATTCTTCCAATCCATGGATTGGAATATTCTGCCAATTTTTGATGTCCTCTTCAATTTCTTTCATCAGTGTTTTATAGTTTTTCTTATATTGATCTTTTACATCTTTTGTTAAACTGATTCCTAGGTATTTTATATTCTTTGTAGCTATTGTACGGGATTGCTTTCTTGATTTCTTTTTCAGATTGTTTGCTGTTGGTGTATATAAATGCTACCAATTTTTATTTGTTGATTTTGTATCCTGCATTTTACAGAATTCATTTATCAGTTCTAAGAATTTTTTTGGTGGTGTCTTTAGGTTTTTCTGAGTATAAGACTATGTTGTCTATGTATGAAGCTAATTTAACTTCTTCCTTTCCAATTGTGAATGCCCTTTATTTCTTTCTCTTGCCTAATTGCTCTGGTCAGAATTTCCAGTATTACGTTGGATAAAAGTGGGCATCTTTGTCGTGTTCCAGATCTTAGAGAAAGGTTTTCAATTTTTCCCCAATCAGTGTGATGTTGGTTGTGAGTTTGTCATATATGGCCTTTATTATTTTGAGGTATGTTCTTTCTATACCCAATTTGTTGAAGTTTTTTTTTTATCATAAAGGGTCATTAAATTCTATTGAATGATTTTTTTAGCATCTGTTGATATGTTCATGTGGTTTTTATCCTTTGTTCTGTCAATGTGATGTACCACATTTGTTGATTTGTGATACAAACCACAAATTTTGATGTTGAACCATCCTTGCATCTTTGGCATGAATCCCACTTGATCATGGTAAATGATCTTTTTAATGTGTTGTTTAATTCAGTTAGCTGGTATTTTATTGAGGATTGTTGCATCTATGTTCATTAGTGATATTGGCCTGTAGCTTTTTGTTGTTGTTGTTGTGTGTCCTTGTCTGGTTTTGGTATCAGGATGACGCTGGCCTGGTAGAATGATTTTGGAAGTACTCCCTCCTCTTCAGTTTTTAAAAAGAGTTTGAGTAGAATTGGTATTTGTTCTTCTTTAAGTGTTTGGTAGAATTCAGCAGTGAAGCCATTAGGTCTTGGACTTTACTTTGGTGGGAGACTTTTTATTGCAGCTTTGATTCTTTTACATTCATCATTGGTTTGTTGACATTTTCTACTTCTTCATGGTTCAATCTTGGTAGACTGTATGTGGCCAGGACTTTATCCATTCCTTCTGTGGTTTCCCATTTGTTGGTGTATAGTTGCCTGTAATAGTCTTTAATGATTCTTTGTTTTTCTGTGGTCTCAGTTGGTATATCCCCTTTTTTTGTTTCCGATTTTATTTATTCTGTCTTTTTTTCTCAGTCTAGCAAAAGGTTTGTTGATCCAGACTGGTGTGTGTGTGTGTGTGTGTGTGTGTGTGTATGTGTGTGTGTTTGAGTCAGGGTCTCTGTTGCCCAGGCTGGAGTGCAGTAGCAAGATCTCAGCTCACTGCAGCCTCTGCCCCTGGGCTCAGGTGATCCTCCCACCTCAGGCTTCTGAGTAGCTGGGACCACAGGCACACACCACCATGTCTGACTAATTTTTGTTTTTTTGAAAAGGCAGGGTTTCCTCAGGCTATTCTCGAACTCCTGGGCTCAAGCAACCCACCCACCTTGGCCTCCCAAAATGCTAGGATTACAGGCATGGGCTCCCAAGCCTGGCCTCAGACTGTTCTTAACCTGTGGAAAAGGTAAATTCATCTCATTAAAGAGAAAGAGTAACATATATGCCACAGTGTTGCTGATTTGCCACAACTGGGCATGGTGCCAGACAAAGAGGGCCAGAGAGGCCAACCTTGTACCAAGCACAAATCACCAACCAAGAGCAGCCCAGTTTCATGGGGGTTGGGGCAGCCAGCCTTTAAGTTGGCCTCAGAGATTCCATCTCCTAGTATTCACACCTCTGTGTTCCCTTCCACATTATAAGCATATTAGTGTTTGTGACAGATAGGATATGGCGAACTGAGATAGGTCACTTCCAAGATTAAGTTAGAAAATACACTGTGGGCCCTATTTCCCTCCCCCCTTCCATCTCCCTCCCCCTCTGTCATAACTCTCTCTGGAGAAATCAGATGCCATGCTGTAATAATTACAATAATATTTTGTTATTATTCAGTAGCTAATATGTGCCAGGCACTGTGCTAGGCACCTTACAAATACTTTTCCAATGAATCCTTACTATTGACCCATGAGGTTAATACCATTATTATTGTACACATATTACAAAGGAGAAAATGAAGCCTCAAGAAGTGAAGTAACTTGCTCAGAAGTTGGTCCTAATCTCTTTTGACTCCGAAGTCCATGCTCTTAACCACTCTCAGTGTGCTAGGGCAATAGTAGCAACAACGAACAAAAATCTCAGAACCCAAGCAATTTACAATTTAGTGAGTGAGATGAAGCATGCACAAAGGGAACAATTAGAGAAAAATTACAAATGAAAATACAAATTTGAGATAATTTGCCCTCCCCACTCCCTTAAGCGATAATGACTAGAGGTGCTAAGGAAATAGGAATGTGGGACAAGGGGAATAATCAGGAAAAATTTCTTAGAAGAAATTGGTTTTGATTCAGATTTAGAATGGAAGGCAACTGAAAATATCATCTGAGCTAGTTCCAACATGTATTGACCCAAGGAAAAGTCAAAGGCATCAGCATTTCTTTTACCTAGTTTTTCCCTAATGCTCATCTGCCTCCAAGGTCAATTCCTAGTTTTGCTATTGTACAATAGCTATGCAAGATGTTACCATTGGGGAAAATTGAGAAAAGGGTATATGTGACCTTCTGGTCCTTTTTTTTTTTTTTGTAATTTTCTGCAAATGTATAACTATTTCAAAATTAAGAGGTTATTATTTTTTTTTTTGGTTGGGGGTGATAACTATTTCCCAAGTGTGCCAATCAGTTGTCTACTGGCTCTTAACTCCATTCGCACCCCTTGCATGCGTCTCTGTATCACAGGGCGGCTGGAAGCCTGCAAACCACATTTCCTAGACTCTCTTTTCAGTTGATTTTAGGTTCTGCCAGTAGGAGTCACTGGCAGTAAATTGGAAGATGATCAAAGCCTCAGACTTTTTCTTTTATTCTTGAGGCAGCAGTGTATCCCAGTAGCCTCAGTAGCCTGGTGATTGTGGGTCCTGGAAAACACCTTTCCTTTTCTTTCTCCAGGTTAGGTAGATGGTAACACCCTGCAATTACTGATCTTTGGGTAATCTCATTTCCCCTTTCCAATCCTTCAGCCCTTCCAACTTTTTTTTTTTTTTTTTTGCAATGGAGTTTCTCTCTTGTTGCCCAGGCTGGAGTGCAATGGTGCGATCTCGGCTCATCCCAACCTCCACCTCCCGGGTTCAAGTGATTCTCCTGCCTCACCCTCTGAAGTAGCTGGGATTACAGGCATGTGCCATCCTGCCTGGCTAATTTTTTTGTATTTTTAGTAGAGACAGGGTTTCTCCATGTTGGTCAGCCTGGTCTCGAACTCCCGACCTCAGGCTGCCTGCCTCGGCCTCCCAAAGTGCTGGGATTACAGGCGTGAGCCACTGCGCCCGGCCCCAACATTTTTTAAAAACACTTTGAGATATAATTTACATACAACAAAGTTCATCCATTATAAGTAACTGCAAAAATTTTGGCAAATTCATGCGACCATCACTATAACTTAGCTTTAGGACATTTCATCACCCCCCCAAAATTTCCTCGTGTCTGTTTATGGTTAATTTCCACTCTCAACTCCAGCCCTCTGGAACCACAGTCCTGTTTTCTGCCTCTATACATTTCTCTTTTCTGAATATTTTATATAAATTGAATTTACAACGTGTCGTCTTTTGTGTCTGGTCTCTATCACTTAGCATAATGTTTTTGAAGTTCATCCATGTGTTAGTGCGTATCAGTAGTGTGTGCCTTTTAATTGTGGCACAGTATCCCATTATATGAAAATACTACAATTTGTTTACCTGTTCATCGGTTGATGGGCCTTTGTGTTTCCAGTTTTTGGCTATAAGAAATAATTCACAGATATGTCTGTATGTGGACATACATTTTCATTTCTTTGGGGTAAATTCCTAGGAATGGAATTGCTGTGTTGTATGGTAAATTTATGTTTAACTTTTAAAGACCCTGCCAAACTATTTTCCACAGTGGATCTACCATTTTATATTCCCACCAGCAATGCACAAGGGGTACAGTTTCTCTGCATCTTTGACAAGACTTGGTACTGTCTGTCTTTTTTACTATAGTTGACGAGTATCTGTGTAGTGGTATCTAGTGGCTTTAATTTGCATTTCACTGATGATTATGTTGCTGTTGAGTATCTTTTCATGGCTATTTGCTTTTCAGCCATCTGTATTCTTTCTTTGGTGAAATGTCTATTAAATCTTATGCTCATTTTTAATTGGCTTGACTTCTTGTTGTTGAGTTGTATGAGTTCTTTATATATTTTGGATACAAGCCCTTTATCAGATATATGTCTGGAAACATTTATCCCAGTCTGTGGCTTTTGAAAACTATCTTCTTTATGGTATCTTTTATAGTGCAAAAATTTTAGATTTTGATGAATTCTAATTTACTTATTTTTTCTTTTATAGATCATTCTTTTGGTGTCATATTTAAGAACTACTTGCCCAACCCAAGGTTATGAAGTTTTTCTCCTAT
This sequence comes from Pongo pygmaeus, assembly GCF_028885625.2. Taxonomy (NCBI): domain Eukaryota; kingdom Metazoa; phylum Chordata; class Mammalia; order Primates; family Hominidae; genus Pongo; species Pongo pygmaeus. The sequence continues at coordinate 43,617,231 of NC_072385.2, read as the reverse complement.
TTTTTTTCTAGAAGTTTTGTAATTCTAGCTTGTACATTTAGGTATATAATCCATTTAGTGAATTTTTGTGTAAAGGACAGGGTCTAAGGTCATTTTTTTAAAAAGTCAATATGCAGTTGTCCCAGACTATTTGTTAAAATATTATCCTCTCCTTGTTAAATTTTCTTGGCAATTTTGTTGAAAATCAATCCTTTCACCTCACCCTCCCAAGCAGCTGGGACTACAGGCATGCATCACTGCGCCCGGCTCTACACCTGCATTTTTGAAGGATACTTTTAAATTCTGGATATAGAATTCTTGGATAATTGTTGGCGTTTCCCCCAGCACTTTGAATATTTTTATACAACTACCTTCTAGCCTTATTTTTGAGGAGAAGTAGCTGTTAATTGTATTACTGTTCCCTGTATATTCTACTTTCAGTGATAAAAGAGTCTTTGGCTTTCAACAGTTTGACTATAATGTGTCTAGGTGTGGTTCTTCTATTTGAAATTTGCTGAATTTCTTGGATCTGTAGATTAATGCTTTTCATGTAATTTGAGGAGCATTTGGCCATTGTTTATTCAAACATGTTTTTCTGCTCTTTCTTCCTCTCTCATCTGAAATGCCCATTAAGTATATATAGGTACACTTGATATACAACAGGTCTTCAAGGCTGTGTTCACTTTTCTGCAGTCTTTTCTCTCTTTGTTGTCTAAGATGTTGTCCTCTTGATCTATCTTCAAGTTCACTGATTCATTCTTCTTCCATCTTAAATCTTTTGTTGAACTCCTCTAATGAATTCTTTACTTTGATTATTGTACTCTTCAACAGCACATTTTCATTTTTCATATATTTTTTAAAGAGAGAACCTTGCTTTGTCACCCAGGCTGGAGTGCGGTGGCACTATCACAGCTCACTGCCACCTCAAATTCTTGGGCTCAGGGGATCACCCTGCCTCAGCCTCCCGAGTAACTGGGACCACAGGCATGTGCCATGACGCCTGGCTAATTTTTACATCTTTTTTGTAGAGATGGAAGTCTCAACATCTTGCCCCAGCTGGTCTTCAACTGCTTTGCATAGCTTAGCGTTCAGTCAATTATTAGATAAATATTGTGTTCAAATACCTCAAACCAGTAAGGTTTGCATCATCTGCTGATGCATTGGAACATGGATAGGGGACCACATTAAAAATTTAGGCTGTTGGGGCCAGGCCGGTAATCTCAGCACATTGGGAAGCTGAGGCAGGTGGATTACTTGAGGTCAAGAGTTCGGGACCAGCCTGGCCAACATGGTGAAACCCCGTCTCCACAAAAAATACAAAAATTAGCCAGGCATGGTGGCACGCGCCTGTAATCTGAGCTCCTCAGGAGGCTGAGGCAGGAGAATCACTTGAACCCAGGAGGCAGAGGTTGCAGTGAGCCGAGATCCTGCCACTGCACTTCAGCCTAGGGGACAGAGGGAGACTCCTCTTAAAAAAAAAAAAAAAAATTAGGCTCTTCTCAGGTCTTCCTAGTGTTTTGCTTTCTGATGCCACCTTTTGAGTCTTCTATGCTCACACAAAGCCTTAGCGTCAGCTAGGAGTGTGTGAATAGCTGGAGGATTCTCTGTCTCTGCCATACATGTGCACAGCATCATACAGGAATACGCTTGCCCCAATTGCAACCTCAACCGCAGGCTAGTAGAAATTTGACCTTGGCTCCCCCCACTCTCCTGCCTCTGGGAAATCAGTTTCACTGACTGATCCTGACTGTGGGTGTCATCCAGTGCTCCTAATGGAGGGAGTCTCCTTCAGTGGCAGTCGAGAAGCTGCTGGTCCTCATGGGCTGCCCTCCCTGGCAGAACCCCTATGTTGATCAAGCTGGGGGTGGGGGCAGTATGACTGGAATAACTGGGACTTATTCCTCAGATCTCCACAAAGATTAGCAGGGGCTCAAGCATAAACACTTCTCGGATTGTCGTTTTCCTGTGGTCACTTTCAAATTTGCTAAAACGGCTCTTTTTTTTTTTTTTTTCAATTTTGTCCATCTTTATAGTTGCTTTTAAGGAAGATGATTTGATGATCTCCTCACTCAACCACAGCTAGAAATTCTGCCTGAATCACTATCCCTCCTAATACTTTTGTAATTAATTCCTTGAATCAAATTTCCTGTTTCAAATACCTTGAGTGGTGGTTTCTGATTTCCTGACCAGACACAACTCAAACACCGTAATATTTAGAAACGTATTGCAAGTCAAGGAATGGATGATAATTGAATAGGAAATAATCCTCAAAGGTTTGGCACTATTCATATGCCCTGATGTTCCTCACCCTCACACATACACACAAAATACCAGAGTTTAGTATCACGTTGGTATAGATTTGAATCCAGTCTTAATCTACTTATCAGCTCTGAAATTGTGAGCACAATTTTGAGCCTCCATGAGCTTTGGTTTCCTCATCTGTAGAGTGAAGTTAATAATATTTATCTAATAATGCACATGCTAAATGGCCTAGTCATTCCACAGTGTGTACATATATTAAAACGCCACGTGGCCAGGTGTGGTGGCTCACACCTGTAATCCCAGCACGTTGGGAGGCCAAGGTGGGCAGATCACTGGAGGTTGGGAATTCGAGACCAGCCTAGCCAACATGGTGAAACCCTGTCTTTACTAAAAATACAAAATTAGCCAGGCGTGGTGGCCCATGCCTGTAATCCCAGCTACTCAGGAGGCTGAGGCAGGAGAATCACTTGAACTCGGGAGGCAGAGGTTGCGGTGAGCTGAGATCACACCATTGCACTCCAGCCTGGGCCACAAGAGTGAAACTCCGTCTCAAAATAAAAACAAAAACAAAAACAAAAACAAAACAAAAACACAAAAACACCATGTTGCACACCATGAATATATACAATTTTTACCTGTCAATTTAAAAAAGAAATAAAAAAAAACTTACCTAATGAAATCATTCTGGGGAATAAATGAGATGATGTGTGGAAAACACTTGAGACAATACATATCAAATATGTCTTTAAATCCATTTTCTCTCCAATTTAAGTACCCATTCCTTTTATTGTTCCAGCAGCTTGAATTATTGAACTAGCAGACTGAATATTCACTCAGGAATCAAATTCTTATGAAAATCCACACAGGAGATAACTGGAAAGAAAAAGTCAAATTAAAGTGTTCGGCAATTCATCATTTGGTTTCATTAGTTCCAGGGCCTAATTTCCTTTCAGTTTCCCACAACAGGACTTTTTGAAGACTCACAGTTGAACCTTATTTTTATGCCTGAATTGATTAAAACTTTTAGCTTCTTTTACAGACTCTAGTCCAGTTCTTATTTCCATGAATAAGCAGGACCTTCAGTACAGCAGAAACAGCAAACCTCTCTTAGCTCCATGTATAAATTATGATGTCTGCTTGTTAGCAATACTCTCTGTGACATCAGCAGCAGAGTCAGCTAACAGTTGCTGGGAGATGCCACAGTCTGGAACTCTACTATAGATGGACATAGATTTCTGTGGCTTGGTAAACCATCTGGATTTCTTACATTTAGGGTGAATCCAATTATTTGTTCTTTCCTTTGGAGGGTGAAAAGTGTCTTCCCAACGAGGTAAGTAAATCTGTCCATGTTTTTCTCCTTGTTGATTCTATGGTTGGCTACTCTCTCATGATTGTCAATCAAAGGTGGATTATGGGATTTCTACAATTTATGCTCTGAATGTGATGGTGTTGGCTGATCTCTAGATGTATTCAGAAACAGGAATAATCACATTCCTCTTTTCCCTATGTGTTAAGCTCTTTGTTAACTGGGATCGTTTATTTTATAATACATTTTGGTGTCTTAATATGTTTCAATTAACAGAGTTCATGCTAAAAAACATTGTGTAAGTTAGCAATTTAAAAACGAAAGACAAGATCTACTAAAGTAAACAAAAACAGTACTAGATACAACCACCTCTGTTTTTGGATAATTTAGGTGTGTCAGGATTCTATATGTCCTCTTTCCAGCTCTATAAGCACTTCATGTCGACCACCTGTAGCTGTGCAGAAAGGAATGTCCCAGAGAGATTGTGGGTTGTGGGGGAATGGTGCGGGTGTGCCAGTTGGGCCTCCCAAACATATTCAAAATAGTTTAAGTAGAACAAAAAAGTATGTGTTGAAGGACAAAGCCTTGCCTGAATCTAGGAGCATAAGCAATGTCCTCAGGACTTGGTCTCACTCTCTCTGTCTCTCACTACACTCTCCTCAGTGCTGGTTCTATCTACAAGCAGGCCCCCATCATGGGGGTAAAGTGGCTGTCAGCACCTCCAGGCACATAACCTGGCTCTCAACAGATTTCTGGGTCAATCCTAATTGGACAAGCTGAGATTATCCGTCTTCCCTGAAGCAATCCATGTAGCCAGGGGAAAGGTCTTAGCTCAGCTTCCCTGGAAGCAGAGCCTGAGACAGCGGTTTGGGGGCACATGACGTATTGAAGAAGTGCCCTTCAGGAAAAACCTATAGGGGAAGGGGAGAAACAGGAGAGGGCAGGGGAAGGAACTAAGCAAGGATGTGGTATCAGGTCAGGTCTAGCCTGGTCTGATCCACAAGATATAAGCATTGAGGACAAACTACATCATAGTTGGTCTCCCCTAGAGGCAAGGGGCTTACCTTTTATAATCTATTTCATTTGGTCATTGGCTGTAGTCTGCACCTAGAGGAAAGATCACTCCCCAGGAAAAGTAGCTGTATCATCTCAGGGTAAGTCCCTGGAGAGGGGGCAGATGTGAGCTGTTAGCAGCTTATAGTGCAACATTAGGTTCATGGGCTGGTGAAGGGACCTGAGTGGGCACCATGGCATCTACTACTTTAAGTTTAGTGGGACTTTTCCTATACCCCCTGATAAAGCATTCTTTTTTTCAGAATCCACGGCTTCTAGTCCCACAGAATCTAAAGTTGGTGAGGAACAGAAACACAAATTCCCCAAGTGGGATGGTGAGAAAGGCCATTCCCCTCTCCACCATTTAGTCCCCATTTCAATGAATTCTACCTTTCAGGAACACCACATATCTAATGGCTATTGGTTTAAGGAGTGTGTTGCATCTTGAAGAACAGCATCCCATCCTCATAGGGCGTTGTCTCCAGGTCAGCACCTCAACTGCATCTTTGAGAGGCCATTCCACTGCTGTCAGGCTGGAAGATTCTGGAGGATGCAGTACATGTTAGGAACAGTGGATCCTGTGGTCATGGGCCCATGGCTGCACCTCCTTTGTCATCAAGTGGGTCCCTTGTTTGAAGCTAGGTTTTGTGGAATCTCATATCGGTAAATCATTCCCACTGTGAGTTCTCAAATAGTGGTGTTGGCTCTGGCTCTGCAGGCAGGAAAGCCAAACCCTTACCCAGAACTTGTATCAGTTCCAGTCAGGATGAGTTGCTGCCCTTTCCAGAGTAGCAAGGATCCATTGTAGTAAACTTGCCACCAAGTCACTGGCTGGTTGCCACAAGGGAAAGTACAGGTGGCTCAGCATCCGTCTCTGTTGCTGACAGGCTGGAAAATTACACCAGTCTTGGTGAGATAAGCCTGTGTTCTTGGGCCTCTGCATATCCTCCATCTATGCCTTCAAGGCCACTTCCTTCCTGAGGCCATGATGGAAGCACTAGGATGGCTGAGGGCAGAGGCTGGTGGGCATCAATTAGTTGAGTCACTCAATCCATGTATTGGCTTAATATCTCATTCACAATGGATGGTCCCTTATGAGCATTAACATGTGCTACCAAGACCCTCATACTTGATGTCCACTCCAATAGGTCCAACAATATACCTCTTCCCCAGGCCTCCTTGTCTCTTGATCTTACTATGCTGCTCCTTCCAATCCCCTAATCCACCAGTCAAGTCATTCATCACTGCCTGTGAGTGGATGTATATTCTTACTTTGGGTTATGATATGGTTTGGCTGTGTCCCCACCCAAATCTCATCTTGAATTGTAGTTCCCGTAATCCCTACGTGTCATGGGAGGGACCCAGTTGGAGATAATTGAATCACCGTGGCAGTTATCTCCATGCTGTTCTCATGATAGTGAGTGAGTTCTCACAAGATCTGATGGTTTTATAAGGGGCTTTTGCTTGGCACTTCTCCTTCCTGCCATCATGTAAAGAAGGATGTGTTTGCTTCCCCTTCCTCCATGACTGTAAGTTTCCTGAGACCTTCCCAGCCATGTGAAACTATGAGTCAATTAAACCTCTTTCCTCTATAAATTACCCAGTCTTGGGCAGTTCTTTGTAGCAGCATGAGAATGAACTAATATAGGTTACTTCTCTCTCCACCCAAAGTGTATGACCAATTGCATAGCCTGAATGTCTGCCCCCTAGAGGAATTCTTCTCACCACTCTTATCTCTGAGTGGGTCAACCATGCAACAGCAGTGCCTTTTCAGCTAGTACCAATATACTGAGCCAACCCATCCCTGAATCACACTCAGACCCTTTGTCCTTCTGTAATCTGTTGATAATTGACCCATGTTGCTATGTGAGATGAGCTGAGAAAAAGTGGATCATGTGGGTGTCTGGCTCCTTGCTCATGCAGCTTAGTTATTTGCTCTGGATCTGCCTGAACATGACCTTGGATGTGCCATTTCCACCTTTCAATGGATTGCTGCAGGCTCTGCTAAACCTTACGACTCTGGGTCTGACAGCATGCAGTTCATGATGGGCCGTTCTGACCACATGATCACTTGATGGCCCATAGTCAGAGGCACCGTCTCACCACACCCTGGTAGCATGTGAGGGGCTGTTTTTTAAATGATGTCTAGTTCTCTGCTGCAGATACATAACTTGCTGCAGAACCCTGTATGTCTATGCTGAGATTCTCCTATTGGGGATCCACATGGTATCGCTTTCTAATTCTAATCCATAAGGTATGTCCATTCACTTGGCCCAGGCAGCAGTTCTGTATGTACTATAGCCCAAATATGCTGCAGTGCCCTTTTCTGCTCAGAGCCTCTATCAAAATTAACAGCTTGTTATTCATATCCAATAAATGGGTTGGAATGATATTCCCAAGTGTGAAATAGTCTACCTTCAAAACAAAAAGGGGTCTACCAAGCACTGTGCCTCTTTCTTTAGTAGTAAGATGTTCAAGGTGAAAAGCTTGTTCCTGCTTTGGAGGGCCCATCCTGACGTGTCCCACACTTTTGGACTCCTAAAATTGTCATCACTGTGCAAACCTCTGAATCTTTATGGGACTTACTTCCCATCCTCATGAAGTGTGTATGTTTCACAAAGGCATCCCGAGTACTTGCCAGTTCATGCTGATCAGGTCTAATTAATGTGTTGTCATCAATAAAGTGGACCAATGTGACATTTGGAGGAATGTCCCAGATGGTCCAGTTCTCTCTTGGTTATAGTGAGACAGAGATCAGGAGAATTAACATAGTCCCTGGGTGGCCGGGCATGGTGGCTCACGCCTGTAATCTCAGCACTTTGGGAGGCCGAGACGGGCGGATCATGAGGTCAGAAGATCGAGACCATCCTGGCTAACACGATGAAACCCCATCTCTACTAAAAACACAAAAAAATTAGCCGGGCATGGTGGCGGGTGCCTATAGTCCCAGCTACTCAGGAGACTGAGGCAGGAAAATGGCATTGAACCCGGGAGGCAGAGCTTGCAGTGAGCCGAGATCGCACCACTGCACTCCAGCCTGGGCGACAAACAAACAAACAAACAAACAAACAAACATAGCCCCTGGGCAAGAACGTGAATGAATGCTATGAATGTGAAGTATTTCTGATCCTTCTTCCTGTTGAGTAGGATAAAACCTCCTTTGCCAGATCTCTAGCCACATACTAGCGGCTGTGTTAACGTGCTTTAGTAGTAGGGATACTACATTGTTATAGTAGCTCCATTTGAGGTTATTACTTGGTTAATGTTGCAGCTGGCCACTGTGATACACCTTAAATCCAGGTGTGCAGGAGTCAATCTGGTAAATTACTTGGGAACATAATAGGAACCACCAGTGATGGATTTTTTTTTTTTTTTTTTTTGAGACGGAGTCTCACTGTGTTGCCCGGGCTGGAGTGCAGTGGCCCGATCTCAGCTCACTGCAAGCTCACTGCAAGCTCCACCTCCCGGTTTCATGCTATTCTCCTGCCTCAGCCTCCCAAGTAGCTAGGAGTACAGGCACCTGCCACCATGCCTGGCTAATTTTTTTTGTGTTTTTAGTAGAGATGGGGTTTCACCGTGTTAGTCAGGGTGGTCTCGATCTACTGACTTTGTGATCTGCCCGCCTCGGCCTCCCAAAGTGCTGGGATTACAGGCGTAAGCCACCATGCCCGGCCGGATCTTTCGTTTTTGAGGATGGCACTCATCTTCGTCATTACCCCCGGGATGCACTATTGTTCTTGATATATGATATTGGCTAAGGTTGTGGGTGCAGTTTCAGGGTGGCTCTTTGATCTTGGATCTCTACTGAGAAATTGAAACACACACACAAACACATGAAATCAAAGAACATACAGAAGGCTGAAACCAGCTACTCCAGTAATGGAGAGTCACAATCCCTTGTATTGTATGCATGTGCATGCTTTAAGGCCACACAGTTGGAATCAGAGGGCTAAAAAAGTCAGTTGAATAGCAGTTTACCAAACCAGGATGGGAAAGTTTCCCTGATAAGAGTTCATGAATAGCCTGGATGAGAGGTTAATTTTTGGGTGTGTATCATCCAAATAAAGGGAAGTTGCACTGGGCTGATGAGGTGATTGGAGGTGGGTGAGATTGGAAGCTGATCTTGGGGGACTGCTTTTTGCCTTGGAGGCAGAACTAACCAAGACGTGATCATAAATCTGTGCTCACTTCAGCCAGTGATGTCTTGAGACTGATTATCATTTACTTTTTGGAGAGCAGTCCCTTTATTTCTGATGCTTTTGAGATGTAAAGTCAATGACGATGCTGCTTAGCTAAAGAGTTTTTTTGTTAGTTTGTTCTGGCTAATTAATATGATTAGGGAGTTAAAAATTTGCAGAATTTCTTTATTTTTTTCTTTCTTTAGAGAAAGATGACAAAATTACTTTAAATAGTAGACCCTCTGATTTTGTGTGTCATCTCAAACATACTATAATAAATTATCTGGCACCTAGAATTCTATTTTAATAATATCTGTTGTTTTGTCTGCTTGGTATCCTCCTTCTGCAACAAAGCCCTGATTTTCAATGTTGAATCATCCTCCCTGACTTTTAGCAGATATGGTTAGTGGGACCACACCCAATGCTGGATGCAGGGCTGGGCACATAGAAGATACCTAGTCAGTCAGCATGTTCTGTCCCTGAGGCTAGTGCTCTTTCTCTACCCACATCCCTTCACCAGGTCAGTGCACCCATGCCCAGCTGCTGTGAGGCTTACCTACTGATAATCATAGGTGCACCCCTTTTCTAAAGAATTGGCTGGATGTTTTGCTCACATCTATAATCCCAGCACTGTGAGAGACTGTGGCAAGAGAATTGCTTGAGCCCAGGAGTTCAAGACCGGCCTGGCTACAAGGTCATTAACTAGAGTGGAATTTCAAAGCCTGATCTACCTCAGGATATGCTTGCCCTGCTGAGGGAGGGAGATGTTATATGTAAAGGAGCAGCAGGGCCTGAATAACAGGGATTAAGAGAACTGGTAGTGTGTACCTAGGAATAGATCTTAATGGCTAGGAGTCAAGGCTGGGTAGAAGGTGAGGCTGCATAAGGAAGCTGTGATGGTTCATATTAGGTGTCAACTTGATTGGATTGAAGGACACCTAGATAGCTGGCATTGTTTCTGGGTGTGTCTGTGAGGGTATTGCCAGAGGATACTGACATTTGAGTTGTTGGTTTGGGACAGGAAGACCCACCCTCAGTGTGGGTGAGCATCATCCAATCTAGCTGCCAGGCTAGAATGAAGAAGGCAGAAAATAGGATAAGTTTGCTTGTTGAGTCTTCTGGCTTTCTTTCTTCTTCCCATGCCAGCCACTTGCTTCCACTCCTCCTGCCCTTGGACCTCAGACTCCAGTGGCTTCCCGAAAGCTCTTAGGCCTTTGGCCTCACACTGAAGATGCACTGTTGGCTTGGACTGAGCCACTACTGATTCTCTCTTTCTCCAGCTTGCAGACAGTCACCTTGTAACCATGTGAGGCAGTTTTCCCTAATAAACTCCTATATAGATAGATAGATAGAGATAGAGATATAGGATATATATATATAGATGTAGAATATATATATCCTATACATCCTATTTGTTCTCCCCTTCTGGAGAACTCTAATACAGAAGACTTCTTATGGCGGGGGCATCTTTTACATAACACAAGATTTAACACCTGCAATGAACCCCATAAGAAAGCTCTAATATACTGCTGCGAGGCTCTGGAAGCTTGGAAAAATGAATGGCCCACATTAAATGAATATTTATTCATTTAAATATTCATCTAGCTTCCTGCTAGAATTTTGGAGGTCCAACAACCCCTTTTTATGTTGTACTGGGTCTGCCTTTTCCACTCCAAACTGACTGACAGATTTCTCAGGAAATTTGTGGGTCTTTTTGTTTGCTTGCATAATGTGTTAACTACATTAGATGAAACCCTACGAATCTCTCTGGATAAACCCTTCACTATCTTGAGCTCCTGCTGAGAGGCTGAGGAACAATACTCTTAAGCTCCCTAGAGGTTTAATTGTTTGAGACAATCTGAGAGCAACACCCTTAATCTCTTTAAAGGGACCTTTGTGTGACTGAATATGACTGTGATCCTTTGGTCTCTCTGAGATTTTAACATTAGTTTGTATATACATAGAAATAGGTAACTAATGCAGGGAGCATTTAGCATTCTCCACTATATAGTGGATTTAAAGGCAATTCCCTCTCATTATTCTTTGACTTAGTGTCTTGGTGATTCTCAAGCATTTATTTTTCCATGTAATTTTTGAAATCCTTTTAGCTAGCTCAAACACATTGTGTAAGAACTGCAGCAATATCCATACATTATTCATGTTGGGAGGATTTTTATTCCTATGATAGTGAGTCTCCCCATTCAGATATGGTGTCTCTCAATGTACTTAGTTTTAACGTCCACTACAAAATTTTATTCAAAATAAACTCACGTCTTTGATGTTATTTTTATTTCACTTTGAATTTAGTTGCTATTCAATGACATGTTTTCCATTTCCATTTCTGATTTCTGTTCATAGACAAAACATGTGCAACTATTTAACCAAATTTACTTATTTAAGATTGTTTTTGTTCCTTTTTTTTTTTTTTCGAGACAGAATCTTGCTCTGTCACCCAGGCTGGAGTGCAGTGGCACCCTCAGCTCACTGCAAGCTCCACCTCCCGGGTTCACGCCATTCTCCTGCCTCTGCCTCCCAGGTAGCTGGGATTACAGGCGCCCGCCACCGCGCCCAGCTAATTTTTTGTATTTTTAGTACAGATGGGGTTTCACCGTGTTAGCCAGGATGGTCTCGATCTCCTGACCTCATGATCCGCCTGCCTCGGCCTCCCAAAGTGCTGGGATTACAGGCGTGAGCCACCACGCCCGGTCTGTTTTTCTTTTCTAAAATATCTTGGATGGTTTTGCCTATTTTCCAACATTTAAATTGATTATTTCAATTTTTTTTTTTTTTTCAAAACGGAGTCTCACTCTATCACCCAGGCTGGAGTGCAGTCCTGTGATCTTGGCTCACTGCAACCTCTGCCTCCCAGGCTCAAGTGATTCTCCTGTCTCAGCTTCCCGAGTAGCTGGGATTACAGATGCGCACCGCCATGCCTGGCTAATTTTCTTTTTGGATTTTTAGTAGAAACAGGGTTTCGCCATGTTGGTCAGGCTGGTCTCGAACTCCTGACCTCAAGTGATCTGCCCACCTCGGCCTCCCAAAGTGCTGGGATTACAGGCATGAGCCACCATGCCCAGCCCCAATTATTTCAATTTTTGATCTAATTATATTGAGCAGAATTTTGAAAAAAGATGTTTAATAATGGTGGCAGATGATATTTCTAGCTTGAAACTGATGGATAAAATTGGCTCTGTGTTTTACTCTTTAGTATAAAGCTTTCTCTTGATGACTAATCATATTTAATCATTTTACTTGGAAATTTTGAAAAAAGATCAGAAACAAGCTTTTTAGTATTTATTGATTTAATCATATTATCCTAGTTTAAATTATTGATTTAATATATTGTGATAGTTGAATTCTTTTTTAAATACTCTTAACTTTTTGGACAGTTTTGTACTTACAGAAAAATTAAGAAATTAGTACAAAGAGCACCTATATGCCCTGTACTCAATTGTCTCCTATAACCAACATCTTACATGAGTATGGTATATTTGCAACAATTACTCAACTAATATTGATTTGTTATTATCAGCTAGTGTCAATATTTTATCCAGATCGCCTTAGTTTTTGCCTAATATTATTTTCTGTTTGAGGATCTCATCCAGGACATCACATTACATTTAGTTGTCATGTTTCCTTATGCTCCGCTTGGCTGTGACAGTTTCTAAGACTTTTCTTGTTTCTGATGACCTTGACAGTTTTGGGGATACTGGTGAGATTTATTCTTGTTGATGCTGACCTTGATCACCTGGCTGAGATGGTGTCCATCACGTTTCTCCACAGAAAAGTCTGTCTTTCTTTCCCTTTCCTTACTGTACTCTTTGGAAGGAAGTCCTTATGTCAGAGGTGTTCAAACTAGGGTGACTCCATTTTGAATGAGGGCTAGGAAAGTGAGGCTGAGACTTCTTGGGTTGCATTCCCAGAAAGTGAGGGATTCCTAGCCCCTAGATGTTTATGGTTAAGGGAACAGATTAATGATGTTTACTAAACAGATGGAGACTTGGGAGTGTCCAGATATCCCGATATCTGGAGAACAAGGGCATTCCTAGTTTTGCTTTAAACATAATATCGATTCTTGCAAAATACAGTAATTAAGAAAATTAATCCTTTATCACAAACCCCTGTAGCAGAGCACATCTCCCCAAGATCTTTTTTTATCATATACATACATATTTGTGTGTATATATATACACATATGTATGTATTTATCAGATAAATACATATATGTATGTATTTATCGATATATACATATATGTATGTATTTATCTGATAAATACATATATGTATTTATCAGATATATGTGTGTGTGTGTGTGTGTTTATACCAGTAATGTATCTACAGTGGAAGCGTTCCTCCTCTTGCTTTCAGGAATGCCCTGCTCTGTCTATGGAGTAGCTGTGCTTTCACTACTTTACTTTCTTTAATAAACTTGCTTTTGCTTTGCACTGCAGATTCATCCTGAATTCTTTCTTGTGTGAGATTCAAGAATCCTCTTTTAGGGTGTGGATCGGGATCCCGATCCCTTTCCAGCCCACACTTAAGGATTGGGGTGTTATGCTCTCCACTGTTTGAGGGTGAAATATCGACATCAATCATTTAGAATTCTTCTGCATGGGAGATTTGTCCCCCCTATTTATTTATTTGCTCAATCATTGTTCACAGATACTTATTTCATACTTTGGGTTAGAATCCAATGTTACTTTGTGGTGTTGCTCCAGTTATGCCTCCTTTAGCCACTGGAAGTTCTTTCACTTGCTCCTGTGTCCCTTTGACAAACTTCCATCAAAGTGGGTTTGGTTTTGTTTGGGAGCACTTCTTCATTTCCTGCCATTTCAAGAGATTCTGTGCTTACCTTCTCTATTCCTGCTGCAGTCCTCGAATCAGCCATTTGTCCAAGGAATCCTGGTCAGTTGAGTTTGTAATGTTGAAGCACCCTCTCATTCCTCAAACCCTAATTAGTTAAGGAGTACTATTCTTTTTCCATTTCATATTCTAATATTTTGATTACAATTTTTGTGTCTGTATCCCTATATAAAAATGGTATATACTCTCATTTTTTATATTTCTTACTAGTTTTAAAAATTTAAGCAATGTTAGCCTTATAAGATAAACAATGAAGCTTTGCACTTTTTCCAAGTAGTGTAATAGTTTAGGCATTGTAAGAATTGTTCCTTCTTTAAAGGCCAGAAAGAATTCAGGGATTAAAATCTTCTGGATCTATGACATTTTAAAATATCGGCCTTTATTATTTCACTCTCTGTATAGCTAATAATTCATTCAGGCTTTCTGTTTCTTCTGGGTCACTTTTGTTTATACTTTGACAAGAAATGTTTTTATTTCCCCTTCATTCCTGAAGATATTTTCACTGGGTATAGAATTAGGGTGAACAGTTCTTTTATTTCAGCCCTTGAAAATGTTAGCTATTTTCTTATTGTCCCACAAGTTCCTGGATCTCTGTTCATTTCTTTTTTCAGCTATTTTCTCTTTGTCGTTCAGTTTGGGAAATTTGTAATAATCCATCTTCAAATTAATTGACTTTCCTCTGTCATCTCTGTTCTGCTATTGAGCCCATTCAATGAACTTACTTTAATTATATTTTCAGTTCTAAAATTTCAATTTTTTTCTTCTATGTGTTTTTTTCTTGAATTGTAATTTTAAAAATTTAAGTGTGTTCAGTTACTTGTTGAAGTATGTTCATGATAGCTGCAAAATCCTTGTCAGGGCTTTGTTGGGTATACATCACCTGAATAACATACATTTTTACCTATTAAGTAATTTCTCACCATCAACTCCCATCCCACCTCCTCACTCTTCCAAGTCAACATTGTCTATCACCCCACACTCTATGTCCATGTGTACACATTATTTAGCTCCCACCTATAAGTGAGAACATGCAGAATTTGTCTATGTCTGACTTTTTTCACTTAAGGTAATGGCTTCCAGCTTCATTCATGTTGCTGCCAAAGACATGATTTCATTCTCTTTTTATGACTGAATAGTATTCCATTGTGTATATGTACCACATTTTCTTTATCCAGTCATCTGTTGATGGATACATAGGTTAATTCCCTATCTTTTTTTTTTACAGAGTCTTGTTCTGTTGCCCAGGTTGGGGTGCAATGGTGAGATCTTGGCTCACTGCAACCTCCCCCTTCCGGGTTCAAGCTATTCTTGTGCCTCAGCCATCAGAGTAGCTGGGATTACAGGCATGCACCACCACGCCTGGCTGATTTTTTTTTTTTTTTTTTGTATGTTTAGTAGAGATGGGTTTTCACCATGTTGGCCAGGCTGGTCTCAACTCCTGGCCTCAAGTGATCCACCTGCCTCGGCCTCTCAAAGTACTGGGATTACAGGTGTAAGCCACAGCACCTGGCTGATTCCATATCTTTGCTATTGTGAATAATGCTGTGATAAACATATGAGTGCAGTTATCTTTTTGATATAGTGATTTCTTTTCCTTTGGGTAGATGCCCAGTAGTGGTATTGCTAGATTGAATGGTAGTTCTATTTTCAGTTCTCTGAGAAATCTCCATACTGATTTCCATAGAGGTTGTACTAATTTACATTCTCACCAAACATGTATGACCTTTTCTCTACACCCTTGCCAACATCGGTTATTTTCATCTTTTTAATAATAGTCATTCTGACTGATGTAAAATGATATCTCATTGTGGTTTTAATTAGCATTTTTCTGGTGATTTGTGATGTTAAGCATTTGTTCATATGCCTCTTGGCCATTTTTATGTCTTCTTTCAAAAGTGTCTATTCATGTCCTTTGCCCATTGTTTAATGGGATTATTTGTTTTCTATTTTGTTGTTGTTGTTTCATTGCTTGAGTTCCTTGTAAATTCTGGACATTAGTCCCCTGTCATGCATAGTTTGCAAATATTTTCTCCCATTCTGCAGGTTGTCTGTTCACTCTGATGATTATTTCTTTTGCTGTGCAGAAGCCTTTTAGTTTAATGAAGTTCCATTTGTCTATTTTTGTTTTTGTTGTCTGTGCTTTTGAGGTCTTTGTCATCAATTTTTTGCCTAGATAAATGTCCAGAAGAGTTTTCCTCAGATTTTCTTCTAGTGTTTTTGTAGTTTCAGGTCTTACATTTAAATCTTTAATTCATCTTGTGCTGATTTTTTTATATGGTAAAAGATGGTGGTCCAGTTTCATTCTTCTGCAGGTGCCAATCCAATTATCCCAGCATCATTTATTGAAAAGGGTGTCCTTTCTCCACTGTATGTTCTTGTTGATTTTGTCAAAGATCAGTTGGCGGTAATATGTGGCTTTATTTCTGGATTCTCTTTTCTATTCCATTGATCTATGTGTCTATTTTTGTACCAGTATGATACTGCTTTGGTTACAGTATCACACTGGTATAATACAGCCTTGTATTATAATTGGAAGTCTGGTAATATGACGCCTTTAGCTTTGTTGTTGTTGTTTTATAATTGCCTTGGCTATTCTGGCTCTTTTTTGGTTACATGTTAATTTTAGCATGTTTTTTCTAATTCTCTGAAAAATGACATTGGTATTTAGATAGAGATCCCATTGAATATGTAGATTGCATTGGGCAGTATGACCATTTTAGTGATATTAAATCTGACCGATGAGCATGGGATATCTTTCTGTTTGTTTGTGTCATCTACAGTTTCTTTCATCAGAGTTATGTAGTTTTCCTTGTTAGATCTTTCACCTCCTTGGTTACTTGGTATTTTATTTTATTTTATTTTTGCAGCTATTATATATGGGATTGCCTTCTTGATTTGGTTCTCAGCTAGATCCTTATTGGTGTATAGAAACACTACTGATTTTTATACATTGATTTTGTATTCTTAAGCGTTCCTGAATTCATTTATCAAGTCTAAGAGTTTTTTGGTGGAGTCTTTAGGTTTTTCTAGATATAGAATCACATCATCAGTGAACAGGAATATTTTGACTTATTTTACAATTTGGATGCCTTTTATTTCTTTCTCTTGCCTGACTGCTCTGGCTAGGACTTCCAGTACTAATTAATATGTTGAATAGGAGTGGTGAAAGTAGGCAACCTTGTTTTGTTTCGGTACTCAGACAGAATGCTTTCAGCTTTTCCCCATTCAGGATGATGTTGGCAGTGGGTTCGTCATATACGGCTTTTATTAATTTGGAGTATGTTCCTTCTATACCTAGTTTATTGAGGGTTTTTATCATGAAGAGATGCTGAATTTTATCAAATGCTTTTTCTGCATTTATTGAGATGATCATATGGTTTATCGTCTCTAATTCTGTTGATAAGATGTATCACATTTATTTATTGATTTGCATATGTCGAAGCATCCTTTGCACCCCTGGGATGAATCCCACTTGACCATGGGGTGTTACTTTTTGATGTGCTGTTGGATTTGGTTTGCTAGTACTTTTTGAAAACTTTTGCATCTATGTTGATCAGGAATATTGTTGTGGAGTTTTCTTTCCTTATGTGTCATGGTCTGTCTGATTTTGGTATAAGGTATTACTGGTCTCATAGTATGAGTTAGAGAGAACTCATTTCTCCTCAAATTTTTTTTGGAACAGTTTCAGGAGGACTTGTATTAGTTCTTCTTTGTACATTTGATAAAATTCAACTATGAATCCATCTGGTCCTGGGCTTTTCTTTCTTGGGAGATCTTTTATTACTGATTTAATCTAGCTATTCATTATTCATCTGCTTAGGTTTACTGTTTCTTCCTGGTTCAATATTGGGAGGTTGCATGTTTCTAGGAATTTATTCATCTCCTCTAAGTTTTCTAGTTTGTAAGCACATAGTTGTTCATAATAGTCTCTGATGATCTCTTGTATTTCCATGGTATCAGTTGTAATGTCTCCTTTATCTTTTCTGATTTTGTTTATTCAGATTTTCTCTTTTCTTGGTTAGTCTACCTAGTAGTTTATCAATCTGTTTATCTTTTTGAAAAACAAGCTTTTCATTTCATTGATCCTTTGTATTTTTTTGTCTGCATTTCATTTAGCTCTGCTCTGATCTTTGTTACTTCTTTTCTTCTGCTAACTTTATATTTGGTTTGTTCTTGTTTTTATAGCTTCTTGATGTGTGACGTTAGGTTGTTAACTTGTAATCTTTCTTTTTTTTTTTATGTAGGCATTTAATACTATAAACTTTACTCAGCACTGCTTTTGCTGTGTCCCACAGGTTTTGGTATGTTTTGTTTTCATTTTTATTTGTTTCAAAAAATTTTAAAATTTCCAGCTGGGCATGGTGGCTCATGCCTGTAATCCCAGCAGTCTGGGAGGCTGAGGCGGGTGGATCACCTGAGGTCAGGAGTTCGAGACCAGCCTGACCAACGTGAAGAAACCCTGTCTCTACTAAAAATACAGAATTAGCCGTTGTGATGGTGCATGACTGTAATCCCAGCTACTTGGGAGGCTGCAGTGGAATTGCTTGAACCTGGGAGGCAGCAGTTGCGGTGAGCCAAGACTGTGCCATTGCACTCCAGCCTGGGCAACAAGAGTAAAAATCCATCTCAAAAAAATTAAAAAAAAAATTTTTTACATTTCTATCTTAATTTCTTAATTGATGCAATGATCATTCAGGAGCATGTTGTTTAATTTCCATGTATTTGTGTAGTTTCCAAAGTTCCTCTTGGTATTTATTTCTAGTTTTTATTCCACTGTGGTCTGAGAAGAACTTGATATGATTTTAATTTTTAAAAATTTGCTTTGGCCGGGCACTGTGGCTCATGCCTGTAATCCCTGCACTTTGGGAGTCCGAGGCGGGTGGATCACCTGTGGTCAGGTGTTTGAGACCAGCCTGGCCAACATGGTGAAACCCCGTCTCTACTAAAAATACAAAAATTAGCCGGGCGTGGCAGCAGGTGCCTGTAATCCCAGCTACTCAGGAGGCTGAGGCAGGAGAATCACTTGAACCTGGGAGGCGGAGGTTGCAGTGAGCTGAGATCGCACCATTGCACTCCAGCCTGGGAGGCAAGAGCAAGACTTTGTCTCAAAAAAAAAAAAAAAAAGTCCCTCTCCCCCTCCCGCTCCCCCTCTCCCTCCTTCGGTCTCCCTCCTTCGGTCTCCCTCTGTTGCCGAAGCTGGACTGTACTGCGGTGATCTCGGCTCGCTGCAACCTCCCTGCCTCGGGCTCCTGTGAATCTCCTGCCTCGGCCTGCCTAGTGCCTGGGATTGCAGGCGCGCGCCGCCACGCCTGACTGGTTTTTGTGTTTTTGGTGGAGACGGGGTTTCGCCGTGTTGACCGGGCTGGTCTCCAGCTCCTGGCCTCGAGTGATCTGCCCGCCTTGGCCTCCCGAGGTGCTGGCATTGCAGATGGAGTCTCGCTCACTCAGTGCTCAATGTTGCTCAGGCTGGAGTGCAGTGGCGTGATCTCGGCTCGCTACAACCTCCACCTCCCAACCGCCTGCCTTGGCCTCCTAAAGTTGCTAAGATTACAGCCTCTGCCCCGCCGCCACCCCGTCTAGGAAGTGAGGAGCGCCTCTGCCCGGCCGCCCATCGTCTGGGATGTGAGGAGCCCCTCTGCCCAGCTGCCCCGTCTGGGAAATGAGGAGCACCTATGCCCAGCTGCCATCCCATCCCGTATAGGAAGTGAGAAGCGTCTCTGCCCGGCCGCCCATCGTCTGGGATGTGAGGAGCGCCTCTGCCCGGCCGCCCCATCTCGGAAATGAGGAGCGCCTCTGCCCGGTAGCTCGGTCTGGGAGGTGAGGGGCGCCTCTGCCCGGCCGCCCCGTCTGGGAGGTGAGGAGCGCCTCTGCCCGGCCGCCCCGTCTGGGAGGTGAGGAGCGCCTCTGCGCGGCCGCCCCGTCTGGGAGGTGAGGAGCGCCTCTGCCCGGCTGCCCCGTCTGGGAAGTGAGGAGCGCCTCTGCCTGGTCGCCCCTTCTGGGAGGTGAGGAGTGACTCTGCCCGGCCGCCACCCCGTCTGGGAGGAAGTGAGGAGCACCTCTGCCCGGCCGCCCCGTCTGGGAGGTGAGGAGCGCCTCTGCCCGGCCGCCACCCCCTCTGGGAGGAAGTGAGGAGCACCTCTGCCCGGCCGCCCCGTCTGGGAGGTGAGGAGCGCCTCTGCCTGGCCGCCCATCGTCTGGGAGGTGAGGAGCGCCTCTGCCCGGCCACCCCATCTGGGTAGTGAGGAGCGCCTCTGCCTGGCCGCGACCCCGTCTGGGAGGTGAGGAGCACCTCTGCCCGGCCGCCAGCCCGTCTGGGAAGCGAGGAGCGCCTCTGCCTGGTCGCCCCCTCTGGGAGGTGAGGAGCGTCTCTGCCTGGCCGCCCCCTCTGGGAGGTGAGGAGCGCCTCTGCCCGGCCACCCTGTCTGGGAAGTGAGGAGCGCCTCTGCCTGGTCGCCCCCTCTGGGAGGTGAGGAGTGCCTCTGCCCGGCCGCCACCCCGTCTGGGAGGAAGTGAGGAGCACCTCTGCCCAGCCACCTCATCTGGGTAGTGAGGAGCGCCTCTGCCCGGCCGCGACCCCGTCTGGGAGGTGAGGAGCGCCTCTGCCCGGCCGCCCTGTCTGGGAAGTGAGGAGCGCCTCTGTCCGGCCGCCACCCCGTCTGGGAGGAAGTGAGGAGCACCTCTGCCCGGCCGCCACCTCTGGGAAGTGAGGAGCGCCTCTGCCCGGCGGCCCCATCTGGGTAGTGAGGAGCGCCTCTGCCTGGCCGCCCATCGTCTGGGAGGTGAGGAGCGCCTCTGCCCGGCCACCCCATCTGGGTAGTGAGGAGCGCCTCTGCCCGGCCACCCCATCTGGGTAGTGAGGAGCGCCTCTGCCCGGCCGCGACCCCGTCTGGGAGGTGAGGAGCGCCTCTGCCCGGCCGCCCCGTCTGGGAAGTGAGGAGCACCTCTGCCCGGCCACCCCGTCTGGGAAGTGAAGAGTGCCTCTGTCCGGCCGCCACCCCGTCTGGGAGGAAGTGAGGAGCGCCTCTGCCCGGCCGCCACCTCTGGGAAGTGAGGAGTGCCTCTGCCCGGCGGCCCCATCTGGGTAGTGAGGAGCGCCTCTGCCTGGCCGCCCATCGTCTGGGAGGTGAGGAGCGCCTCTGCCCGGCCACCCCATCTGGATAGTGAGGAGCGCCTCTGCCCGGCTGCGACCCCGTCTGGGAGGTGAGGAGCGCCTCTGCCCGGCCGCCCCGTCTGGGAAGTGAGGAGCGCCTCTGCCCGGCCACCCCGTCTGGGAAGTGAAGAGTGCCTCTGTCCGGCCGCCACCCCATCTGGGAGGAAGTGAGGAGCACCTCTGCCCGGCCGCCACCTCGGGGAAGTGAGGAGCGCCTCTGCCCGGCGGCCCCATCTGGGAAGCGAGGAGCGCCTCTGCCCGGCCGCCCCGTCTGGGAAGTGAGGAGCGCCTCTGCCCGGCCGCCCTGTCTGGGAGGTGTACCCAACAGCTCCGAAGAGACAGCGACCATCGGGAGTGGGCCATGAGGACGATGGCGGTTTTGTTGAAGAGAAGGGGCAGAAGTGTGGGGAAAAAGAAAGGAGAAATCAGATTGTTGCTGTGTCTGTGTAGAAAGAGGTGGGCATAGGAGACTCCATTTTGTTCTGACTAGGAGAAATTCTTCTGCCTTGGGATGCTGTTGATCTATGGCCTTTCCCCCAGCCCCGTGCTCTCTGAAGCATGTGCTGTGTCAACTCAGGGTTAAATGGATTAAGGGCGGTGCAAGATGTGCTTTGTTAAACAGATGCTTGAAGGCAGCATGCTCTTTAAGAGTCATCACCACTCCCTAATCTCAAGTACCCAGGGACACAAACACTGCAGAAGGCCGCAGGGACCTCTGCCTAGGAAAACCAGAGACCTTTGTTCATGTGTTTTATCTCCTGACCTTCTCTCCACTATTATCCTATGACCCTGCCATATCCCCCTCTCCGAGAAACACCCAAGAATGATCAATAAATACTTCATAAAAAAAAAAAAAAAGAAAACTAGTAAGGAGGAAAAGGTCCAATATTTGGAAAAACAGCAGGTTTAGAGGAAGTACATAGAATCTAAGAACAAATGATGTTTATTTTGTTAGACTCACATGTAATTATTTTGTACTTCCCTGATTTTGCTTTATCTTTGTTAATGCTATAATTAAAAACACATTTGGGTAAAAAAAAAAAAATGTTTATCACAGAGCTTGCACATATTAATTGTTCAATATAAGATGGCTGTTTCTATTACCATTATATTACACATAATAATATATATATAGTCATTATTTTATCCCTACAACTTTGCAGTCCTGGAAAAGACCATACCTTAAGCTGTTTCAGACCATGTCATTCTGCTCAAAACCTTCCAATGGTTTCTCGTCTCCCTCAGAATCAAAATAAAATTTTTTACAGTGAAAACAAAAAAGAAGAAATTTATCTAGGCAGCTTTTCAACCTAATTAGTCACTTATATTTTCCTAGGAAACTATGTATTTCCTTAAGTTCATCAAATTTGTTGACAGAGCCTGTAGTCTCAGCTACTTGGGAGGCTGTGGTGGAAGGATCATTTGAGCCCAGTAGTTCAAGGCTGCAGTGAGACAGGATCGCACTACTGCACTCCAGCCTGAGTGACAGAGCAAGATCCTGTCTCAAAAAAAAAAAAAAAAAAAAAATTTGTTGACAGAGCATAAGCATTTTCCCATATGCTATATAAGGAATGGTGGAGACAGAATGAACATTTGTTCAACAGCTGCTATATGCCAAACATGATGCTTCATATTTTATTTATATTGTCTCGTTTAATTAAATTCTCATATTGATTCTGTTGAGGATGTATCATTATCCCCATTTTCTAGATGAGAATACTGAGGCTTGGGAAAATGAGGTAATAATATGCCCAAGATCATGGCATACGGAGCCAGAATTGTAATTCAGGCAGGTCCGTATGATTTCAGAACTGGTTCTTTCATGTATTACTCCTGGCTTTCTCCAAATAGTTTCACAATCATTATATTTATTGACTAAGAAATAGTTGCTTGAGAAAACGTGTCATCATTTTCTTTCCCTCCCCCAATTATTAGGGTAATTTTCATTTTTTACTATAATAAATGGATATAAAAAGAAAAAAAAAGAAAAAATTTGTTTTGTGGCTTGATAGAGGTTTGTGTGGGAGAATATTCCATGTGCTGATGAGAAGAATGTATATTCTGCAGTTGTTTGGTAGAGTGTTCTGTAAATGTCTGTAAAGTCCAATTTAAGTTCAATGTTTCTTGGTCGATTAACCATTTCTTAAACTGCCTGTATTTCATGTAGTTTGTGAGTCCATTCGCCATTGTTTGAACCTCTGAATCTATCTCATTGTGCCTTTGTCCCATTTTTTAATGTTTCTGCTAAGCCACAACCTATCCCATACTTGTGAGGTCCTGAAAATATCCCCCCCAACTTATCCCTTTGATATTTTGCAGATTTCTTTCTCATCATAGAAGTAAAATTAGATGAGCATCAAGTCAAAGAGAAGTAGGTTTACATGTCAGTGTGAGTTAAACTATGTTGTAACTTCTGTTCACAGACTAAGAGAGATGGAGTCTTTCCTCTTGGATGACATCAGCTCTGTGATACAGAACAAAGGCATTGAGAGAATCATCTCACCAATGATCGTTCAGCTTTGCCATCTGCTTATCTCAATGGAGAGGAAAGAAGTGGAGAATGAAGTATTTGCCTCATTGGAGAAGACGGCTGAGGAACTGGCGAAAGCTTGTGAAGACTTCGTGCGAGTTGCCAAAAGGTAATTCTTTCAAAGAACACAATAAATTTTCACTCTGACAAATTTGCAGAAGAAAGAAAGTGTAACTAGAGACTTATTATAATCTTTTTAAGTGCTTTTGGAAAGAATTCAGATGAGAAAAAATTAATAAAACACAAAGATACAAAGCAAATTTATTTAATAGGTTGTTATTTATTACTTGGGGCATAATTTAAGTATGCAAACATTTGAGAATTAGTTGACTGAGTTTTCCACTGAGAACAAGTTCTACGTGCCATCAGAGGGTTTCTAGATTATTATTTCATTTCACAGATGAATTATTTTCTATTATAGGGATAAGAATTTTCAGAGTTGTCTAAACACAGTTTTCATGTCTGTCTTTTAGTGCATTTGACCCTGATTCTTTATTAGTAAACCTGCATGCAAATTATTTTCATAATAAGTTTTAATTCCAGGGTCAGTACAAAGTAGCCTAGTTATAACAACAAAACCAAACTCTATTAATAAAAACTGAATACCACTAAAAAATGTTACTTTTTTCTTTTTCGCCCAAAACTTCATGTAGGTGTTGGAGCAAACTGCCTATGTTTGAATCTTAGCAACACCATCAATTTAATGCAATCCTATAAAAATTCCACAAGCTTTCTTTTTTAAATGGAGCTTGAAAAGTTGATACCAAACTCCATATGAAAAAAATTAAACGTAAGAACAACTAGGAGAACCCTGGAATAAAAAGCTGTGGAGAGAGAATAGCTTGTCAGGGATTAAAAACACATTCTAGATCTTCTTTTAGGAAAGTGTGTGATACCGTCATATGAAGAGACAGATTGACCACTGGAACAGAATAAAAAGCCCAGAAACACACAACTACACATGGATCTGTACACCACAAAGAGTGGACTTTAGTGCATGCAAATTTGAAAAATGAACCAGGCTGGCCGGGCGGGTGGCTCACGCCTGTAAACCCAGCATTTTGGGAGGCCGAGGCAGGTGGATCGCCTGAGGTCGGGAGTTCAAGACCATCCTGGCCAGCATGGTGAAAGCCTGTCTCTACTAAAAATACAAAAATTAGCCGGGCGTGGTGGCGGGCGCCTGTAGTCCCAGCTACTCTGGAGGCAGAGGCAGAAGAATCGTCTGAACCCAGGAAGCGGAGGTTGCAGTGAGCCAAGATAGCGCCATTGCACTCCAGCCTGGCGACAGAGTGAGACTCCGTCTCAAAAAAAAGAAAAGAAATGGGCTGTTAGGAAGTCCTGTGGAGAAAGCAGGCTATAACAAATGAGTCTAACAATATTACAAACGCATGATATAGCCTCACTGAAAGAGTTGCAGGGAGAAGGAGCTGACCTAAGCAACTTTGGAAGACAGCCTTTTGACTGGATACTGTAAAACTAAAGAAAATTGTATATTAACACAGTATTCTAGGTAGTAAATTTGTTTCTCAGTAATTTTGAAACTACAAGTATAATAAATAGATAAATATGTTGTAGATAATGAAAGTCGGGGTCTCACTCTCAGAGAAAAAAGTTACAAATAAGCAAGGGGGGAAAGTTAGAATGAGCCCTGTGGAGTAGAGTGGGAGGTATCAGTATGAATGTGTATAATACACTAATCTGTGTTTAGCTATATTTTTTCGCTCTGTCTTCTGAGAAGCCCTAGAAGCAGTGACACCCCAGTATTTCTGGAGAAATGCCTGAGAAATTCTAGGTCTGGAGCCAGGAATACACAAAATAAGGCTGGAACATCTTGTAGCACCAGAAGGAAAAGAAAGGATGGAGGCGTGTAAGAAGGACATGTGGTGGGCTGAATAATGGCCCCCAAATATGTCCAGATCCTAATCCCCAAAACCTATGAATATGTTACTTACATGGCAAAGGGACTTTGCAAATATGGTTAAGAACCTTTAGATGGGAGATGATCCTGGATGATCTGGGGGCCCGAGGGAGTCACAGTCGTCCTTATAAGAGGGATGCAGGAGGATCAGAGAGAGGAGAAAAGGAATGTGAGGATGGAAACAGAGATCAGAGTGATGTGCTTTGAAGATGGAAGAACAGGCCACAAGTGAAAGTACACGGGCAGCCGCAGAACCTGTGAGAAGCAAGGAAACAGATTCTCCTCTCAGAGCCTCCAGAAGGAGCCAGCCTTGCTGACACCTGACTCTGGTCCATTGAGTTCACTTTAGACCTCTGACCTCCAGGACTGTGAGATAATAAATTCCTGTTGTTATAAAATTTGTGGCAATTTGTTATAGCAGCAATGGAAAGCAAATACAGGACACAGCCAGTCTGAAAGAGCCTATGGCTGAAGCTAGACCAATTAGAGCAGTAAAATAAGTAATGAGAGGTGAAGCCAGCTGGACTTCCTGGGTGGAGTGGGGACTTGGAAAACTTTTCTGTCTTACAAGAGGATTGTAAAATGCACCAATCAGCACTCTGTAGCTAGGATTCTAAAACACACCAATCAGCACTCTGTAAAATGCACCAATCAGTGCTCTGTAAAACGCACCAATCAGCAGTCTGTGAAATGCACCAATCAGCACTCTGTAAAATGCACCAATCAGCAGGATCCTAAAAGTAGCCAATCTCAGGGAGGATTGAAAAAAGGGCACTCTGATAGGACAAAAACCAAACATGGGAGGAGGACAAATAAGGGAATAAAAGCTGGCCATCGCAGCCTGCAGCGGCAACCTGGTGGGGTCCCCTTTCATGGTGTGGAAGCTTTGTCCTTTTGCTCTTCACAATAAAGTTTGCCACTGCTCACTCTTTGTGTTCGTGCCATCTTGAAGAGCTGTAACACTCACCAAAAAGGTACATGGCTTCTTTCTTGAAGTCAGCAAGACCGAACCCACTGGCAGGAACCCACCCTGAACACGGTAACAATAGTATTGAATATAAACTAAACAATAAAATAAATATCCATGAACATATACTACCTTCTACACAATAGGGAGGGAATTCTACACTTCAAAAGCGCCACGCACGAAAGACAAGAAAAGCCCAACAACCAGTCAACAATTGAAGACTGAGAAAACATGATTAAATGCCACATGATATCCTGGCTGCATCCTGCAACAGAAAAGTGACGTTAGCGGAAGAACTGGTGAAACCCAAATAAAATTCGTCATTTAGTTAGGAGTGGTGTACCAATATTAATTTCTTAGTTTTGATAAATGTACCGTGATGGTATAAGGGAAGATGGGTAAAAGGTACACAGAGTAAGGCCACAGGCATTTACCTTGAAGATATGCTTCCATGAGTATGTTAATACATACATATATATATAAGGTTATTTATGTCAGCATTAATTGTAATTGCAGGCCAGGAGTGGTGGCTCATACCTGTAATCCCAACACTTTGGGAGGCCAAGGCGGGTGGATCACCTGAGATCAGGAGTTTGAGAGCAACGTGACCAACATGGTGAAACCCTGTCTCTACTAAATACAAAAAATTAGCTGGGCATGGTGGCACACGCCTGGAGGCTGGAGGCAGGAGAATGGTTTGAACCCAGGAGGCGGAGGTTGTAGTGGGCTGAGATTGCACCACTGCACTCCAGCCTGGATAACAAGAAGGAAACTATGTCTCAAAAAAAAAAAATTGTAATTGCAAAACATCTGGAGCGACACAGACGCCAACACATAGGAAATTCATTGAATAAACATTCAATGATTCAATATTCATTGAATAGTACATCCACACATTGGAATATTATACAGCTGTTAAGAAAAAAAACAAGGACGATCTTTATAAGCAGATCTGGAGTGATTTCCAAGATATAATGTATGTGAAAAAAACTAAGGAAATATGTAGTGTGTATGGTAGATGCTGTGATGCAGCACCGAGATCTCTTTGGGAACTGAGGACTTAGTGCTGCTGGCCGAAAGCCCTCGGATGTCAAACCACTGTGGGGTCTGCCTCTACTGAAAAGAACTGGCTTGCCTAAGGGTACATTTTTTCCTAGGGTGGCCCACGTTTAATGACTGATAGACGCGTCGTATAAAGACCCCTGGCTTTTCGCCTAACATGGGACAACTCTGAAGGGCCATCCCAGTTTCAGAACTCTCCATAAGGTTAGCTGAGGCTCTGCTGAGGCCGCACGGCAGCTCAGCTTATCCCTCTGTCCAATCCTGCTCTGTCCCTTTCCTTCCTAGGGGTTAATCTTAGGACACTTTCTAGTAAATCTCCTGCTCACTAATCACCATCTCAGTGTCTGCATCCCAGAGCCAGCCTGTGACAGTATGCTACCTTTTGTATAAGAAATAAGGAAGAAATTAGCAAATATATACAATTGTCTTCTTGTTATCAAAGAAACACAGCAAAGGTAAAGCTGACACTTTTTTTCAGAGGTTCCCTACTGAAGTCAGTACGCTGAGATGGAGGCGAACAGGAGAGAGGGACACTCTCTGGCTATATGTTTTTATGTAATTTTCACTTTGGGAACCATATTAACATTTTCTATGTATGCAAAAACATTTAAATCTTCAGGATGGGGAAAAACAAAACATAAACTAATGTATCTAAATGGATTATAAGTTAATGACATAATCACACTGAGGAAAAATAAAAAGAGTGATGGCAAATAACTTTTAAACAAGGTACTTTAATACCAACCTTCAGTCTAAAGGCGAAGAAACCTGCAAACTTATATTGAACTCCACTTTGTGAGTTTTAAAAATGGTATCGGTTAGAAATTCTGAAATTACTTCCTGCGTTCTCTACTCATAGAACAAATGAGTAAATGTACTGAGGATACTGGGAGGCAGGTTTCTCACTAATGGAGAAGGGAGATTATAAATATGGAATGAGGGTAGGATAGGGAGATCCCTGTGGTGTTGTATTAAAATCGGAGGTATCAGCATGAACTCATATTTGTGTGTCTATACACTGGCGCATGTGTATTTCCTTCCTCTGTCCACTGGGAAGACTCAGAGGCAATGATACCCAAAGAGCAATGAGCCTACCTGTTACCCAGATCTTAGTTTCTAAATACCATTTGTTACCAAAAGAGCCTGGAATCTTTGGAGAAACAGCTGATTCTTAGACGGGGGTAAGAAAAAATAAATGATGAACTTGGAATACCTTGTTTGCAAAAAAGTAAGAAAAAGATTTTTTAGAAAAACTGATGGGAACATATCAAAAAGACACAAGGAGTCAACTTGAAGGGGCAAATTTGGGACAAATATGGCCCAATACAGGATAATATGAGCATTAAAATAACATAATGATAATGGATTACAACCCAGGAAATAAAGTAAGAATTGATGAGTTCATTATGATAATAAATGAATAAATAAAGAAGGGGATACTCTTCCTTATAGTAGCATGACAACGAATGTAGAAGGAAATCATGCAGTTAGATAATTATCATTTGGCAACTATCATAAGAACTGTTTTAGGCAATATTATTTACAGATGCTAAAATTAGTGGGCAAAAGTTGAACAAGGAGCTGGATGCTTATATTGTCTCAAGGTGGCTTCCTGCAAGGTTTTCATTACTTACAAAGGGGAAAATAGTTTTACAGAGGAGAGTTGTGGCAGGTATCACCTTATCCACGTGATCTAAGTTAATGTTACTATTATTGGGACAAAAACAGCCTCACGTGCCAGCTGATGCAATGCACTGAGAAGAACACGGTGTCACTCCTGGAGAATTACTTCCCAAATGTATAACCTGAATCTATTAATAAAACATCAGACAGACCCGAATTGAAGGACTTTCCACAAATAACTGGCTTGTACTCTTTCTAAAATATCAAAGGTCAAGAAAGAGAAAATCTCAGGGACTCTTCTAGAGATAATTAAGCCCTGGGGGACACTGTGCACTTGCCTAGTTTCAACTGATTGGAGCTCTTCTTTCTGGGATTCCTCCAAGTGGGTTGGGGGCTGGTTTCTGATGGTCTAGCCCTAATTGCATTAGGGATCAAGGAATCATGTTCGAAGAGGTCCTCTGAATTGGAGCTGACTCATCCTAAAAAGAGAAGCAAAGCAGAGAAAAGGGTATTATAGTGATCCATGTGGAACATTCTGAAAATGTAGCTGTTTATTTTTTTAATTGACAATAATTGTATATTTTCATGGGAGGTACATAGTGATGTGATACAATGTATAGTGATCAGATCAGGGTAATTAGCATATTCATCATCTGAAACATTTGTCATTCTTTTGTTGGGAACATTGAATTATCCTCCTTCTAGCTTTTTGAAACCATATATTATTGTTAACTATAGTCATTGTACAGTGGTACAGAACACAAGAATTTAGTCCTTCAATCTAGGTGTAATTTTGTATTCTTTAACACGTCTCTCCCTGGCCATCCTTTCCCCCTACTCTTCCCACCCTCAGTTCTACTTTTTACTTCTATGAGATCAATTTTTTTTTTAGCTTCCACATGAGTGAGAATATGTGGTGTTTAACTTTCTGTTCCTGGCTTATTTCACCTAACATGATGTTCTCCAGTGGTTGTGTTACTAAAACACCAGGGTTTCAGTCCAGGTTCTGCTGCTTACCACAAAGAAAGCCAACCACTGAGACAACAATTATTGCCAAGGAAGAAGGTTTTAATCAGGTGCTGCAGCCTAGGAGATGGGAGATTAGTCTCAAATCCATTTCCCTGACCAATTAAAATTAGGGGTTTATATAGCAGAGAAGAAATCCAACAGTGAGTAAGAAAACAAGAACTAGGGAGGGCAAGAACTAGGGAGGGGCAAGGAAGCAATCATGATGAATGGGAGGCCTGGTGTCTCATGTCTGGATGTGGTGATCTGGTGAGTTTCTGTCTTCCATGCTTTTTGAAAGGCCTGGGGGGGGGTCCTTTCCTAAGGAAGGAATTCAGATAAAAGAAATGTAAGTTTCAAGTTTTAGGACCAGAAGGGTCAATTTCTATGTTTACTCCTGACCACCCCCTACCCCCCCCCGCCAAAAAAAAACTGTCTATGGGAGTATTGGGTCAGTTTCAGTTGGTGGAATCCAGTTCTTTGTCATTATAGGGCTGAAGTTCCTGTTTCCTTGTTGTCAGCCAGGGGCTGCAGGTCTTTGCTCTTGGAGGCTGCCTGCATTCTATATGGCCCCCTCCAGCAATGGCAGGTCAAATTCCCCTCATGCTTTGAAACCCTCTAACTTCTCCTTCTGCTGCATCTCTCTCACTCACTTGTCTGCCAACCTTTTCTGCTTTTAAGGACTCATGTGATTACATTGGGCCCACCTGGATAGACCAGAACCCACTCCCTATTTAAAGGTCTCAATTGCATCTGCAATGTCCCTCCACAGCAGTACCTAGATTTGAGTTTGTTTGACTAACCAGGGGACAAGAATCTTGAGGGGGGAGGCACGGGGGCAGGGACAGGATGCATCTTTAGAATTCAGTCAACCACAGTGCTTTATAGTTAGCTGTAGTGCACATTCTCAGATTGGTAACAGTTAAGAAACTTTGAAATATTGGCTTTGCATTAGATAATGGTACAGATGGTCCCCATTTACCATGGTTCAATTTACAATTTTTCCACTTTATGATGGGACAAAAGTGATATGCATTCAGTAAAAACTGTACTTTGAGTACCCATACAACCATTCTGTTTTTCACTGAGTACGGTAGTCAATAAATTATATGAGATACTCAACACTTTATTATATAGGCTTTGTGTTAGATGAGTTTGCCCAATTGTAGTCTAATGTAAGTATTCTGAGCATGTTTAAGGTGGCCTAGGCTAAACTATGATGTTTGGCAGGTTAGGTGTATTTGCATTTTCATGTTTTGTTTTTTTATTTTTTTCTTAGAGATAAAAGAGTTTCAGTGTGGTGGCTCATGCCTGTAATCCCAGCACTTTGGGAGGCCGAGGAGGGTGAATTGCTTGAGCCCACAAGTTCGAGATCAGCCTGGGCAACATGGCGAAACCCTGTTTCTACCAAAAATACAAAAAATGTGCCAGGCACGGTGGCTTGCGCCTGTGGCACCAGCTACTTGGGAGGCTGAGGTGGGAAGATCGCTTCAGCCCAGGTGGTGGAGGTTGTAGTGAGCTGAGATTGTGCCACTGCACTCCAGCCTGGGTGACCCTGTCTCAAAAAAAAAAAAAAAAAAAAGAGAGAGAGTTTCTGTTGCCCAGGCTGAATTGCAGTGGCATGATCTCAGCTCATTGCAACCTCCACCTCCTGGGCTAAAGCAATCCTCCCACCTCAGCCTCCTGAGGAAATGGGACTACAGGTTTGTGTCACCACACCCAGCTAATTTGTGTGTGTTTTGTTGTTGCTGTTTTTGAGACGGAGTCTCGCTCTGTCGCCCAGGCTGGAGTGCAGTGGCGCGATCTTGGCTCACTGCAAGCTCCGCCTCCCGGGTTCACGCCATTCTCCTGCCTCAGCCTCCGGAGTAGCTGGAACTACAGGCGCCCGCCATCACGCCCGGCTAATTTTTTTTTTTTTTGTATTTTTAGTAGAGACGGGATTTCACCGTGTTAACCAGGATGGTCTCAATCTCCTGACCTCGTGATCCGCCGGTCTCGGCCTCCCAAAGTGCTGGGATTACAGGCGTGAGCCACCGTGCCCCGCTGCTAATTTGTTTTTTTAAAGACAGGGTCTCACTATGTTTCCCAGGCTGGTAAATGCATTTTCAATTTACAATATTTTAACTTACAATGAGTTTCTTGGAACAGACACATAAAATCAATGTTTAATTTTATAATTCTGATGATTGTTCTGTAGTTTTGAGAATGAATACCTTCACTAGTATTTAGTGTGGACTTAGGGAATCCACATTAAATCATTCTGGGATAAAGGGGTATCATCGCTGGGACTGTCTACACACACACACACACACACACACACACACACACACTCCACAGAGACAGTGAGAAAAGCAAATGTGCAAAAATCATAACAATTGGTTAATCTAATTAAAGGATATATTGGAGCGGCAGTCCCAACCATTTTGGCACAAGGGACTGGTTTCATGGAAGATAATTTTTCCATGGATGGGTGTTGGGGGTGTTGGGGAGGGGGTGGATGGTTTCCGGATGAAACTGTTCCACCTCAGGTAATTAAGCATTAGATTCTCATAAGGAGGGTACAATGTAGATCCTTCGTGTATAGAGTTCACAATAGAGTTCCAGCTCCTATGAGAATCTGATGCCGCCGCTGATCTGACAGGAGGCAGAGCTCAGATGGTGATGCTCACTTGCCTGCCACTTACCTCCTGCTGTGTGGCCCGGTTCCTAACAGGCTACGGACCAGTACAGGTCCACAGCCCAGGGTTTGGGGATCCCTGTATTAGTTTATATTGTACAATTCTTTCACCTTTTATAAGTTTGAAATTATAGGAAATTATAAGTTACAAAAATACTGTTGAAAAATATTCATGCTCAAAAGTTATGAGAATTAGATAAAAAGAGTGTTTAAAACTGTACATGGGTTCTCAAAAAAATAGAATTAATATATGACTCAACAATGCCCCTTCTGAGTATATATCTGAAAGAATGGAAAGTAGGGACTGGAACCAATATTTGTACACCCATGTTTATAGCAGCATTATTCACAATGACCAAAAGGTAGAAACAACACAAATGTCCATTGAAGGATGAATGGATAAACAAAAGTGTGGTGTATTCGAACAATGGATTATTACTCAGCCTTACAAATGAAGGAAATACTGACACATGCTCCAACATGGATGAACCTTGAGGACAATATGCTCAGTAAAACAAGCCATTCACAAAAAGACAAATACTGCATGATTCCACTTATATGAGGTGCCTAGAGTAGTCAAACTCATAACGAAAATAGAACGGTGGTTTCCAAAGACCCCAGGGGTCAGGGGCAGAGTTTCAGTTTGGGATGATGAAAAAAGTTCTGGAGATGGAGGGTGGTGATGGTTACACAATGTGAATATACCTAATGCCACTGAATGATACACTTAAAAAATAGTTAAAATGGTATTTTTTTGAGAGAGTTTCGCTCTTTTTGCCCAGGCTGGAGTGCAGTAGTGTGATCTTGGTTCACTGCAGCCTCTGCCCCCCAGGTTCAAATAATTCTCCTGCTTCAGCCTCCTGAGTAGCTGGGATTACAGGTGTGCACCACCATGCCCAGCTAATTATTTTTATTTATTTATTTATTTATTTTTTGAGTTGAAGTCTCACTCTGTCACCCAGGCTGGAGTGCTGTGGCGTGATCTGGGCTCACTGCAACCTCCGCCTCCCGGGTTCAAGCAATTCTCTGCCTTAGCCTCCCGAGTAGCTGGGATTACAGGTGCCCACCACCACGCTCTGCTAATTTTTTTATTTTTAGTTGAGATGGGGTTTCACCATGTTGGCCAGGCTGAGCTCGAACTCCTGACCTGAGGTGATCCGCCAGCCTCGGCCTCCCAAAGTGCTGGGATGACAGGCGCGAGCCAGCGCACCCCGCCTAAAATGGTAAAATTTATCTTATGTATATTTTATCATAATAAAAAAAGATATAGAACTAGGGTGAAGGTGGGGGAAACTGTACATGGTGTGACTCATGTAAGAAAAAATCATGGAAAGAAATTTCCAAAATATTTATAATAACTTATTTAAGAGTTTGAGAGCAGAATGATTTTATACTAATTTAATACTACTTTGTACATTTGAAGTTTTCTAACACAATGCATTTTATTACAAAAAGAGGCACACTAAATTTTGGGAGAAGCTAAACATCATTTTTGTCTGTTTCTGTGCAAATGCCTCTGTTGTTTTGTCTGTTTCTGTGCAAATGCCTCTGTTGTATTGTCTGTTCCTGGCAAGGTGAATTATTTATACACAGCATTATCTGTGCTTATGACCGTGGGAAACAATCCAGCCCATCTATTAGGGCAATACTGCAAATAATTCGTATTGGTCTGGCTCCTCTGACTTTCAGAACAAGCTCCTTGAGCAGTTCTCAGGGAAGTCCAAATGGAGTCAATCAGCACAAAACGTGCTAAGTGTTTGGCTGGCAGTCTGAGCCTTCCCTTCTGCTGCGTAAGCTCTCAGGAGGCCAGAAGGAATTTGCCGCACCAGCAGTCCCTGGACCAGAGTTTGGCAGTAGGGCGGAGTTTTAGGCAGGACCTTTCAAGAAGAGGCCAACACAGTATGTGTTTTCTTTTGCATAAAAATACATGATGAACATCAAATATATCATATAATGAATATGAATGAGTTGAAGGAAGGAAAGAATTACCTATACGCCTACAACCTAGAGATAAGCATTGTGAACATTTCCATATACTGTATATTTATTCCAGATAGTTTTCTTTTCTTGCTCTCTTTTTCACTCCCTCTTCCCATCCTTTTCCTTCCCCCATCTCTCATTTTCCTTTTTAAAAACTCATATAAAGAAATATCTGTGTAAGTATATCTACCCATATGCAAATATACACATGTGTATGCATGTATATGTGTATATATAAAACAGGTCACACGATTGATAGACAGGCCCCTGCACTGCACATCCCCTGAGGGGTCCCATTCACTCCAGGGCTAGGTGAACACTACCTCTGGCGTAGTAGAGTGCATGGCATAAGCATCACAGCAGCCCTGGGAAAGATGGTGGTTTAACTCATCTCCCCATCCACTTCCAACTCCAGTCTACACCAAGATCAAAGAGGAACTCATGTTTTCTTCTTCGGTGGTTTTGAACTTACCTTTAGATCCCTTATCCCTTTAGAGTTCCCTCTTATTGGATCTCTATTTTATATTTTTCTAAATGACTACCCCATATCCCAGCAATATGAGATGCCACGTTTATCTTTCATCTTTTCATATGGAGTAATTTTTAAAAATTGAATACAGTACAGTGTGTGTCTTAGTCTGTCTTCACTGTTATAACAAAGTTCCATAAACTGGATAGCTTATAAATAAGAGAAATTTATTTCTTACTGTTCTGAAGACTGGGAAGTCCAAGATCAAGCCACCAGCAGATGTGGTGTCTAGTGAGGTCCTGCTTTCTAGTTCATAGATGTCATCTTCTAGCTGTGTCCTCACATGGGGGAAGAGGCAAGGAGTCTCTCTTGGGCTTCTTTCAGAAGGGGACTACTCCCATTCATAAAGGTTCTGCCCCCAAAACTTAATTACTTCGCATAATTACCTCCCAAACCTCCCTTTTATTTAATACTATTACATTGGGGGTTAACATTTTAACATATGAATGGGGGGGTACATACAGATATTCAGACCACAGAAGTATATATGCAAAATTATAGTAGCTCTGGATAGTATTATCTCCATCTAGGAAGAGAAGGAGATAAATTAAATTAAAATTAATTTTGTTTTATTCTGGTGGGCAGCTAAAGTAGGGACAGCTCACCCTTATCCAATTAAAGTCTTGAAATAATTCAAGACTAGTTTCAATCTTGTGAGATGTTTATTTCCAGTATGTTCCTCCTCCTAAGGGATGGATTTTCTGAAAACCTAGAGTATTTATCAGGTTCCTTCCACAATGATGAGACCTGCACTCTAATTTTTGTTTTCTCAATGCTGTGATACTACTGGTCTCAGCATAGCTGCTGCCGTCTGCATCGTTTTTCTGCCTCTTGACCTGTGTTACTTAGGAAAAGGTGCTGGGTGCTTGCTGCCTGGTAGCGCTCCAGGACCTTAAAACAACTGTTTTATTTTACATTTAAAAATTGTTGGGTTTTTTTTGCTGTTGTTGTTTATAGGGTCTTGCACTGTTGCCCAGGCTGGAATGCAGTGGCACGATCATGGCTCACTGCAGCGTTGACCTCCTGGCCTCAAGCAGTCCGCCCACCTTGGCCTCCCAAAGTGCTGGGATTACAGACATGAGCCACTGTGCCTGGCCTAAAAATATTTTCTCCATCTTCCACAAGTGTTCTTAGTGGAAAAGTTGGTCTAATACCTTCATGGTTTGAAGCAGAAGTTTGAGAACATTCACCGTTATATCTCAAATCAGTGGTCTGAAAGACTAAGCCAACAATATCGTGCAAACCAGAAAGTAAAAACAGAAATTATGCATGACAAAAATAGTTGAATTGGAAGATAAATCCAGGACACTCAACTTGCAAATCATGGAGCTTCTAGAAGGAGAAAAATGAAGAGATTCAGGAGAGGCAATAGTGAAATAAATGGTAGAAGAAAATTTCTTTGAGCCAATTTATGACCCAAATGTGTAGATTGTAACTGTACCTGGGTTCTGGGTGAGACACATTGGTAAGATTCCTGAACTCCTAGTGCTTTCAGACAAAAGAAAACTTATTTATGGATGGAAATCATTTAGACTAGCCCCAGGTTTCTCCTCTGCAGCTCTGGAAGCCTGAAGATGTGGGAATTAAGTCTCCAGGCTGCAAGTGGAAGGGCCTGCAACTCAGAACGTTCTACCCAGAGAGCTCATCACTAAGCAGACAGTAGGACGGATAAACATGCAGATCTGCAAGGACATAGTGAATGCATCTCCCCAACTGAGAAAAATATCCAGAAACAACTCTACCTAAATCACAGAGAGCAGAAACTCCAGATAAGAGAAGGTGAAGAAGAGACAGGATAATAGTATGGTATCCTGGCTGTTAAGAGTCACATTTCTTAGAAGAGAAGCTGCAAAGCTAAGGGAGATTCTAATTGCAGCCTCAGATGAAGAACATTTAACTATCTCAGCCAAACTTAAAAGCAGGGGTGGAAGTGAGGGGAGAAAAAAGGACAGAAACGTATTTTGAAGGGCTGAAGGAAGAGGGAGTAGAGTGGGGAAGTTTTATTGAAGAGTTTCTATTGACTTTCTCCACATGATGTAGTTTGTACTCAAGTCATATTAGGACACAGCCATTGCATTGCCTTAGTGCTGGACCCACGTGTCTCTCACGTGTGCACCTCTGATTCTCGATGGCTTTGTTTTTCTCCCTTCCATTTTAACATTCAGAAATGAGAAAACCCAGAAAACTAGGCTGGCCAGGTGAGGGCCTCAGCTCGGCAACTGAGCAGCTGTCAGGAAGTGGCACAAAGCCATATTTATGGGCTGAGGGACCTGCATGTCAACGGGAGCTGATGGACAAATTCTCTCCCAGGAATCAAAAGTAAAGGAAGGGAAGGAGACAGCTGGCATGCATTCTCTGCCCTCTCCCCGGTCCCCCAATGTCTCAGCATTTCACTGTGCTGGGTTATTTGGGGCTAGTAGTGTGATTCTCTGCACTGTAAATTCAGGGGATATTTCATGTGTAGGTGGCTGGGATGCTTGGGGCAGGAAGGGATGTGGGGCATTGAAATTTATTGCCACTCTGTAAGGGACCTGAAGCTGCGAGGAGCGTCTCAACAGTCACTCCCCCTGGCACTCCTATGTCCTCCTAGCCTACAATTCCAAGGGCACACAGCTCTGCCTCATTTCTAAAGAATAACTATTAAAAGCGTGGGTGCTGGAGGGAGTGGGACTTTTATGTATTTATGTATTTTGTGGGGTGAGGGGTTATTATTGAAAGAGAAATGTTTGAGATCACATGAACAAAACAGTTGCTGTGGACATCTGTGTTCATTCATGGAAACTGATTTTTGTTACATAAAACCTCACCTCTTGATAGCATGGATTAAAATGAGATTCTAGATACTGTTTTCTTTCTTTAAAAATAGATTTATTGTTTTTTGTAGTAATTATTCATGTTCATTGCAGAGAAAATTAGAGT